>NC_046322.1:61070739-61370739 GCF_009819535.1 Lacerta agilis
AAAGGTTTTCTACGCTGAAACATGGCATCTTTGCATACAAACAGATTATAATATTAAATTTCACAAAATGAGTAAATTTAGACAGAATTAAGAATCTTAAAAGGAATAGGGAATGCAAATACTAATCTAGTCAAATGGAACATTATCAAACCCATGAGACTTTCCAGTGCTGTTCTAAAAATGTCACATATATTTCCCTTGCCTTTCCCTCTCTTGCATGCACACAGAAAGATGGAAAATAGATGTAAATTGATCCAATCTATTAAAAGGAGAGGGAGTTCTCTACAATGGCCTATTTATAGTAAGATTTTTGAATAACCCAGGCATTTCCTATTCCAACCAATATGTGCATTGAAACAGAGGAATGTTTGGTAACCAAAGCAACATTGATTTGTTCCTCCAAATATAGCTACGAAAGTATTTTCTTTTCTCAAGTGACAGTTCTCCATCAGAGGACATCAGAACCTCACCTTTTCAGTTTTGTGAAAATATAAAAGAGTAAGGAAGGGGGGAATACTTCATAATACTCACAAAATGGAAGAGTACACTAAGAGTGAAACATTTGAAGTACACATCTACAGAATACAACCCAGTGTCAATCAAAAGCAAGTCAGCTATTTGAAAGTGTACATAACTTGTAAGAAGAAAAGATTAGTCAACTTACTAAGTATACATCCAACACAGAAGCATTATCATTTTCTGTTTCTACTGTGCTCTGTTCTGAGGTCAAGCAGATAGCACTATCTTCTAAGGTGAATGTTGAACTCGAAGGCAATCCTTTACTGGATAAAAAAGCAACACACAATGAGCATGAAACCAAAATGAAACAATGTGCCAATAGGTCAGTCTTATGGGATTGTCTTTAATAATTGTATAGAACCATACACATTTGTAAGATCCTATTTACATGCTATTCAATTGCAGCAAAGTCTTCCTACATCTTACCTTTAGCATCCCTAAACTCATATTGCCTTTGGACTCCAGTACTCAGGCAAAAGAATGAGCAGAAGTGGCTGCAGAGGCCCCTCTAGATGGAAGGAGGTGTGGCACATGGACTCAGCAATTGAGGGAGAGTTGCAGAAGTCAATTTACACACACTTTTAGAGATGATTAATTATGCTACTTATTTGGGGAACAGGAAAAGCAAAACCGGACACACCCATAGAATGGCTCAGACTTCACAGTGACTGATATGTCGTGGTTTTTCCTGTTTTACCCATCCTAACCTATAAACCAGGGGTAGTTGACCTTTTTATACCTTACCACCCACTACTGCATCTTTCTTGATGGTAAAATTTCCTTACCACCTGCCAGTGCTTGATGGAAGGAGGATTCAGTTTGTGCCGTAGAAACCCCTACCGCCCACCTAGAATCCTGAAATGCCCACTAGTGGGTGGTAGGGACCAAGTTGACAACCCCTGCTATAAACAAATAAGTTTATTGCTGTGGATACTGAAACAGCAACCTTAAAAGCTTTATTCATGTGATCAATGTTGATTTTATGTTTGTACGCAACTCAAAAGCAATAGGTTAAAAAACTGAATGTTGAAGGCTGGTTATTCAATATTCTTAGGGTGGGAAGTTTTTCTAATAACAAATTATATAATGCACACAGAATTGAATAAGAAGGAGAGCACAAATGATTGCATATATATCTGCAAATGTGGTCTTCATGGTTTCAGCAAGGCCTGGAGCATGTCCCCTATTCACATCTCTGACAGCAAGAACATTTCACTCATGCTGGTATTTCCCCCCAGTGTTGAGCTAAACACAAACATAGGCAAATTGCCAAAAGAACGCTGGAAGTGCCAGTTTAATGTGTACCATATTTCATCACCTTTTGCAAATACCAGTCTGGCATTAAAAAACAACCCCGGTGCATTGGCAAAAAAGAAAAGTACAAAGGTTATTTTATATAAGATGTAATAACTAGCTGGAACCAAATGCAATCTTATCCAAAATGCACATGGGATAGGAGAGGCCAACAACCAATGGGCTGGGAGATTGAAACCATTACCACTTCGATCACAGCATCATCACCATGGTCAAATCCATCTTTAGAACTCTATGTAAATCCTGCAGTTCCCTTTGCTCAGTTGAAGGTAACTGAGAGTGGGGAAGGGATGTGCCCTACCCCAGTTGGGTTTAGCCCTGGTCTGAGCCCCTTTCAATGCAATGCGGTGGCGGCAGTTAGGCCACCTGCCTCTCCCCCATATGAAGACTTGCTAGTCAGAGTGGAATGATAGCCTACACAGCACCTTCAAATGCGCTCACCTTTCAAAGCTGCATTATGAAAACAAAGGTACCTGGAAAACATGCATTTATTTGCCTGTCCACACATTATAGGTGAAATCTACATGTATCCTTCTGGACATGTGGTCTGGAGCATACAGTGTTCAAGAGATTCCTAAATAACAGTTCATGTATTCGGTCACAGAATACTCCATCAATGAGAATGACACCAATTACGTTCTTTCCATGATATGGCTCGATTATTCTTGAACAATGTGTTTATTTAATGGCTACATTTTTCAGTGGTCTCTTAGTTTATTTTACTGAGTTTTGGATATGACGGACATGTCTTCTTCAAAGCCTGGAAATGGGTGTCTCTCCCCCAAAGACAGCTGATCCCACTGCAGCCAAATGGGGAGAATGCAAATCACCAGAGGAGAGGCCTCATTTTCTAAAGTAAACATAGTGATAGAGGTCAATTTTACACTTTTGATTTCCTTTGTAAATTGGCTTGAATCTGAAATGAAGAGCAAGTGTATGGCAAAATCATCTTGCTCATTGTGGAGACTAATGTAACATAAGATTAGAGTTGTTATCATTGTTCACCTCCCACAACATTTACTATCAAATGCATCCCATAAACAGTTCATGTGGAAACTCACACATACTTCCAAAAGAAGGTTCCGTACTCAATGCTGATAGCAGCTGATTTTGCCAAGGTTGTTCCAAGGGAATAGCTGTCCCATAGGTTTGAAATGGTTTAAACAGTAATTTGCTTCCTACAGGAAACACTGGGAGTTCCAATTCTGCTGGGAAACTCATAGGTAAAATGCCTTACGTTTATTCCAATGGCTTTCTGGCGCTCTGCATAAAAGTGTTCATTTGCACGGCCCCCTCTTGCATCAGGGTCAGCATGACTGGTTTTAATAAAAGGGTTGGTGTTGTGCTGTTTTTATTGTAATTACTGGTATGGTTTTACTAGATTTTATGTATATGCATAGTTTTAATTCTATTAATGTTAAATTGCTTTTCATAGTTGGTTTTTTCTGAGAGGGCGGTATATAAATAATGATGATAATGATAATGATAATCATCATCATAGACTGATGTACATTTATAGTGTAGATATATCCTTCAGGCCAAGTTATTTCAAAAGGGGCTGTGCAAATGCTACACAGCGAACAAACAAGTATTTAATATGCCGCACATGTACCACTTTCCCTAGAGAAACTTCTTTTTGTACCTAGGCTACTTCAGTACTTTCACCTACTTTCCAGTCTGCTTCAGAAAAAAATACTTACATATAAGAAAAACTGTGTTAAAAATTGTATGTAGTAAAATGCAAACCTGTTTTAGCACAATTATCTATGTTTAAAAGTTGACAAAACTGGTATGTGGATTTTTCATATTTTAGTCTAATGTATTATTTGACACCTCTCCTCTGATTCATTTTATGCAAGCATCACATTAGTAGCCAGAAAAGCTTTAAAAAGTTCTAGGCAACAGAACAACCGACTTTTTCTTAGCCTGGTCTAATATACCAATACTAAATAAAAGCAGTATTTTTTTCTAAGTCTGACCATTTTTCAGCTGCAAAAAGAGTCAAGGCACTGATGAAAAGCAACCCAGTAGATCATCAGAATGCTCTCTGGCAATGTTACCTTACTTGCATTGCAATTACTGTTTTGCAAAGCCCTGCAGTTGCATGGAGCCCGCTGAGGGCAATTAAAAAATTGCTGAGACGGCTAGAGCGCTGGTGGCGGAAAACTCATTCTGAATTGGACCGGACAGGGGTTAGAGTCCAGTCCAATTCAGTGGCGATAGCAGCATGCAGCACTGCAACAGGGTGTTTTGTTTCCAGGTGGCAGCAGCAACAGCAAGCTGGCAGGTGAGCAAACAGCAGGTCACCATGGACATCACAGCACTCTGCTGGCCTGTATGTTAGAGACAGGCTTTCATATAAGGGCAGAGCTGATTGCTCACTTCCAGGGCTTTTGGTATTAAATCTATTTTCAGTCATGAACCTCTTAGATTTAAACCTAAGGTTCTGCACATGAACATCCCATCCAAAGAGGTGCACATGAAGATTCACACAATGAACAGCTTCCAAGATTGATGTAAATGGAGAAGTTCAGTGTACACGCATAAGAACTTCCACATGAGCCAGAATCCACTGGATTAATCTACAAGTGTTTCTGAAAGTGATCTAAGCATTTCCCCCCAATTTATTTATTTTTACTACTTTCAAATACTTCACTTTCCATCACAGACAACCAAGCTTAGACAGATGTACTGTATACAGTGGTTCCGTTCCTTCCTCCTGGGCCGTGTTCAGAAAGTGGTGGTGGGGGATGAGTGTTCAGACCCCTGGGCTCTCACTTGTGGGGTGCCTCGGGGTTCCGTCCTTTTCCTCATGCTTTTTAATATCTACCATATTTTACGCTCCATAAGACACACTTTTTCCCTCCTAAAAAGGAAGGGAAAAATCCCTGTGCGCCTTATGGAGCGAAGGCTTTGGTCCCCCGTCCTCCCCCCATCCCCCGCCACGTTCGGCGGGAGGAGGCAGCAGAGATGTTGCTGGATCGTGCCCAGCTTCTTTCGGCAAACGGAGGTACTGGCACGATCCAGCAACATCACCGCTGCCTCCTCCCGCCGAACGTGGCGGGGGATGGGGGGAGGCCAGGGGACCAAAGCCTTCGCTCCATAAGGCGCACAGGGATTTTTCCCTTCCTTTTTAGGAGGGAAAAAGTGTGTCTTATGGAGCGTAAAATATGGTAGATATTAAAAAGCATGAGGAAAAGGACGGAACCCCGAGGCACCCCCGAGCGAAGGGGGTGTTGCTGGATCGTGTCAGCACCTCTGTTCGCCGAAAGCACGGAGGTGCTGTGCACGATCCAGCAACATCCTCTGCACTTCCCGCTGCCTCCCCCCACCCCCGCCTGCTTTTGGGATTGGTGGGCGGCAGGGAGGTTGGTGGAGGATTTCCTCCACCACCCCACGCGCTGCCCGCTGATCCCAAAAGCAGGCTTTTGGGATCGGTGCAAGGCGTGTGGTGGTGAAGAAAACAGCGGGGATGCTGCTGCTTTCTCCACCACCCTGCGCCCCGCATGTCCCTTTAAAGCAAGTGGGGATGAGCCGCTGTGAAGGGAGAAGGGGCTTCCCCTCCAATGCCCCCCTCCCTGCCTTTTAGAGGAGGAAAACCAGGAAAATATTTTTCCCTGGTTTTTCCCCTTTAAAAAAACAGGTGCGTCTTGTGGTCCAGAGCGCCTTATGGACCAAAAAATACGGTATATGAAGCCACTGGGAGAGTTCATCAGGAGGTTTGGGCTGGGTTTTCATCAGTATGCAGAGGATACCCAGCTCTACCTCTATTTCAAATTAGAACCAGTGAAGGCGGAAAAGGTCCTGTGTGAATGTATGGAGGCAGCTGGAGGATGGATGGCGGCTAACAGATTGAGGTTGAATCTTGACAAGTCAGAAGTACTGTTCTTTTTTTAATTTTAATTTTTATTTGAAAATAAAAAGCTTACAACCACAATCACACATTTCCTGTTACATATATCCTTTTGCTCTTATATCATGTTCTTAAAAGTTCTTGGTAATTCTTCACAGATACCACCTTCTACTTCCCTCCCTCTTTCCCAACTTCCCCTCACCCATGTGTGATCTTGTTGGTATTTATATTGTTGTTTCTTGTTGTGTTATCAATTGTTTGTACTTAATAATTCTATCCTTTGTAACATTGTCCTTTTATAATTATATTAAAATTTATTTCCATTTCCATAGTTTTCCATATATGCCTCTAGACACTCTGACTCTCTCTTAACTTTTTGCTTAGAGCTGCCTCTAGTTGAAGCTGTTAACTTTGCCATTGCCATAAATTCGCAAATCTTGGTTCTCCATTCTGTTATTTCTGGTATTTTTCCTGTTTTCCAATTCTTTGCCACCAGTAGTCTCGCCGCTGCTGTCCCATAGTGGAATATGTTCTTTTTGTCTTTGGGAATATCATTGGTTATTAAGCCCGTCAGATATGCTTCTGGCTTCTTGACAATTGTGCTCTTAAATATTCTTTTCAGCTCTTCGTGTATCTTAGTCCAGAATTGTTCGATCGCCTTACACCCCCACCACACCATACATTCTTCCCACCTCTACTTTACATTTCCAACACAGGTTTGAATATATATATATATATATATATATATATATATATATATATAATCTTAGCCAATTTCACTGGGGTAAGGTACCAACAGTAGCACATTTTCATGATGTTTTCTCTTATCACATAGCAGGCTGTGAATTTTTTATCTACACTCCACAATTTTCCCCACCTTTCTTAAGTACAGTGGTACCTCGGGTTACATATGCTTCAGGTTACAGACTCCGCTAACCCAGAAATAACGCTTCAGATTAAGATCTTTGCTTCAGGATAAGAACAGAAATCGTGCTCTGGCGGCACAGCGGCAGAGGGAGGTCCCATTAGCTAAAGCGGTGCTTCAGGTTAAGAACAGTTTCAGGTTAAGAATGGACCTCCGCAACGAATTAAGTTCTTAACCAGAGGTACCACTGTATATTGTCTTGCCGAGATCTTGTGAGAACTTTATCGTTGTTTCTTTTATTACTTCATCTTTCAATTCCCACCCGAGGAGTAAGTTATAAATTTTTGATATTATCTTTTTATTTGGCTGCAATAATTCACTTTACAATTTAGAGGTTTTCTGTTCAAAACCTATTTTTATGTCTTTGTTAAACAGGTGAGCTATTTGATGGTATTGTAGCCAATTATTACAATATTCCTTAATCTCATCATATGGTTTTAATTTTATGACACCATGTTCTTTTGTTAACAGTTGTTGGTATGTTGGCCAATTCTTTTCCATGTTTATTTTTTTTTAACCGCTAATACCTCTGGTGGGGAGACCCACAAGGATATCTTGGGTTCCAGTAGCCACCGGTAATTTACCCATACTTTATATATGATTTTCTAATTATATGATTTTGTTGTTGTTGTTCAGTGGTTCAGTCGTGTCCAACTCTTCGTGACCCCATGGACCAGAGTACGCCAGGCACCCCTATTCTCCACTCCCTCCCGCAGTTTGGCCAAACTCATGCCAGTTGCTTCGAGAACACTGTCTTATCCTCTGTCGTCCCCTTCTTGTGCCCTCCATCTTTCCCAACATCAGGGTCTTTTCCAGGGAGTCTTCTCTTCTCATGAGGTGGCCAAAGTACTGGAGCCTCAACTTCAGGATCTGTCCTTCCAGTGAGCACTCAGGGCTGATTTCTTTAAGGATGGATAAGTTTGATCTTTTTATAGTTCCAGTTACAGGTAGGTAGCCATGTTGGTCTGCCATAGTCAAAACAAAATATAAAATATAAAATTTTGAGTGTGGTAATGAGTTTCAATTCAGCAACTTCTCTTTCCAGTCTATTTCTGAAATTCCTTTGTATTAAGACAGCTACTTTGAGATCTTGTATAGAATGTCCTTATCTCTCTCCCCATCACTTGCTGAACAGCTGTTCAGCGGCTTCCTTTCAACACCTTCTCTCTTTGTTTAAAAAAAAAAAAGCACTATCTGCTTTTGGCCCCTAGGCAATTCAGCTCCAGGGACCATGCATTCGCTCCATAAGATACATAGACATTTCTCCTTACTTTTTAGGAGGAAAAAGTACATCTTATGGAGCAAAAAATACGGTAATTCCTCTGTGTATTCTTGCCATCTCTTCTTGATGTCTTCTGCTTCTGTTAGGTCCTTCACACTTTTGTCCTTTATTATGGTAATCTTTGTACAAAATGTTCCTTTGATATCTCCAATTTTCTTGAACAGATCTCTGGTTTTTCCCATTCTGTTGTTTTCCTCTATTTCTTTGCATTGCTCGTTTAAGAAGGCCTTCTTGTCTCTCCTTGCTATTTTTTGGAAATCTGCATTCAGTTTCCTGTATCTTTCACTATCTCCCTTGCATTTTGCTTGCCTTCTCTCCTCCGCTATTTGTAAGGCCTCATTGGACAGCCACTTTGCTTTCTTGCATTTCCTTTTCATTGGGATGGTTTTTGTTGCTGCCTCCTGTATAATGTTACGAGCCTCCATCCATAGTTCTTCAGGCACTCTATCCACCAAATCTAAATCCTTACACCTGTTCCTCACTTCCACTGTGTATTCATAAGGGATTTGATTTAGATCAGGGGTGTCAAACTCAAATTCATCGGGGGCCGCATCAGCAGTTTGGTCACCCTCAATGGGCCGGTTGTATCTGTAGGACTATGTGTCCACTCTTTATTATCATAAATTATTGTCACTGCATTCAATTATTACTGTTTTTTGTAATAATGTAAGTAATAACTAGCACTGAAAGCAGAAACATAGTCAGAATAATGGCAAGTAGATATTCAAATGTACAATTATTGTACAATTTATTGAAAAATGATTTTATTGAAAAAAAGCTTGCGAAGAAGAGGCGCCACAATCCGTTTCGCGCAAGGCAGGAATCGGATCCAGTTTCTCCCTTTCCTCCTCCCCCTTTTTTTAAAAAAAGAAGTGCTCCACGAAAGCTTGCATTTCTTTGAAATAAAAATGAGCGTGTCGGGGGAGCAGTGTATAAATAACAACAATAAAAGAAACGAAACCCCGAAAGCTTGGCCTCCGAAACAGGCGCAAAGATGAGGCCGCATCATGTCAATTGCTCCGCCCCCCTCCTCCCAGCGCCGCTCTCGCTCCCCCCCACACTCCCGCCGCTGGCCTCTCGAAGGCCGCGCCTCTCGCGAGAGCTCCGCCAAGCCGCCCTCAGCCAATCGCCTCTGAAAGGTCGTGCGGATCATAGAGACGAGGAAGAAAGGGGGTCGGCACTCGGGGGAAAGAGGCAGGGACGGTCTATAGAGAAGGGGAGTCCTAGAACGGCCTAAAAATCGCTACCGGCTGAAGCTGTTAAAAAAAAAGCGAGAATAAAAGGTGAAGGCTGGCGGCCGGCGGTGGCTACACGGGCCACATGACGAGGTCTGGCGGGCCGGATTAGGCCCGCGGGCCTTGTGTTTGACACCTGTGATTTAGATTGTATATTACTGGCCCAGTGGTTTTTCCTACTTTCTTCAGTTTAAGCTGGAATTTGGCTATAAGAAGCTGATGATCTGAGCCACAGTCAGCTCCAGCTCTTGTTTTTGCTGACTGTATAGAGCTTCTCCATCTTTGGCTGCAGAGAATATAATCAATCTGATTTCGATGCTGCCCATCTGGTGATGTCCATGTGTAGAGTCGTCTCTTGTTGTTGTTGGAAAAGAGTGTTTTGTGATGACCATCTTGTTCTCTTGACAGAACTCTATTAGCCATTGCCCTGCTTCGTTTTGAACTCCAAGGCCAAACTTGCCAGTTGTTCCTTTTATTTCTTGACTCCCTACTTTAGTATTCCAATCCCCTATAATGAGAAGAACATCCTTCTTTGGTGTCATTTCTATAAGGTGTTGTAAATCTTCATAGAATTGGTCAATTTCAGTTTCTTCAGCACCGGTAGTTGGTGCATAAACTTGGATTACTGTGATGTTAAAAGGTCTGCCTTGGATTCGTATCGAGATCATTCTATCATTTTTGAGATTGCATCCCAGTACAGCTTTCGCCACTCTTTTGTTGACTATGAGGGCCACTCCATTTCTTTTACAGGATTCTTGCCCACAGTAGTAGATATGAGAGTCATCCGAACTGAATTCATCCATTCCCGCCCATTTTAGTTCACTGATGCCGAGGATGTCAATGTTTATTCTTGCCATCTCATTTTTTACCACATCCAGCTTACCAAGGTTCATGGTTCTTACATTCCAGGTTCCTATGCAATAATTTTTCTTTACAGCATTGGACTTTCCTTTCGCTTCCAGGCATATCTGCAACTGAGTGACCTTTCAACTTTGGCCCAGCGGCTTCATAAGCTCTGAATCTACTTGTACTTGTCCTCCGCTCTTCCTCAGTAGCATGTTGGACGCCTTCCGACCTGAGGGGCTCATCTTCCAGCGTTATAACTTTTATATGCCTGTTGTCTTTGTCCATGGAGTTTTCTTGGCAGGGATACTGGAGTGGCTTGCCGGTTCCTCCTCCAGGTGCATCACATTTAGTCTAAACACTCCATTATGACCTGTCCATCTTGAGTGGCCCTGCATGGCATAGCTTCCCTGAGTTATTCAAGCCCCTTCGCCATGACAAGGCAGTGATCCATGAAGGAGCATGAATACAAGGCAGGTCTGATTTGCTATAGTTACCACAAAAACCAGAGACCTTTCCATAAGCATCAAGGATTTTCATTACTGCCAGGAGACTTGTTCCAGGGCGAGACGGCATCAAAGCTACATCATCTGCAAACATGTTCACCAGATGACTCTGCCCATTAATTTGTATTCCAGACACCTCAGGGTCTCCCCTAAGTGCTAGAGCCAAGGGTTCTATGGCCAGGGCAAAAAGCAGGGGTGACAATGGGCAGCCCTGCTTTGGCCCCGGCCCATCAATATAGGCTCCGAGTGTATACCATCTATCAAAATAAGGTAGTCAGCAGTCCAATGAATGGGGCTCCCGTGCCAAAACCTTGCAATGTTTCAAAAAGAAAATTCCATTCAAGACGGTCAAATGCCTTCATTGCATCCAATGTAAGGGTGGCTGTTGTTGCTGGTTGGTTTGATCTCCAATAACTACCCCATTGAGGATCCTCCTAATGGGGGTAGTTATTGACCTTTGCCTAATAAAACCTGTCTGATCCAAATGTATATAATTTGGTACAATCGTCGCTAACCTATGTGCAATAATGTTTGTAAGTAATTTTAAATCAACATTCATTAATGAGATAAGCCTATAGGACTCAACAGACTCCAAGTCTTTATTTGGTTTTGGTAGCACTACGATCTGTGTGTTTTTCCAAGTTCCAGGTATCAGGCCATGATCTGTAAATAATTTCAGCAAGAATGGGGCCACAAGTTCAGAAAAGGCTTTATAAAAAATAGCCAGTAAACCCATCTGGTCCAGGTGCCTTAAATGGTTTTGTCCTTTTTATACTAGCTAATATTTCCTCAAGTGAGAAGGGTTCATTTATGTAAGTTGCATGCTCTTCTGTTAATTTTGGAATGTTAACAGTGGCCATAAATTCCTGAATGGCATTTAGCGATGGTGTTTCAGAAGTGTTTAAGGTTTTATAGAAAGCATGAAAGGCTTGGTTAATTTTAAGTTTATCATGTGTTAGTTCGCCTTTGCCTGTTTTTATTGAGTGGATTGTTCTGTTTAATTTATGTATCTTTCGTTGGTTTGCCAAAATTGTTGTTTTTTTATTATTAAATTCATAGTATTGTTGATTTAAATATCGAAGGGATGTTATTATTTGTTATAATTGTTCTGTCTCTGATATATAAAACATGAAATAATAATTTAAAATTTTACTCAAAAACACAACAGGTAAGTGTAAATAAGCCCTTAGACACACTTAGCTGGGACTCAGTGGGGTTTAATTCTAATTAAATTATAGGGTTGCACTGATGAATCTATAGGTGAGTTTGTACCATCCTATTTAGGTTTCATAAGCCACAATATGAATGCATATTTTGGTCACGCCTGCAGTCCTCTCATGGGCTGGGGATATTAAACTGAAACATAATAGCCTGAATGGTCAGAGATGAAAGAATTGTAGTGCAGCACATGCTCCCCCACCTCTACCTTACAATCCCTGGCAAGTCCACTGAAACAACTGAATGGGGAGAAATAAATCTACACTGGTTGGGATGCTGCAGGCTCAGAAGGTTCTCGTTTGTAATGAGACAGAGATCACATCTGTAACTGGTCTGTTTTCCCCTGAATTAAGTACTATCAGAACAGTTGGGGTTGGGGAAAGAGTCCACCCATCTCTAGCATATATACAAATTTTAATTACCTGTTAGAATAAAACCGAGTTCCATCATGTTGATAATTGTCATCTACGTACAAAGAAGAAGAAGAAATTGTGGTTGCTAAAGATGCTGCTTCAAAAAGAGAAGGCGTGCTTGGCACTAAATCTGGCTGATGTCGGGAGGCTAATACTGTGCAGGAAAAAGAAAAGTCTGTAAATCATTCTTGCAAATATGAAATTAATACATTTTCATGGAAAAGTTTCTTGCTCACCTGTAGTGAAAACATGTAAAGGCATGCACAAGTCTGGGGGCTATGTGCTCTTTCTTCATATCTCACCTCCAGTGCATATGGGTTTGGGCTTGAATATCCTGGCTTGCATTAAGCATTATGTTCAAACTGAGGAACTCTAGTTCAATGTCAGATAACAAGCCAGGATGTTCTCAGCTCTAGGTTCATGTCAAAGCATGATTTTTTATTGTTTTATTTTTTGGAGGGTGGGGGGAGAGGGGAAGAAGTGCACCATAGCCTATTAACCATGGTTTATGAAGAGAAAACTAATGGGAGAAGGAAAACAAAGGTTGATTTTCAAGGCACACACCCATAACTGATAATGCCCCATGCTGATATGGGCACAGAAAGAGTGGCAGAGATGTTCCGTGTCCAGTGGCTGTGGATCAGTCATCTGCCAAGGCTTGTATGAGGAGGGAGATCCACACTGTATATTTAAAGTACATTCACAACACATTTAAAGCACAAGGCTTCCCCAAAACAATCCCAGGAGCTTAGTTTGTCAAGGGAGCTCTGCGAGGGGAAGACTATAGTTCCCATGGTTCTTTGGTGTGTTGGGGTGCTTTCAATGTATGCTGTGGCTCTGTCCTATGTCTTGACAATTAGAATTGAGATAAGCAGCATAAGCAATGGACAACAAGCCATTCCCAAGATGAAGTGTGTTCCCAGGATGGTTACTATCTTATTTGCAGTAGAGGTGGCTTTATAGATGCTGTTGGACCACAACTCCCTTCATTCCTGAATCCTGGCAATGCTGATGGCAGGTGATGGCAGCTGGAGACTAACAACTCCAGATTTAAAGGATTTCAAGCTTTGCCCAGACAATCTAGAATTCCCTAAGTATTGTTTTTTAATCATTGCTGTAAGGTCCTTGAATGGTTGCTCATGAGTAACCAGGCAAAACTCCAGCCGTTCCTTTAGTAGTTTCATTGTGCATACTATGTACAGTGCAGAGCTTAAAGGTTCATGTCTGTATCAACTGTCTGCAGAATCCGGGAGTGGCCCCTTCCGGTTCTGACCCCAACATAAGAGTTTCGGTATATGAAATCTCCGCCTCCCCTCTTTTCGTTTCACCCCTCTGCATACTCGGGGCGACGGAAATAGCGTGTCTTCCTCCTCTCCCGCTGAGCGAGAGGAATGCAGAGTCTCTCCAACATCCCCAGAGCCTCGGCTCTCCAGCTCCTGAGCTGTCTGCCCCTCCCCACTGGAGACCTCGCTGCTCCCTCCGCTGGACGAGGAGGTGCTACTGGTCAGGTGGCGCTGAGGCTCTCCGTAGCATCCTGAGAGCCCTTCCACCACCCTGCGATGAGCCAGGGACAGTTCCCAGACAATTGCTTTAAGCTTCTTCGCTGGTTTTAAATCTCCCACTTTTTTCTTTTATTTTTTAAGCAGAAGTGCCAAAAATCTTGAAAATATTTCTGTTTATTAAGAGCAGTGTAGCTCATTTGAAGCATTACCTTCTTCATCAAGACTACAATAGCTCTGCCCCTCAGTAAGCAAGTCATGATTTTCATCCTTCCAATCTTGGCTAACCACAGAAACAAATTCTTGTGATGTAGCTTTTAAAGCAGCAATGGAATTGCATCGTTTCTTGGAGGGAGAGGACTTTAAAGCTGCATTCAAAAAGAGAGCGGATAAAAACAAGGCAGATTAATTAAATACAGATGAAGCAAAGAACTTTTAAGAAGGACTTTTCACTGTTACACAAACACTTTCACAATCCTTTCTTGTTCATCTCACTTGAATGCTGCTGGCTGTTAAAAAAGAGGTTTGATCAGATTGCTCAATCAATTTCCATTATTCTAAGTACTCTGCAACAATGTAGTTGTCTTAAGAAGAGTCTATAATATGGGCCAGTATAAATCTGAGACATACTTACATTCAGCAATGCAGTAATAAAACTTGAATTGAACTTTTTCATGGCAGGGAACTAGTAATAAGCCATGTATCAGGCATACTTTTACCATGTAATCTCTTCATCTAAAAGAAATGGCATCTGCCTATTTTTCACTGGAACATATTTTACAACGTAAGATTTTATAGTTATATAAACCTAAATACTCTTGCAAATAAAATTGCAAGGGAAATGTTTGTTTGGCTAAACATATAATTGAAAACAAACCTAAAATATAGATTTCTCCCCTGCATAACTGAAATTATTGTAAAGAACTTCAAGAACATTTTAGTGAAATGACCTATAATCTGCATATTTTATGTTAAAAATAAATACCGATATCCTTGGCTGTATACATTTTTTTAAAGCCATCTGCACCTTAAGTCTGCAGAGGCAGGACAAGGTTGCGTGCTGCTGCCGCCCATGTAGAATCAGGGCCTATATGCAGAGGGATCTCACAAAGAATAGTGGAATCCTGTCCCTGCCCCTGCCTACTATATCCTCTGGCACACATGTGGCAGGTAGTGCACCAGAGTAATCACAAGACCTCTGCATATCTATGACTATTGTTAGGTAAAGGTAAAGGGACCCCTGACCATTAGGTCCAGTTGCGGACGACTCTGGGGTTGCAGCGCTCATCTTGCTTTATTGGCCAAGGGAACTGGTGTACAGCTTCCGGGTCATGTGGCCAGCATGACTAAGCCGCTTCTGGCTAACCAGAGCAGTGCATGGAAATGCCATTTACCTTTCCGCTGGAGCGGTACCTGTTTATCTACTTGCACTTTGATGTGCTTTCGAACTGCTAGGTTGGCAGGAGCTGGGACCGAGCAACAGGAGATCACCCCGTCACAGGGATTCGAACCGCCAACCTTCTGATTGTGATCGGCAAGCCCTAGGCTCTGTGGTTTAACCCAAGCGCCACCCGCATCCCATGATGACTATTGTTATTACTTATTAAATTTGTATACTGCCCTTCCCCTTAAGTTCACAGGGCAGTTCACAACATAAAAATACAACATGAGAACACAAAACAAATAATCAAAAGCAAGCAATAATCACCACCGCCCCCCAACATTTGAAAGGACATGGAATGTTCAATCAGCCAAAGGCCTGGTTATAGAGAAACATTTTCATCTGGAACCTAAATATATGCAATAAAGGTGCCAGGTGAGCCTCTCTGGAGAGGGCATTCCACAAATGGAGAGCCACTGTAGAAAAGGTCTGTTCTTAGGTTGTTGCTCTCTGGACCTCTTGTGGAGGGGGCACATGAAGAATAGCCCCCAATGATGATTGCAGGGTCTGGGTCCTTGAGGTATTGCAGTCCTGAACCATGTAAGGCTTTATACCGCATTTTTCGCTCCATAGGACGCTCCGGACCATAGGGCGCACCTCGTTTTTAGAGGAGAAAACAAACAAACAAAAATTACTGGCTTTCCTCCTCTAAAACCCATGGGTTGTTTTTTTTTGAGGATCAGTTCAGATTTGTGCAGCTTTTGCAAAGGGGGAAAAGCATTGCTTACAAACCAGTAAGCACCAGTACAAACCAGTACAGACCAGTAAGCACCAGCAGGTAATAAGAAGCAAGAGGAAAGCAAACCAGTACAAACCAGTAAGCACCAGTACAAACCAGTACAGACCAGTAAGCACCAGTAGAAACCAGTACGTACCAGAAAGTAATAGGAAGCAAGAGGAAAGCGAACCAGTACAAACCAGTAAGCACCAGTACAAACCAGTACAGACCAGTAAGCACCAGTACAAACCAGCAAGTAATAGGAAGCAAGAGGAAAGCGAACCAGTACAAACCAGTAAGCACCAGTACAAACTAGTACAGACCAGTAAGCAGCAGCAGGTAATAGGAAGCAAGAGGAAAGCAAACCAGTAAGCACCAGCAAGTAATAGAAAGCAAGAGCAGGTAATAGAAAGCAATAGAAAGCAAGAAAAGTAACAGAAAGCCCCAAATGGCTGAAAAACTCAATTTCCCAGGATCCTCAGCCCTCTCAAAGGAACTACTGTGCAAGGGGCCTGGGCGGAGCAGGAAGGGAGCTAGCAATCAGCTGTTGAGCAGATTCCTTTCAACACTCTCTTTCCCTCTTGTTAGCCTTTAGCTCTTTCTAAAACAGAAAAAGCAGGATCTGCCTTTCGCCCCTGGGCAATTTGGCTCCAGGGACCATGCCATAGCTGTCAAGTCTCCCTTTTCTGGCGGGAAACTCCCTTATTCCAAGCCGTTTCCCGCTGCTATCCCTTATTGTTGATATCCCTTAAATTTCCCTTATTTCCAGGAAGGAGAGTTGGAGTCTGGAGACTCCTTGGGTCCCTGCATTTCTCAGCCCTGCCTGCCTACCTCACAGGACTGTTGTGGGGATTAAATGAGGACTAGGACCAGGGAGCTCCTTGGAGAAAAAGGTGGAATATAAATACCTAATAACAAACAGACAGACAGACAGACAGACAGACAGATATATAAAGAAGAGAAGATAAAATAGACGAATGTTTCTCGGCAACAAGTGCTCAGATTAAGCATTGCTGCCCCTAACTGGAGGCAGAGCAGAGCCAACCTGGCCAGAAGCCATCAGTGGTCCTCTCCTCCTGCATGAATTTGCCCAATCCTTTTCTAAAGCCATCCAAGCTGGTGGCCATCGCTGCTCCCTGTGGCAGGGAGTTCCAGAGGTTAACCGTGTGTTGCGTGAATAAGTGCTTTCTTTTCTC
The DNA here is from genome assembly GCF_009819535.1 of Lacerta agilis. Taxonomy (NCBI): domain Eukaryota; kingdom Metazoa; phylum Chordata; class Lepidosauria; order Squamata; family Lacertidae; genus Lacerta; species Lacerta agilis. Next base: position 61,087,702 of record NC_046322.1, read on the forward strand.
TGCCCTGATTTCTCTTTCCTGGTGTAAATTAATTTGTAGCCTGGGGGGATTACTGCGGCATGGACTGTCCCTGAGAACCGTAGACTGTCCCTGGGACGGGTGAGGGTGCTGATCCCTTATTTTCAGTTCCAAAACTTGACAGCCATGGACCATGCATTCGCCCCATAAGACGCACAGACATTTCCCCTCACTTTTCAGGAGGGGAAAAGTGTGTCTTATGGAGCGAAAAACACGGTAGGTCAAAATCAAAATCAGCACATAGAATTGAGCCTGGAAACTAACTGGTAGCCAGTCAGGCCAGGATCCGTGTCAGATGCTCACACCGTCTTGCTCCGGTGAGCAGCCTAGCCACCCAATTATGACCAGCTGAAGTTTCCAAACTGTCTTCAGAGGCAGCCCTAAGTATAACACATTGCAGTAATCTAATATTGAGGTTACCAGAGCATAGACAACAAAAGAGGTTGTGGAGAATTAATAGGGACACATTTCCCGTCTCTCCCAATGGAGGTCATCACACAGGGCAACCAAAGCAGTTTCTGTGCCAAAACTGGGCTAAACCCCAATTGAAATGGATCTAGAAAAACAGCTTCCTCCAAGAGCACCTGGATCTAGTAACCACCCACTCAAGAACTTTGCCCAAGGAAGGGATATTTTGCATTATGGGGATTCCTCCATACATTTATACACTGGGAAGGATCATGTCCATGCTGCTCTCTGCACAAATGTGTGCATAGGCACTCACAAAATCCTTGAATGACACATTCCATGTTACAAAAGTTCAGATAATTTCCAATAGGTTATAGGTAAAAGGTAAAGGTAAAGGACCCCTGGACGGTTAAGTCCAGTCAAATGCGACTATGGGATGCAGCGCTCATCTTGCTTCAGGTCGAGGGAGCCAGCGTTTGTCCACAGACAGCTTTGTGGGTCATGTGGCCAGCAGGACTAAACTGCTTCTGGCGCAATGGAACACCATGACAGAAGCCAGAGCACAAGGAAACGCTGAAGTGGTACCTATTTATCTACTTGCTCTGTCTGCTTTCGAACTGCTAGGTTGATGGGGGGGGGGGAGAAGAAGAAGAAGAAGAAGAAGAAGAAGAAGAAGAAGAAGAAGAAGAAGAAGAAGAAGAAGAAGAAGAAGAAGACGTAGTTATAAGCATCCCAACTACAGTGGTACCCTGGTTTTCAAACTTAATCTATTCCAGAAGTCCATTCCAAAACCAAAATGTTTGAAAACCAAGGCGCGCTTTCCCATAGAAAGTAATGCAAAATGGATTTATCTGTTCTAAACTTTTAAAAACAACTTCTAAAATAGCAATTTAACATGAATTTTGCTATCTAACAAGACCACTGATCCATAAAACGAAAGCAATAATCAATGTAAAGGTAAAGGGACCCCAACTCTGTCCAACTCTGGGGTTGCGGCGCTCATCTCGCGTTACTGGCCGAGGGAGCTGGTGTACAGCTTCCGGGTCATGTGGCCAGCATGACTAAGCCGCTTCTGGCGAACCAGAGCAGCGCACGGAAACGCCATTTACCTTCCCGCTGGTGTGGTGCCTATTTATCTACTTGCACTTTGACGTGCTTTCAAACTGCTAGGTGGGCAGGAGCTGGGACCGAGCAACGGGTGCTCAATCAATGTACTGTACTATAAAATAAAATAAATAGAACAGTATTATAGATCAGGCATGTCCAACTTCAAATAGGCTGCTTCCCCTGAGGGGAGAGGGATGGGTGCAGGGTGGGTGGGCACGCAGCTCTCTCCCCACCCCCAAGCCAGTCCTTTCTCTCCCCCCCCCCCCCGCAAAGCAGCTCTCTCTCTCTCCTCAAACCAGCTGGGCTGCAGAGCTATCCCCAGAACACTGCAATTACAATGGGGTGCGCAAATTAGCAGTGCAACAGTAAAAATGGAAGCTCAGGACTCAAAACAGAGCATGTTCAGCTTCCTAGGCAAAGTTCACAAACCAGAACACCTACTTCCGGGTTTGCAGCATTCAAATTCCAAGTTGTTTATGAACTAAGCTGTTCGAAAGACGGGGTACCACTGTACAAGGTTTGCTATATTTGAAAACAAGCCAGAACATTCTCAACAGTTGTTCCAGCATTAGGTATGACAGAAGAGTCACAGGCAGAAACACCATTACAAAGTTTTGAGGACAGCCCACCTCTAGACAGAATCACAGATACTTCTAAAACATTTTTTCTGAGAGAACTTAAAGCATGAAAAATGTAGCATATAACTTGGGAAGAGTCTTGCTGGATCACACAAAGACCTGGTTTGCCAAACTGTAACTTGCGAAGACCACGCCGACTCCTGGAGAGCAGTTTTCAGCTATTTTGCTCCTCAAAAATCTTTTTAGTGCCATGCTGTGAGCTTAGCATGTTGTCTAAACTGGGACTTGTAGTCAAGCTCTCTCCTCACTAACCATAAGCTGCAGCTGGTCTTAGTTACAGCTTGTGGTTAGTGAGAAGAGAGCTTGACCACAAGTCCCAGATCTGATAAAACACTAACGGAACCCTTGGTTTAACCTCAGCATAGCACAGCAGTAAAAAGCCACAGTTTGTCATGCAAAGCAGCCCCTGGAATCCATCTACTCCTGTAGTCTGTTTTCGATAGCAGCCAGATTCTTCTGGAAAGCAGATGGCATATCATGATGGCCACAGATCTCTTGCGCCCTGTCTCTCCCAGCAACATTTAACATGGGTCTCCCCTTCTTATTCTTCATTATGTGACACGTCCACCAACAGTGCCAGCCATCTTACAAGCTAAGTCACCATTCAAAAGCTATTTTCAAGGTGTCTCCATAGGAGAAGTATGTCACATTGATGACTTTTTTTTGTAGAAAGCAATGAATAAATGCAACTAACAAAAGCAACAACTGAAGAGGGACTCTAACTTCATGACTGGTGGCATGGCACTTACCCTGATTCTTTTTGAACACCCTGGAACTCATAAACTTTAAAAACCTATCAGCATAAAAACTTGGCCTGTGTACTGAAACTGTGTCCTACAAGACAAAAAATAAAGGTATTTAATATTAGGACAATCAGAGAGAAAACCTTTTTTTAAAAAAAGACTACAATGGTGAAATTCAACAATATTCATCATTCAGCAGAATGGACATCATCAAAGGAACAGATTCCACCTCTCCCTGAATGCCTCCAAAATCTGATTTGGGGGCCACAGCAGGTTTGGGGGAGGGGGAGGGGCTGCAGAGCAAGGAGAGGAAGTCCACTTCTGTGACCTTGGAGGTCATCCACTGTTTATGGTGGAATACATTTTTAACAGAATTGTGAAATCTTCAATAGATCATGTAACTAAAAAAATCCAGTGTTCGTCACTCGCTGTCATGGTATCATTGCCAACATGTACTGTTCAACTTCAGCCCATTTAATTTCATAATAATATTTACAGAAGACCATATTCAATCTCCTCCCCAACTTCTTTGGGGGACGTTAAAGACTGACTCCCTCTATTTAAACACTGAGATGTTGTCTGAAGGCTTACTAAGGTGTTTATCAATTCCCTAACAGATTCATGATGAAGACAGATGTTCCAGATACAGTTGCCTGAACAAACAACAAGCCTTATATGGATGCCAGTCTGATGAAGTTTTTAAAACATGCAAAGGGAGGCTAGATTAATTACCAACACTATTAAGGGTTAGGATGCTAGCTATTGTGCTGAATGTCTTTGCCTCTGGAAAGATTATTTCTTGTCCGTTAATTTAAGAAAGTTTTTGCACTCTAGGCTTTGCAAATATCAGTTTTGTCTTCATCCCCAGTGAAAACAATACAGTGGTACCTCTGGTTATGTACTTAATTCGTTCCGGAGGTCTGTTCTTAACCTGAAACTGTTCTTAACCTGAAGCACCACTTTAGCTAATATGACCTCCCGCTGCCGCTGCGCCACCAGAGCACGATTTCTGTTCTTATCCTGAAGCAAAGTTCTTAACCTGAAGCGTTATTTCTGGGTTAGCGGAGTCTGTAACTTGAAGCGTCTGTAACCTGAAGCGTCCATAACCCGAGGTATCACTGTATTTGCAGTTGCTTTCCCTTTGGCCCTTGCCTCTCCCTCTCCTTCCATCTGTTGTTTACCCAAAGCTAGCAGACTATAAACTTTTGGATATTTGTGCATCAGTATTTGTTACTTATAAATAAGCAAATGCATCAATGGCAGTGAACTTCAACAGCATAAATATTCTCATGTCACACACAGTATGCAATTGTCAGTAGTAAGAGAGAAGTAATTAACACAGAAAGCAAACATTCTAACAATACAAAGCATGGCTTACCCCATCATAAACAAGTGCTTTCCAGGAATGCTCCAGCTTCTTTATTAACCTAATAACACACACACAAGCACTTAATGACACATACTCCATCTTACAACAACTTTAAATCCAGCAGATATATCAGTATCCAAATAATGTTATTCTACGTTACCTGTAAGACTGCAGGATATCAATAATGCCCATGAATAGCAGCAGTTTTTCTCCTTTGTGGCTTTTAGCCGGAATGCCACCCATTCTAAGAGAAGAAACAGAGTGAGACATTATACATTAAATCTTCTTTGAAAAGTTACAACTGAAACGTACTAGCAATGAAAAACAAAAGAACCCATAGTGTTTTGATTAAGATAGCACATGCAAAGGACAACACGGTTTGGTGAACAAAATGGATGTTCAAAGCAGACTCTCCTTTTTAGTTTCATTTTAGCAAGTGTACTTTGGCTTCAATTTTCCAGTATAATCTACAGCATGATGTACAGGTTAAGAACCAGCAACAATTGGAGCACAGCTTCATTCATTTTACACACAATTGGTGCAAACAATGAATGTGAGTAGCACCACACAGCGATACTATGGGGGAAGGACTTCAAAGGATGCTGATCTCATGGCTGCAGCAGGCAAAGGTTTTCTATTATGCCTCTACAAGATTAAAGACAGATTCCTTACAGCAGGAGTGCAGGACAACTTTGGCCATCAGGGCTCCCCACTGAGCCTGCCTGCCTGTTCCTAGCAAGGCAGGCTCACCTGTCCCACACCTAACATCCTATGCCATGTCAGCTAGAGGGCCAGAACTGGCATGGCTTCCAAAGGAGTTCTCACTTCAAGTGAGTTCCCCATGGTTCCTTTACTTGAGTGAGGCATGCTCACCCCAACCAACAGCAGGTGGGCAATGGGAGCACACCTTGCTCCAGGTCACCAGACATTTGAAAAAGTGTCAGGGGGCTGACAGCCTCAGCTGATCTGTATATTTTTTTTGAGAAAATCAGCAGTTGCCATTTCTGAAGCCACCTTTTTCTCCCTCTTCACACACTTACATTTCTGTTCCAACATTCCTTGTAATCTTATATGATTAACCTTTCTCTTTATTTCCCTTTGGTATGTGCCCAAATAGTATAAATAATGCCAGCAATTTAAGGTTGTTCCTGGGTTTCTGCTTTTCTTGGGCACACGATTGATAAACCAATCTCTTTTTTGTGATTTTCTGGTCTGTTGGAGGACACTGTGTTTTCTAAAAGATATTTGATTCAAATCTATCCTTCCATCATTCACAAATTGAAAGCCCATTGTAGATGTAATATTTGGAACAGGTGGGAATGGTTTAGAAATAGCCATTAACTCTTTTTGTTTTAAGAACAGTTTTTTAGGGGAAACAGCCTTTCTAGAAAAGCTAACCAATAGACTGAAACTGACACAGGGAGAAATAGAAGAGGATGCCTTCACTCCAGTGTAGGGCTCCCGTTTATCACATACACAGCCCAACAAGACAACACCACAAACCCACCAACAGCATATGATTCAATATGGATAACTTAACCCAACAATGCCCCCCCTCACACACGCACAAAGAAATCCAACTGCAGGCAAACAAATCCAACCCCTAGGCCACCCCAACCTCTCTCACCCACACATACACTAAGCAAAAGAACACAGGCTTTACCATCCCACCCCCTCTCTTCTTCCCAACCCTGTTCGGCACATAACACCAATGTCTCACAACAAATGTAACTGATCTGTAGGAAACATAACCTGAAGAAAGAGACAATGCATGTGCTTTAGTAAACAAGGAAAATCTTTCATAAAAAATATTTATTTAAAATAAAAAAGAGAACAGATTTTTAGGGACTTACGTGTTGGTACTCTCTGTGATGACACAGTCCCCAGATTTTCCTGGACCCTGTATTGATTCCATAGCTGTAGAATAGAGAACTCTCTGTCCTCCTGGGCGTTTAGAATCCGATGTGTTTTGTGAAGTTTCACCTTCTCTCTCTTTTGCAGCACAGTCCAATATGTGGATTCCCAGCAGTAAGCTATAATCCATTATTTTAAAGCTTTCCAGTACCTAGTAATAAAGATGTTTAGATTGAAATTGGTTATGCTGCCAAAACCAAAAGGCTGAATTCACAGAGGTAAAGAAAAACAAAAAAACAAAAAAACTTTCTAAGGATATACAGCAAACAATCTGGCATCAGATATCAAATCCAAGAAAAGTACAGTACTCTATCAGCTACAGAATGATGTGAATTTTACAAAACAGAGAAGAGATAAACAAAATAACCAAGAGACCAGAACCTAGTAATAGACTTTTTGTAGTACAAAATTCAATGGCCACTGCATTTCTGCTACACATTTCATAAATCTGCATTAAGAAACAGTCAATATGAGAAATGAATATGCAAAGTTATTAAGAGATTATTCTTATTTATTGTCGTTTAAGTATGGCAACCAGTGCTATTTTTCTAGAAAAAGAGGTGCCGGAATTCATCACGAAGACCTCCCTTGTTCTCTTATAATGACAATGGTACCCAACTGAGAGGTGCTGGGACTGAGGTTCGGCTGAAAAACAAACAAACCCTGAAGGCAACATATAAGCTTTATTTGATATCCAACAAACTAAAGTTATTTTCACAAGCAAGGTTTACTTGCCATCATTGTGGTTTAGATATATGGTTCAGTGTTCATTCTGTGGAAATAGCATGAGGGAGGGAACATTCAAGGTCCTTTATTCCAAGGCTAGTGATTAGTATAATCTACACCACTTTGAACAAATTGAATATTTCAGTATATCAACATCAGTATATGCTTTATATGGGACAAATAGTAAAGACATATCTGTGTGTGTGACACAAAAATGTGGCAATGCTCCTCAATTGCTTTTCTTTTCCTGAGATTATCTTCCTTCTAAACCACCCAGACCAGAACACAGATAATTGAACATAAACCTAGATTTAATTAAGGAATGTTACAGTTAAATATTATTAACCCGGCACAACTACTTTGACACCCCTCACTTTTCTCACTGCTTCTTCACTCCTCTCTCACTATCTCCCTCTTACTGCTGATTCCCATATTCATTCTTTCACTTATCCTTTTATTAAAAGGATGCAAAGATTTCACGTTGTTATCATGGAATCAAGACTACACAAAGCCCTTTCCAGATAATTATTTGCATTACGACACCCCTCCTCCCTGAGACCTTAGCAGTTTGTCTACTTTTAAAATCTACTAAAGCAAAAAGACTCCAACATCCTAACTCTGCTATTGTTAAAATCCCAATAGGAGAGCATCGAAATATTAAATATTCAGAAAATTGTCTCTGTTGTTTACAGGGTCTGTCCTGGCTTTTGCAAATGATTACCAGCAGGAAGAGAACAAGATGCTGTGCCTATCCCAAACCTTCCTGTGATGACCTCAAATTCCATTGCAAAAGGTAAATATTCGCAACCATTGCGAAGCCATTCAGAAGCAAGCCCAGAACCAGAAGCCTTTTCACAGAACCAGAAATGTAGAAACAGCTGCTTCACTTTAATAATTTGACCGCCTTTTTACTGCGCAGGGGTAGATTTACAAACAGCCAGACTAGGTTGGAAGCCCAAAGTTTTCATGGGTATCACTGTCTTTTCAAAGGGGAAAAAAGCATTTTGCAAAAACTCAGTCAAACAAATGGTTAATATAATATGGTTACAGTGCAGGAGAACCCCTTGTTAGCAAATAGGTTTGACACAGTTTTGAAGACTTTCAATACCAAGCTATAAGGCATTATGAATTTATGAATGAATTTGCTGCTGTTCATACCCAGTTTGAGTAATTGGGGGGGACTACATTTTATTAAGTATTTCATTTTTAACCTACCCTTCATCAAACAATTGTTCCCCGGGCAACATATATCAGACATAAAATACAACTAAACAATTCCAATAAAAATATTAAAGCAATATAAAATTAATCCGCGTAACTGCTACTCAAAAATCAGTGGCAAGAGGTAAGTTTTTAGCTGGTGTCAAAGACTAACCATTCTTGGCACCAGCCAGCTTTCAAGGAGGAGGACATTTCACAGCAGAGGAGCTGCCACTGATGAGACCTTTTCATGAGCTGTAGAGGTACAAACCTACTGGTACTGTAATTTGAAAATGTTCTAACAAGCAGGGCATCACCAGCAGGCAGAATGGTACAAGGAGAGGTACCACACTGGGTAACTAGGACCTAATATTATTCCTTGGGTCACTAAACATTGTTGGACTATAACCTCCAGCCAACTTAGCCAATACGTCAGGAATAGTGGGAGTTGTAGATCAGCAACATCCAATGACCCAAGTTTGAAGAACATTGGTTTAGGGCCTTACAAGTGGGAACTTTTAAGGGGTTTGTTAGCATAGACTCTTCAAATCTCATTTCATATGAGCTCTACGATGCAAGCCAGTCAATCCGTTTGGCACAGCACTCTGTTCCCAGCTGGTGCTGAACCCATTTCAAAGGCAGTCCTGTATACAGGGCCCTACAGCTATCTAATCTGGAAGCGATCAAAGTGTGGAACATGAGGGGTCAGGCTCTCTGTGTCTAAGAATAGACAGAGTTGGTAGATTAGCCAGAGTTGGCAATAGGTATTCCTAGCCACTGGTACTACTTCAGGTGGCAAATTCAAGGGCACCCCCAGACTATGCAACTGCTTCAACTCTATCCAGGACAAAACATCAACCCACTTCCAGGACACAAAACACGACCCCCATATCCTTGCCTTATTACTATTCAGCTTCTGATCACTGGCCGTCATCTAAGCCATTGCTGTCCCTGGACACTGGCCAAGTACCTGCACATCCTGTCTTGATTCAGATGGTATAGACAGATCAAGCTGGGAAATGCAAGCATTCTGGTGACATGGGACTCCCCAGTGACCTCTCTGAGCAACTTTATATAGATGTTAAATGGGATTGGGGACAGGTTGAATCATAGAATCATAGAGTTGGAAGAGACCACAAGGGCCATCCAGTCCAACCCCCTGCCAAGCAGGAAACACCATCAAAGCATGCCTGACAGATGGCTGTCAAGCCTCTGCTTAAAGACCTCCAAAGAAGGAGACTCCACCACACTCCTTGGCAGCAAATTCCACTGTCGAACAGCTCTTACCGTCAGGAAGTTCTTCCTAATGTTTAGGTGGAATCTTCTTTCTTGTAGTTTGAATCCATTGCCCCGTGTCCGCTTCTCTGGAGCAGCAGAAAACAACCTTTCGCCCTCCTCTATATGACATCCTTTTATATATTTGAACATGGCTATCAGATCACCCCTTAACCTTCTCTTCTCCAGGCTAAACATACCCAGCTCCCTAAGCCGTTCCTCATAAGGCATCGTTTCCAGGCCTTTGACCATTTTGGTTGCCCTCCTCTGGACACGTTCTAGCTTGTCAGTATCCTTCTTGAACTGTGGTGCCCAGAACTGTACACAGTATTCCAGGTGAGGTCTGACCAGAGCAGAATATAGTGGTACTATTACTTCCCTTGATCTAGATGCTATACTCCTATTGATGCAGCCCAGAATTGCATTGGCTTTTTTAGCTGCTGCATCACACTGTTGACTCATGTCAAGTTTATGGTCTACCAAGACTCCTAGATCCTTTTCAAATGTACTGCTCTCAAGCCAGGTGTCACCCATCCTGTATTTGTGTCTTTCATTTTTTTTGCCCAAGTGTAGTACTTTACATTTCTCCCTGTTAAAATTCATCTTGTTTGCTTTGGCCCAGTTCTCTAGTCTGTTAAGGTCATTTTGAAGTGTGATCCTATCCTCTGGGGTATTAGCCACCCCTCCTAATTTGGTGTCATCTGCAAACTTGATCAGGATACCCTCAAGCCCATCATCCAAGTCATTGATGAAGATGTTGAATAAGACTGGGCCCAAGACAGAACCCTGTGGCACCCCACTAGTCACTTCTCTCCAGGATGAAGAGGAGCCATTAATGAGTACCCTTTGGGTTCGGTCAGTCAGCCAGTTACAAATCCACTGAATGGTAGCATTGTCTAGTCCGCATTTTACCAGCTTCTTTACGAGAATATCATGGGGCACCTTGTCAAAGGCCTTGCTGAAATCAAGATAGGCTACATCCACAGCATTCCCTTCATCTACCAGACGTGTAATTCTGTCAAAAAATGAGATCAGATTGGTCTGACATGACTTATTTTTCAGAAACCCATGCTGACTTTTAGTGATCACAGCGTTCCTTTCTAGGTGCTCACAGACCGTTTGCTTAATGATCTGCTCTAGAATCTTTCCTGGTATTGATGTCAGGCTGACTGGGCGGTAATTGTTTGGGTCTTCTCTTTCCCCCTTTTTGAAAATAGGGACAACATTTGCCCTCCTCCAGTCTGCCGGTACTTCGCCAGTTCTCCAGGAATTCTCAAAGATTACTGCCAGTGGTTCTGAAATCACCTCTGCCAGTTCTTTTAATACTCTTGGATGTAGTTCATCTGGCCCTGGAGACTTGAATACATCTAAACTAGCCAAGTATTCTTGTATTACCTCCTTACTTATTCTGGGCTGTGTTTCCCCTGCTGAATCATCTGCCCCATATTCTTCAGGTTGGGCATTGTTTTCTTTTTTGGAGAAGACTGAGGCAAAGAAGGCATTGATGAGTTCTGCCCTTTCTCTGTCTCCTGTTCGCATTTCACCATCTTCTCCTCTAAGTGACCCCACTGTTTCATTGTTCTTCCTTTTGCTACGGACATACCCATAAAAGCCCTTTTTATTGCTTTTAACCTCTCTAGCAAGTCTGAGTTCATTCTGTGCTTTAGCTTTTCTGACTTTGTCTCTACACTTGCTGGCTATTTGTTTGAATTCCTCTCTGGTGACTTCCCCCTTTTTCCATTTTTTGTACATATCCCTTTTAAATCTTAAATCAGTTAAAAGTTCTTTAGATAGCCACCCTGGCTTCTTTTGGCACCTTCCATGTTTTCGTCTCATTGGTACTGCTTGAAGTTGTGCTTTTAATATCTCCCTTTTAACAAACTCCCATCCATCATGGACTCCCTTCCCTTTTAGTATTACTGACCATGGGATCACTCCCAGCATTTCCCTAAATTTTCTGAAGTCAGCTTTCTTAAAGTCTAGAATTTGAGTCTTAGTATGCTTGGTTGCTCCTTTCCGCTGTATAATAAACTCCAGAAGAGCATGATCACTCCCACCTAATGATCCTGCCACTTCTACCCCACTTACCAAGTCATCACTATTGGTTAAGACCAGATCTAAAATGGCTGATCCTCTTGTTGCTTCTCCCACTTTCTGGACAATGAAATTGTCTGCAAGGCCAGTGAGGAATCTGTTCGACCTTGTGCTCTTGGCTGAGTTTGACATCCAACAAATATCAGGATAGTTGAAATCCCCCATTACTACTATCTCACTTCCTTTTGAATACTTGGTCATCTGTTCCAGGAAAGCATCATCTGTGTCCTCAGTTTGGCTTGGCGATCTGTAGTAAACTCCCACAATGAGATCACTGTTATTTTTCTCTCCCTTAATTTTGACCCAGATACTCTCAGTTTGGCTTTGAAGTTTTAAATCCTGGATCTCTTCACAGGTATACACATCCCTGACATATAATGCCACCCCTCCTCCTTTCCTGTTTGGTCTATTTCTCTGAAATAGATTGTATCCCTCTATTACTACATTCCAATCATGAGACTCATCCCACCAGGTTTCAGTGATGCCTATTATGTCATATTTAGTTTGGTGTATGTGCTCCCATGCTCTGTGCATTAGTATACAGACATTGAAGACCATTGATCATTCCCCCTAGTCTCTTATTTAAGGATTTTTCCTTCCCACTACTAGGTCTGCGTGCTGTTTGCTCCATTTGGTTCTTGACATTTGGATGATCATCTTCAGCACTTGATAGACTCCTACCTTCAGGACCACTATCTCCCTCCCCCACATAAGTCAGTTTAAAGTCCTCCTGATGAGGTTTTTGAGATTGTTGGCGAAAACATTCCTCCCAACCTTTGTGAGGTGCAGCCCATCTCTTGCCAGAAGTCCATCTTCAAGAAACTTCAGACCGTGATCTAAGAATCCAAACCGTTCCTGCTGGCACCATTTGCGAAGCCAGGTGTTCACTTCCCCTATTTTTCTCTCTCTCCCTGGGCCACGCCGTTCAACTGGGAGGACAGATGAGATGACGATTTGTGCATTTAATTGCTTCAACTTCCTGCCCAGAGCCTCATAATCACTTTTGATCTTCTGGAGGCTATGGCTTGCAGTGTCATTGGTTCCCACATGGACCAAAAGGAAGGGGTATTTGTCAGTGGGTTTTATGATTCCTTGCAGCTGCTCTGTTACATCTTGGATCTTGGCCCCGGGGAGACAGCACACCTCTCGAGACATCTTGTTAGGCCCACAGATCACTGCTTCTGTACCCCTCAGTAAGGAATCCCCTATCACCACTACACGCCTCCTCTTAGGCTTGGTTGGGATTCTTCCATGTGCTGTCCCTTCCAAAGTCTTTTGCACAATCCCAGAGGACTGATTGTGCTGCTCGTCTTCATATTCCTCATCAACTGTGATGAGGGAGAGGTCCTCAAATGAAGTCTGTTCGCCATCCTCCATGCCAAGGGAGAGCACATCAAAACGATTGCGTAGCTCCAAACACTCAGAGCGATCCCTGGGCTTTCTACTTCTTTGAGTCACGTTCCTCCATACATCTGGCTCCTGTGTTGGGGAACTGTCCTCCTCCTCAGGGATGTGCCCTGACTCCCCCTTGGTGCAGACAGTGTGCTCTGCTGTATCCATGAAAAGCTCCAGTTCCTTAATTTTCTGAAGTGTAGATATACGGGCCTCAAGTTGCTGGACCTTGTCTTCTAGTAGGGCAACCAACTTGCAATTGCTGCAGGTGTAGCTGCCTACATCCTTTGCAAGAAGACAAACATTGCGCAGGAATTGCAGGTGACTACGGTTGTCCCCTCACCCTCCATCCTGAAAAGCTTGAAGTCAGGACAAAAAGGAAACCTAGGACTGCCCCAATAAACGTTTGAGACCAGTTACCCTTTATCTAAAGGATGGGTCAAACTGCGCGCGCCGATAATTAAGCACACAAACTTAATCACACACAGCCCCAAAAAGACAAACCCACAAAACCTACAGAGTGTCCCTGAAGCTCAGCTCACCTTGTGCTCCCTCCTCAACTGCTGCCCTCCAGGCACTGACTAGCTCCGCCCACAGCTAGTCTTAATCACAAACAAACTTAATCACACACAGCCAGAAACAAACAGCCAGAAACAAACACATACACAAGCCTGGATAGTCCCACAATTCCCAGAGGCGGAAGCCCTTGTGCTCCCTCCTCAACTGCTGCCCTCCAGGCACTGAGGGAGTCCTGAGGGATTCCACAAGACAGTTGTCATGGGGTCAAGCCACAATTCCTCACTGCCATTCTCTAGAAATAATCCTGCAGGTATAATCTGAAACACTTTTTCACGTGCCTCTGATCCCCAAGCAGCAGAGCTGATCCAGAAGGATTAACAGGGTTGCATTCCCACTGCCTCTCTCCCAGAAGAGGTCTTTAATCAGGGTGACCAAGGCAATTTCAGTCCCTTTGTCAAGTGATTCAAGACCTCCACAAACAGACATTTGGGTCAGCTCTCAGTTCTAAGCAATTTATTAATATGTATGTTCGACTATGTTCAATGAGGCTTGCTCATTGAACATAGGGTTGCAACCTTAGAGTGCAAAGATGCCTGGGGATAACTGATGGGTTTGCAAAATACTCCAACCCTCCACCCAAGGCCTTGGATTCCTTATCAGGAGTATTTACCTAAGACTTACCTTAATAACAATAACAATAATATTTTATTATTTATATGCCTCCCATCTGACTGGGTTCCCCCAGCCACTCTGGGTAGCTTCCAACAAAATAAAACACAACATGACATCAAACATTAAACACCTCCCTAAACAGAACGGCCTTCAGATGTCTTCTAAAAGTCAAAACAAAATCGAAAATTCTTTCTAGTAGCACCTTAGAGACCAACTGAGTTAGTTGCTGGTATGAGCTTTCGTGTGCATGCACACTTCTTCAGATACACTGAAACAGAAGTCACCAGATCCTTAAATATAGTGGGGGAGTGGGGAGGGGTATTACTCAGAAGGGTGGTGGGAATGGGTGATAGGCTGATAAGTGTGGAAAACCTGTTGACGACTCTAAACGGCTGCAATTAGTCTTGCAGGGAAAGGCAAGGGGTGAGATGGCTAAAGATAGCTTTGTTATGTATAATGAGATAAGAATCCAATGTCTTTGTTCAAACCAGGTTTCTCCATGGTTTTAAGTTTGGTGATTAGTTGCAATTCAGCCACTTCTCTTTCCAGTCTATTTCTGAAATTTCTTTGTATTAAGACAGCTACTTTGAGATCTTTTATAGAATGTCCTGGGAGATTGAAGTGTTCTCCTACTGGTTTCTCTGTCTTGTGATTCCTGATATCAGATTTATGTCCATTTATCCTTTGGCGTAGGGTTTGGCCTGTTTGTCCAATATAGAGAGCTGAAGGGCACTGTTGGCATTTGATTGCATACACAATGTTGGAAGATGAGCAATTAAATAGTCCTGAGATGGTGTGTTTGATGTTGTTGGGACCAGTAATGGTGTTATCCGGGTTTATGTGGCAGCAAAGACCCTTCATCGCCTACAAACAGCCACCCAATCTCAAACAGCTCCTCACCCACAATAATACAAAAACAGGACTCAACATGGACACTGGTACCAGAGCCTGCAATAAACCCAGATGCCAACTTTGCTGCCACATAAACCCGGATAACACCATTACTGGTCCCAACAACATCAAACACACCATCTCAGGACTATTTAATTGCTCATCTTCCAACATTGTGTATGCAATCAAATGCCAACAGTGCCCTTCAGCTCTCTATATTGGACAAACAGGCCAAACCCTACGCCAAAGGATAAATGGACATAAATCTGATATCAGGAATCACAAGACAGAGAAACCAGTAGGAGAACACTTCAATCTCCCAGGACATTCTATAAAAGATCTCAAAGTAGCTGTCTTAATACAAAGAAATTTCAGAAATAGACTGGAAAGAGAAGTGGCTGAATTGCAACTAATCACCAAACTTAAAACCATGGAGAAACCTGGTTTGAACAAAGACATTGGATTCTTATCTCATTATACATAACAAAGCTATCTTTAGCCATCTCACCCCTTGCCTTTCCCTGCAAGACTAATTGCAGCCGTTTAGAGTCGTCAACAGGTTTTCCACACTTATCAGCCTATCACCCATTCCCACCACCCTTCTGAGTAATACCCCTCCCCACTCCCCCACTATATTTAAGGATCTGGTGACTTCTGTTTCAGTGTATCTGAAGAAGTGTGCATGCACACGAAAGCTCATACCAGCAACTAACTCAGTTGGTCTCTAAGGTGCTACTAGAAAGAATTTTCGATTTTGTTTTGACTATGGCAGACCAACACGGCTACCCACCTGTAACTAATTCTAAAAGTCAGATAGTTGTTTATTTCCTTGACATCTGATGAGAGGGCATTCCACAGGGAGGGCATTGCCACTGAGAAGGACCTCTGCCTGGTTCACTGTAACCTCCCTTCAGAAGGCACTTGGTGCTGGACCTCAGTGTCTAGGCTGAACAATGGTGGTGGAGATGCTCCTTCAGGTATACAGGGCCAAAGTTGTTTACAGCTTTAAAGCCCAGCATCAACACTTTGAATTGTGCTTAGAAATGTACTGGGAGCCAATGTAGATCCTTTTAAACCAGTGTTATAGGGTCCCAGCGGTCACACCCAGCCACCAGTCTAGCTGCTGCATTCTGGATTAGTTGTAGTTTCTGGGTCACCTTCAAAGGTAGCCCCATGTAGAGTGCATTGCAGTAATCCAAGCGAGAGATAACCAGAACATGCACCACTCTGGCGAGACAGTCTGCGGGCAAGTAGGGTCTCAGCCTGTGTAACAGATGGAGATGGTAGACAGCTGCCCTGGACACAGAATTGAACTGTGCCTCCATGGACAGCTGTGAGTCCAAAATGACTCTCAGGCTGCGCACCTGGTCCTTCAGGGGCACAGTTACCCCATTCAGGACCAGGGAGCCCTCCACACCAGCCCGCCCCTTCCCCCAAAACAGTACTTCTGCCTTGACAGGACTCAACCTCAATCTGTTAGCCACCATCCATCCTCCAACCACCTCCAGACACTCACACAGGACATTCACTGTCTTCACTGATTCCAATTTAAGAGAGACAAAGCTGGATATCATCCACACACTGGTGAACACCCAGCCCAGCCCCCCAAGAAAGTTTCTCAAGCTTATTACACACTTTTTAAAACTTTGAAAATCTAGCAGTGAGATCCAAAGAATCCTGTTTACATTGGGTCTTTTAGCATTTTCTTCTCAAAGCGCAGCTCCTTATATGGCTCTCTGGCTGCTATCCTAGGCTGCAAAGGTCCAGAAAACAGGGAAAACAATAGGAGGGGGTTCTTAGTTCAGAAGTTTGAAAAACATTGTTTTTACAAAATAGATTAATATTTGGTTTTGGGTGTTAACTGTAAAAGAATTAGGACTGTGGGTTTTTTTTAAAGGACTTCAACTATGTATTTTATTTGGGAAAGGAATAATCCATTCTGTCTGGCACGAAATG
This sequence comes from Lacerta agilis, assembly GCF_009819535.1. NCBI lineage: Eukaryota > Metazoa > Chordata > Lepidosauria > Squamata > Lacertidae > Lacerta > Lacerta agilis. The sequence goes on from NC_046322.1 coordinate 61,104,624, forward strand.
ACCATCTGCACAAACGGAGAGTGTGTCCTGCTGGTTGTTACACTGCTTCAGGGGTTTTGCTATCAGAACTCCTCCTTTCACCCAAATACTTAAAACACTAAGGAAAACAGAATTTGACCTCATTCTCCCAAAACTTGGAATCAGAGATGACTTACATGTGGAATGAAATAGACAACACACACATAATGAAATTCAATCTTCTATTGTGATGAAAGCATTTCCTGAATATTATTCTACTGTACTCATAAACACAAAACATGATGAATGCCCAAGATCACAACTCTGGAAGTGCAGGGAGCAAAAGCTGAAGACACCTATGGAGGCAATATGGAAAAGAAGCCCACATTGCTCCGAGGTGCTGCTCACCGTCTCTTCCTCTAGCATCCTGGCAAACAGAGTATGGACATGTCATCGCTGCCTTCCCTGAACTGCCTTGCTGCCGCTGACTTCTCTGGCTTCAAAACAAAGCAGCCCACTGCCAGCTGCTGAGATGGAGGCGACACAACTCCTCCCATCTCCAGCATGCAGCACTGCCACAGGGTATTTTGTTTCCAGGTGGCAGCAGCAACAGCAAGCTGGCAGGTGAGCAAACAGCAGGTCACCATGGACATCACAGCACTCTGCTGGCCTGTATGTTAGAGGCAGGCTTTCATACAAGGGGAGAGCTGATTGCTCACTTACAGGGCTTTTGGTATTAAATCTATTTTCAGTCATGAACCTCTTAGATTTAAACCTAAGGTTCTGCACATGAACATCCCATCCAAAGAGGTGCACATGAAGATTCACACAATGAACAGCTTCCAAGATTGATGTAAATGGAGAAGTTCAGTGTACACGCATAAGAACTTCCACATGAGCCAGAATCCACTGGATTAATCTACAAGTGATTCTCAAAGTGATCTAAGCATTTCCCACCCCACCCCCATTTATTTATTTTTACTACTTTCAAATACTGGTTCCTTTATTTACAGCCATCTTGACTTTCCATCACAGACAACCAATCTTAGACAGATGTACTGTAAAAATGAAACCTGGGCAGCACTCAGATGATAAAATCCCAGCATAATAGGCCCAGATATGAATGAGCTCCAGGCATCCAGTGGCTTTGCTGTTCTCTGCATTCAAGTAGGGAAATGTTAGGAAGTCTTGTCTCAAACCATCTTACTTGGTTATGACGCTTCATCTGCAGCTTCTCAATACATTTCAATACGATACGATAATCTTTATTGTCATTGTCCCATACAAATCAACGAAATTGAAAAATCTACACCTGGTTAGCCCCCTAAAAACTCTGATGCCCCACAACTAAATACAGATACTCCCTTATAGGCTGCCTTACACTGCGTTTAAAACCAAAATCACTTTTGGATAGAAACTGTTTCTCAGGCGGCTAGTCCTGGTCTTTATAACCCTGTACTTTCTTCCAGAAGGCAGAAGCTGAAAGAGATCATTTCCGGGGTGCGTACTATCCTTGCCCTATCTCTGCAGCTTTCTTATGGCACCTGGAGGCAGGGGCATCGTAGGGGAGGGGCGGTAGGGGCGGTACGCCCCCAGTGACAGGGTGATAAGCGGCGGGTGGGGGTGACAAGCGGCGGCCCCTCCCACCACTCCCACGCGCCGCCATCACCCCAGGAGCAACAGCGTCCGTGCAGCGCTGCTCCTCCCAGGGTGACCGGTGGTGCGTGGGGAGTGGTGGGAGGGGCCGCCGCTTGTCACCCCCACGCACCGCCGCTTGCTCCGTCGCCGTGGGAGCAGCAGCGCACAGTGTGTGCAGTGCTGCTGGTCCCGGGGCGACAGAACGAACGGCGGCCGAAAGAGAAAGCGGGCGGGGAAGCAAAGCGGGCGCTTAAACGCGCCGCTTTGCTTCCTTTTTTCCTCCCCTTTCGGCGCTGGCTAGGCTGTGATTCTGCAGCCCAGCCCCTTTCCCTTTCGGCTTCTTTCAGCGCTGGCTGGGCTGCAGAGTCACAGCCCAGCTAGCGCCGAAAGAGAAAGCGGGCAGGGAAGCAAAGCCGGCGCTTAAACGCGCCGCTTCGCTTCCTTTTTTTCTCCCCTTTCGGCATAGATTTGATCCAAGGTGGGAAGAGGGCACCTGATTATTCTCTCCGCAGTCTTTACAACCCTGGACAGCATTGTTCTTTCCCTGACCCTACAACTCTCAAACCACACACACAGACCATAAGTTAATACACTCTCAACAGTACAATGGTAAAATGCTATCAACAGGTCCTTATTTTTCCGGAGGATTCTCAGAAAATATAACCTCTGCTGTGCTCTCTTCATCAGGTCTTTGCTGTTTTCTCCCCAGGTTAGGTCATCTCTCAGCTCCATTCCCAGAAATCGAAACACTGAGACCTGTTCCACACACTTTCCCTCAATAATAAGTGGCTGAATATTCAATTTACATTTCCTAAAGTGCATAATAATCTCTTTTGTTTTCTTTAAGTTGAGGAGTAAGTTGCTTTCCCTGCACCACTCCACCAAATAATCAACTTCCTTCCTATAGGCCGCCCCCCCCTCTCCAGCCGTGATTAAACCAACTGTTGTTGTATCATCTGCAAACTTAATGATCTTATTACTGGGGTATATGGGGGCCACAATCAGCTGTATAGAGCACAGCCCCAGGTAAAATGAATTACATTGATCATGTCATGAGCTTACAAGAGCATGAACAATGGTTGCTAAATCCTTTATCTCCAAAAAGTCTCTCCATTAAACAAAAATGATTAGTTTTTGTCTTACTGAAAACCACTTTGAGATACTTGAGCCAACTAAACAAAATAAATTTAAAAATCTGAAGAAAGCTGTTCTTGGGCAGTCCAGGAACCAGACCACTGTTTAGACTGCACACCTGAAAAACCAATAGGCAGGAGGGCTAATCTATAGTAAGAGAGATCCTCTACCAGACAGGGTAGATTCCCATCCTTTATCACCCAGGTCCAACAGTTTAATATTACTACTTTAAAATAATCATCTTTTTGTAAATAAGTCAGCATTTCCCAGGAATAAGTCCTCTTTGCGCATTCCTGTAGCTGCAATGCCTGATCATTCTAAAAGCTCATCCTAAAAACACACACAAAAGAACACACAACATTGTTCAGGGAAACAAAGTTGACCAGTGTATAACCGGAGGGATTCTTCTGGAATCACTTCTAAAGTCATTTCCTTATCAGAAGCAGAAATGTCAATTTCTTGGTGCATCTTCATCCTATGGTTCCTTATCAACGCCTAAACATAGATTGCAAGTTCTTTGGGAGCAAAGATCAAGCACTGAATTCAGACTTATTACAGACAACATACCGGTATTCCACCCTTAAGTATTTTCACATATATGCATTACTTAAACAAATAATATTGTGAGATGGGTATATTTTGGGCACTTTAAAAAATGATAAATGGTGAGGAACCAGAAGGATGGATTCTATCTCAAGTTAACCAACAACCTGGAGCAGAGGTGGAAAAAGGCTTTTCATACATTATGCAAGAAATTACTTCCTCATTCCTTTTAATTAGATTTTCTCTGACTAACGTAATTTTATTGTCACTGTGGTACATTTTTACAGCCTCCTAGTTTAAACCTCTTGACACTCTAAGAGTAGAAGGGGTGTCCAGAGCAGATATTCTGCATGGTCACTAATAGCTTGATTTCATGGAATATTCATTTCTAGAGACTAAAGATGAGGAACAGTGTCTTTTGTTAGGAAAAATGTCTCATGAGCATGCAGCTGATTGTTAGATCATCTCCAAATTCACACTCAAAATCCAAACAAAAAATGGTTTCATGCTCACTAACACGACTTGACACTGGGTTGCGCTGAGCCAATAAACATTGCAATCTACCCATGAGGAATGCCCTTTTTGTTTTATAACCCCATTTCAACCAGGAGACATCTAAAGGCAGCCTTGTATAGGGAAGCTTCTTAAGGCTTGATGTTTAACTATGTTTCTATATAGGCTGGCAGCTGCCCAGAGTGGCTGGGGCAACCCAGTCAGATGAGCTGGGTACAAATAATAAATTATTAGTATGTTGTTGTTGTTTTCACATCAGAACATTTTCATTCAATGTTCCCTTTTATACCCTTCAAGCCAAAACCATATTTCTGTTAACACAAACAAGGGAGTCTGCTGGCACCTTCAAGATAAAATGAAGTTATTGTGGACAAGAACTCTTTAGTGGACAAGAGCCCATTCATCCCGCACTGTGTAAACAGTGGAGTCATGATCTGACAACAGCTATTGGTATCAAAAGTTCTTACTTACTCGACAATCCCTCTGTAGCGTTTTCATGAGTGCACTATAAGTCTCCAAGTCAAAATATAATCCTTCATGCATGTCTTGAAGAAAATCCAAGTCTTTAAAGGTGGGGTTGGACTTGTCTCGCTCTTTCCTGGATGCCCTCCTTTTGTATGTGGAGCCTTTCAAGTCATAGTTGAAATGCATTTTCAGTGATCGAGGCAGAACATTGTTCATCACAATTATCCTGATATTAATACCTCCCGACTGAACACAATACAGACCATAAAATTTTGGTAGGAGTGTCCTTGGATTCTGGTTGAGATTCTTAAAAAACAAAATGAAGAAGCACCAATGAACATCGGAAGCACATTTAAAATAAGATTTCTGCATGCACCTGAATATAGACTAGGAAGTCAAGTCTATCCTAAACAAACCAGTCATATACTTTTAATGAAATAATGCTTGAAGTGTTTTATTATTCTTAGAATGTCTTGCAACTCTAATTCAAAACATTTTAAACTAAACTAAAAAAAAAAGTTAAGCTCTTAAATTGGAAGGCTCTCTACACTGAGGACCAGTGGTGACAAGCAATCTAAATTATTCCATACTTCAGTTTGAAATTCCCCCATCTGCCTTAACTATGGTTATCTGTTACATAGGTTGTTGTGTTGTTCAGTCGTTCATTCTTTTTTAATTATTTATTTATCACGACTGAACGACTGAACAACAACAACAACAGATTAATCCAAAGTAATTTACACATTATAGGTCAAGAATAGCTTATCATTAAGCATAAAAAATAAGGATAAAAAAGGAAAGTACAAAAGAGAAAAGTTCAGTCATTCAGTCTTGTCCGACTCTTCGTGACCCCATGGACCAGAACACGCCAGGCACGCCTATCTTTCACTGCCTCCCACAGTTTGGCCAAACTCATGCTAGTCGCTTCGAGAACACTGTCCAACCATCTCATCCTCTGTCGTCCCCTTCTCCTTGTGCCCTCCATCTTTCCCAACATCAGGGTCTTTTCCAGGGAGTCTTCTCTTCTCATGAGGTGGCCAAAGTACTGGAGCCTCAACTTCAGGATCTGTCCTTCCAGTGAGCACTCAGAGCTGATTTCTTTAAGGATGGGTAAGTTTGATCTTTTTGCAGTCCGTAGGTACTGACATTAATCGTAGTGAACATTAACCACATAAACAGACATTAACCAGAACACTAGCCCTTAGCGAGGAGTTTCCAACTATTTTGAAATTCTAATTTAAAGGGAAACCTAATTAATAATAAGAGAGGTTAATGTCACTGAATATATAATGCTTAACTGCATTTAAGGCAGCCAGGAAGGAAATTTTGGTGAACAGTAGAGAAGATGCATGGGATAATGTGGTCCACTTCTGATCTCTCAACTCTGGTTAAATCTGTGTGGAACACATCCTCCCCACCTTTTCCCATGAAGACTGGCCAAGAGGGCAGCCAACCTTAAATAGGCTAGGGGTGGGCTGCTCACAGCTCCAAGCCCCAGCTTCCGATTGGCTGAGTGGGCACTGCACATCCTTACCTGAGGGCCACTTGTGGCTGGAGGGGGGCAGTGCCAGGCATCCCTTCCCCCAACCACATCAGAAGATGGCAACCTCCCTGAACCCACCATGGTCGGGCCATGCGGCAATGGCCGCCTACCTGGAGTTGCAGGTGAGCAGATATTCTCCCCACACTTTCTTTTTTGGCAAAAGTAGAGCCTATTACTCAAATTTTGGACAGTCAGAAGGCCTAAACAGAGATGTTCTGAAATAACGACTAGATGTAAGAGGTGGTACCAGTGACTCTGCTAGTACACAAATGCATAGTTTACTAAGTCTCACTCACTGGATCATCACCTTGTCGTGGTGAGTGTGCTTGCATGTTCCTGTGACCCTTGTGAGTGAAGCCGTTGGGAATCTTGTACTCCCAGTAGGGTCACCCAAGGCAGTAAGGTCAAAGGGAAGGAGCTAGACAAAGAATGATCCAAGAAGTCCTCAATGGCAGAACAGGCAGGTGATAACAAGCGGTATATTACAATGGCTGTGAAGGCGGATGAACGCTGCAGCAGATAGGATCTACTGGTTCGTCGTGACTACTCATGCCATTGGAACAGAGCCTTACTGCGAAGACTGCGTTGATCAGTGTGCACTGATCTACACACATAAAACAAATTCACACACAGGCGTCTTCCAAAAACCCAACCCAAACCCTCAAAAGTCCCATGGCAACTGGCAAATGGCAACAGGGGCAGGACTGTGAAATCTGGAAGCCCCTAGTCATGAACCGGCACATGGGCGGTGGATACAGATTCAGTCGTTCTGACTCAAGGAACGAGGCAGTTGAGCAGCTCGGCTGCTGTATCCATGACTGAGCAGCCCTTTTTAGGATCCACTATGCTCACCCCGAAAAGGTGCCCAAACATAGTCTGCTTCCCTTTTTCCCTGACTGGATTACCGCGCCCAGTGGAGTCACCACCTAGCAGTCGTAAAAGACAACTGAACTTTGAAACATAGAATATACGGACTTTGTCAGATAACTCAGACAGCGAGTGTCCTGAACGCAGAACTGCCATCATTGCAAGAGAGCTGTGACATTTTAACATTGATATTGCAGCGCTTCAAGAGACTCGAAGAGCAGGCGAGGGACAACTGAAAAGGAGACTACACATTCTTCTGGAAAGATCTATCTGAACAAGAACATTGAATACATGGGGTAGGCTTTGCTATCAAAAACCACCTTGTGAAGCTCCTGTCTGAAGTCCCTACCAGCATTAGGCTAATGAGCGTCTCCCAACCATTCAAATAAAGCTCCCCAAAAACCAACAGGCTACTATTATAAACACTTATGCACCAACATTGGATGCCGATGAACACATAATATTTTTTTTTAACTCTTAACTGGATACCGTCTGTGGCGTTTGCCCCTTCCTGGGGAATATATGAATGTGCAGGAGTAAGTAAAGGGTTAAGTGGCTGACCCTAGGCAGACCAATAAACAGAGGGAGGAGGAGCTAGGGGCAGCTGAGCAAGGGCAGTTGGAGTTAGTCAGTTGGTGTTAGGAGTGGTTAAGAGCAGTTGACTGAAGCAGATGGTTGGTGGGTGGGTGGTGATTGTGAGGGTTGGTGGGGAGGTAGAGTGGTGAGCGTAGGATTAGGATAGGGTTGAGATAAGAACAAATATATACCAATGTAACCAATATCTTAAGTTTGTTGATGTTTTAAAATAAACACTTATTATTTTGTTTAAAATCACACCCTGACTGTGACAGTGATTACCAGGGAGGGGATCCTGGTTGGTGGCAGCGAAGCGCCGTGGTGGCACAGGGATCAATAGTCCGTTAAATGACTGGGGACCCTGTGTGATCGCCACACCGTCCTATCAGAAGATAAAATTAGGAAGATAAAATTATCCTCCTGGGTGATTTTAATGCAAGAGATGGGCGAGATTTCGATCTGTGGCCTGGGACTATTGGGAAAGAAGGAGTTGGCAACCGCAACCAGAACAGAATTTTACTTTTGACGATATGTGCAGCGCACAACCTTGTTATTACCAACACACTCTTTTGACAGAAAAATAAATTTAAAACTTCATGGAGGCATCCTCGGTCAAACCACTGGCACCTCTCTTAGACTATGTTATTGTCCATGCTAAAGATCACTGTGATGTGCTCCTTACCAGACCTGTAACGAGCGCCAACGACTGCTGGACAGATCACCGACTAATACACTCCACAAGGGCTATCAAGATTATACCTCAATGCAGGCTTCAAGGAAGGAAACCAAGGCACAAAATGAACATTCAAGCCTTTCAAGATCCCATTAAGCAGGATTGCTTCCAAACAACTCTTAAGGACCATCTGCTTTCAGAATCCCCTGAGGAACACTGGACCAAGCTAAAAACATCCATTATTGCAGCCTGTGAACAAACTATTGGATACCAAACCAAGAAACACCAGGACTGGTTTGATGAGAATGACAGTGAGATTGAACACATGATTGACAAGAAAAGGAAGGCCTTTCAGATCTGGCAAAGAGATAGAAACTGTGCCACTAAGAAAAAAACCTATGCCAACGCTAAGGCTGAGGTTCAAAGAAGAACCAGAGAACTAAAAAACACCTGGTGGATAAAAAAAGCTCAAGAGATCCAGCACTTAGCCGACACTCATGATCCACAGAGTTTCTTTAAATCCACAAAGACCATCTATGGGCCAATAAATCATGGCATATGCCCCCTACACTCAGCAGACGGTACCACACTTCTTAAAGATAAAGAAGCTATTGCACTGCGCTGGAAAGAACATTACCAGCATCTTCTTAACTGGAACTCCCCCGTAGCAGCTGAGGTCCTCTCACAAATTCCGCAAAACAAGTTAGAGATGAGCTTGCAGTATCTCCAAATCTGGGAGAGTTGTGTACAGCTATAAACCAAATGAAACACAACAAAGCCAGCAGACCTGATGGGATACCTGCTGAAATCTTCGAAGTGGGTGGAATTGAACTTACACAACAACTTTACAAGCTCATCGAAAAAAATCTGGGAAAGAGAAGAGATCCCAGCAGACTTTAGGGATGCCAAAATTATCAATCTCTTTAAAAAAGGTGGCAGAACTGATTGCGGAAACTATTGAGGCATCTCTCTATTAGCTGCGGCCAGCAAAATTCTTGCAAGGATCTTAGCAAACCGTCTCTTAACAATATCCAAGGTGACCCTTCCTGAGTCCCAAAATGGTTTTTGGCCTTCTAGGGGGACAGTGGACATGATTTTCACCGCTCGACAGCTTCAGGAAAAATGCAGAGAGCAAAACTAACCCCTGTATATGGCGTTTATCAACCTGACTAAGGCTTTCGACACTGTAAATCATAATGCCCTGTGGACTGTCCTTCTGAAAATTGACTGCCCAGATAAATTTATGAACATTATCCGGCTCCTCCATTATAATATGACAGCAACAATTGTGGATAACAATGGGTCTCAAAGTGAACCATTCACAGTGGGATCAGGTGTTAAACAGGGTGGTGTTATTGCGCCAACTCTATTCATTACTTTCATTGCCATGATCCTACACTTTGTTGAAGGGAAACTCCCTACTGGAGTAGAAATCATATATCGAACAGATGGAAAGCTCTTTAATCTGAGCAGGCTGAAAGCAAAGAGTAAGGTTACTGCAACTTCCGTCATAGAGCTTCAGTATGCTGATGACAACATAGTGTGTGCACGCTCAGAGGATGACCTCCAAACTATCCTAAATATCTTCACAGAAGCTTATGAAAAGCTTGGCCTGTCGCTCAACATCCAAAGTGCTGCACCAACAAGTACAAAATAACCCCTCTGCAGCACCACAAATCCAACTCAATGGTGTAACATTGGAAAATGTTGACCACTTCTCCTACCTAGGCAGTTATCTTTCCACAAGGGCCAACACTGATGCCAAAATCCAGCATCACCTGAGCTCTGCGAGTGCAGCTTTCTCCCGATTGAAGTACAGAGTGTTTGAGGATCGGGATGTTCACAGGGAAACCAAAATGCTTGTTTTCAAAGCTATTGTACTACCAGCCTTACTGTATGCTTGTGAAACATGGACCACTTATAAACGCCATCTCCAACTTCTCAAAAGATTCCAACAACTGTGTCTCCAAAAAATCTTACACATCACTTGGGAAGACAGGCAAACTAATATCAGTGTACTGGATGAAGCAAAGATCACCAGTGTTGAAGCAATGATTTTTCAACATCAACTTCTTTTGACTGGTCGTGTTGTGCGGATGCCTGATTATCGTCTTCCAAAGCAACTACTCTATTCAGAACTTTAAAATGGAAAGCGTAATGCTGGTGGTCAACAAAAGAGGTTTAAAGACTGTCTCAAGGCAAATCTTTAAAAAATGTAGTATAAACACCAATAATTGGGAAACACTGGCCTGTGAGCGCTCCAGTTGGAGAACAGCCTTTACTAAAGGTGTCATGGGCTTTGAAGACATTGGAACTCAGGACGCAAGGGAGAAACGTGCCAAGAGGAAGGCACACTTGGCAAATCCACACCGTGATCAACTCCTGTCCGGAAAGCAATGTCCCCACTGTGGAAGGACATGTGGGTCCAGAATTGACCTCCACAGTCACTTACGGATTCATTGTTAAAACCGTGTTTATGGAAGACAATCTTACTTGGCTACGAGTGATCTCCAAAGAAGAAGTTTACTAAGTACAGCACCACAAATGCATAGGTGATTTATCAGCATCATGGCAAGCCATACCAACAGTTATGGTTAAGAGTGTTCATTTATTAACTCTGAATTTTAAATAAGTTCTTATGCATGTAGCAAATAGGAGCACAAATACTAAGGGGGAAAGCAGTATTTAAAATTTACCATGATTATGGTAAAGTGTTAAGTAAGCTATTAAAAAGCCAAGTTAAAATTCACACACACCCATCACACAACCTCCCAAAAAGAAACTAAACAGGAAGAGCCTGGAATTTGAATTTGTTTACCATGTAGTAGCCAGGCAACAGCTTCTGAAGGAACTCTGCTTCTTTGTGTTGAATTGTTTTGATTATGAACTCGTCATCACTAGTGACAAAGAACAAGGATCCACTGGCACCAGGATTGGATAGTTCTATTAGAGGGTCACTGCAAATAGAATACTGAACACAGAAAAAGAGAAATTTAATGCCACTATGGGTAATGGAACAGATTGCATAGCTGTCAACCCTCCCTGCTGTTCCCCACTGCTATATACATAGCTGTCAACCCTCCCTGCTGTTTCCCAATGCTTTAATAAGGGAATTTCCTGCAAAAAAGGGAAAGGTTGACAGCTATGAGATTGCTACACAGGATCTTAATATGGCAAGGCAAGCTGTCCAACATGCATTGGCCCTTTGCTGCAGGCAATCCTTTCTCTGCATAACAGCTTGTTTATCTGCTACAGCTGATCCACATTCTATCACTGAATGTATGTGCAAGACTGCAAAAATCTTGAGGGATTTTAACTATGGAGCTCTGTGCTTTTCTAGTTCAAGGTTACAACATATGGAAGCAAATATTTATATACTTTGCTAGACAATAACAAGGCAATTAGCAGATGGAGGTCTCTATACTACAATTCAATCAGCAAAATCCACAGGAGTATTCAATTTCAATTACAACATTCCAGTAGAAATAATGACTCAAGCAGTTGCTGAGCTATCAATTAACACATCGGGTTTTAGGGCAACCAATTATAAGATGAAGAATTAAATGCATGGTCAAGAACTACAAGTTTTCATAGCACATTCTACAGAAACAGAAAGCTATTCCACACCACTCCTATTTTTGTAGGGGGGGGGGGATGTAAATTCTTACCAAGTAGTCATCAGGTTTAATACCAAAAAGTTCTCTGAAGTAGCGGAAGGCTAAAGGAGCATAAGTCTTAAATCTGAAGTCAGGATAATGATGAGCAGGGGTCAAATTGCTCCCTTCACTGAATTGAAAAGAGAAATTTAAAGGTATTACACAAATTCGTTAAGAACAGAACTCTTACTATAAATATGAACCTTTTTTTAAAAAAAAACTGCCCCAAAGCACCGTGCAGAGCTGAAGCAGCCAGGAGCAAGCCAACATGACTAAACAGGTGTCATACCCTAAATAGGATATTAAGTTTCAATACATTCTCAGGCAATTTTAGCTTAATATGCTTCTCTCCTCTTCTAAAAAGAAACTAAGCCACTTCCCCACTGTAGGTTGGCAGGTGGGGCACGGCTCACTGTAACTAGGAACTGGCAGTTATTGCAAGCTCCTTTGAAGTCCGTTTGCAGATGTTTGAATTCTAACTGTGCCCACATACAGACAAAGCAAGCCCCAAGGGAAAGCCCTTAGTGCAGCCAATTCCAGTGGGGCTCACTGTCAGTGCAGATCAGCTAATCTGCATGGTTAGTGGGCCCTACTTGCAAATGAACAACAGGGAGCTCCAATTGTTCCTTGGAAGCCATGTCTTCACCTGCCTCACACTTAATGTCACCTGTGACATGGGGGGGGGTTGTCTTGGAGAAACAGCCTCCGTAGACTCCCCACCCTGGGCTTAATGCATTAACACCAGCATGCCAATATTTTTTTGCTAATGGAGCATTAAGCACTGTTGAAAATATCCTCCACGATAACTCAGGCTCTTATCTGACAAAAGGTGTTAATTTTGTGACCGTGTATTGCTTCAGGAATAAAAGAAGGAAACCCAGTGGATTTACCCTAGCCATGCCAAAGGCTACATCTTTAAATCACTGCAGAGATAGTGCCTGTGTGACACTGTAGGAGTATGAGTTCTAGCCCAGTAGAATGGAGATATCCATGCACATCTGAATTCCATGAATGTGTCCTGAAAATAGTTAAAGGAAAGCAACTGTGCCTCAAGCTAAGAGAATGCTGTTCAGTTCCTGTTCTGGGCTTTGACTCGACCGACTTTTGTAACAACACCACCAAAAGGGGGGGGGGAGAAATTGTAAAGTAATTTTTTTATGGTCAGAAGAACTAACTTCTTTTTTGTGGAACTCTTTGATATGAATATGATACATCATTAAAGCAGCCCACATTTGTATTTGAGTCCAGGGATGGAGCTATGCTGTCTTTTTGTAGATGTTGCCCAATTCTGCACCAAATGCTGTAGTATCCAACAGGTGGGGAGTGGCGAGAGAAAAAGGACATCTCAAATGGTGCTAGAAAACAGTGAACTGGCAGGAGTGTGTTTCAGGTGTGAAATTCTTCAGAGTCGATGGAAAAAAATCAATTTCCTAACTTGGAAATATGGTGCTCTTTTACAAACCTTATACATAGCCTACTATTACAAGTTATAATATCACAATTAAGTGAACAAAGCAAATCAGGACAAATGCAGCCCCCCTTCAGAAATTAGAAGAATCAAATCTAATGCAGACGTGTGAGACCAGTTTCTCTGTGCCAGAATATGGAGCTCCTGGGTGAGCTCACATAGCTTGGGCAGAGTTGAAGTGTAGCACTGTCATGAAGGAAGCCCTTCCAAAACCCTTGTGATTATGGATGAAATTTAGAGGGGGTGGAGGAAGAGGAGGAAACCACAGTTTGGACAAAATAAAAAAGGAAATGAACAGTGGAAGGAACCTTATTACAGAATAACATGGGCAAAAGGCTTCTGAAGTTCCCATTGCCCTGCTACTTCCAAGTGTCACTCCAGGCCCAAAACAGACCTCTGCCCCAGCATGGCCTTCATTTCTATTAATTTCTTCTCCTCGGCCCTTGGAATGCTTTGGACCACATTTCCCATTAGTCCCAACGAGCCTGGCCAAATTGCTGAAAGCTCTTTTCAGCTTTACCGTTGCTGCAAAAGAAAATTTATAATGATTGACAGGACAAAAATGCAAACCACTACACCTTGCAGGACCATTTCACTTTTTATTTTATGTGATGCTTTTGATTTCTTTAAGGAACATTGCTCAGTGCACAGGGGGTTTGGAGTCTGGATGATTTACTGGATTGAAACACAATGAGAATTATGGCTCCATTGTAAGGTGTAAGGATGAGCAACTTCAGCCACATCCTTTGCCTGCCCTGCTTTGCAACCCTCATTTAGGCCTGGCTTAGAATGCATCTTGAACTTTGACAATCCCTCTTGCTTGCCTGGATGGGACGTAGAAGGGGTGGGTGAGTCTATGTAGAACCTGTAAGGTGGTTCAGCGATTGCTCATGAGTAACCAGCCTGACGCCGAGGTTTCTGAAACAAGGTTTCTTTATTGTGCAGATATGTACAGTGCAGCAACAAAAGTACATCTAGCTCATCCTTCGGCAGAGTCCGGGAATGGCCCCTTCCGGTTCTTTGCCCAGCATAAAAGCCGCAGGATGCGGAACCCCCGCCTACCCCCTCTGCGTCTTTCCCCCCTGGGCAAGGGGGGAGATGGAAAAGGTGTCTCCCCTCCAGCCTCTGCTTGGTGCGCAGGCTCTCCTTCCCTGTCAGAGTCCTGACTCCTACTTCCCGGTCCCATCTCTCCTCCCCCACTAGAGGGATCACTGTTTCCTGACTGGAGGAAGATGAATTGCTAAGCAGTTGAGGCGGGGGCTCGCCATACCGATAAAGCCCTGGCAACTCCTTGCCTTGAGGCGAGGGCAGCCCCCTGACACTACCTTACAAATTTGTAAAATGTATATTCTTCTAGGTCCATGTGTGTACATGGACTACAGGTTCCTTTAGCAATTCACTGATAGTTCTTTGTTAAAGACAGAATACACTGATTTTAAAATATAACCAAATTTACTGGAATAGAAATGAGCTGATAACCATTGGATTCACAAACATGCTAAAGTGCCAAGTGCAAAAACTGAAAACAAAAGGTAAAAATACAGCGATATCTGAACAAATTGGATTGATGAATAATATAACAAGTGGCGTGAGGGTGCCACCATTATGGCGGCACGGGGTCATTATCCTGTATTTGGACTCACGCCGGCTTGTTATATTATTCATCAATCCAATATGTTCAGATATCGCTGTATTTTTACCTTTTGTTTTCAGTTTTTGCACTTGGCACTTAGCATGTTTGTGAATCCAATGGTTATCAGCTCATTTCTATTCCCAGTAAATTTGGTTTTATAGTCATAACCAGTTTGTGGTGTTGTTTTATTTTGTTGTATTATTTTCACCACAATTGATACTTGTGTATATATTTATTATTTAAAATATAACCCCCCTATCTATACACCACAAAATATCTAAGCTTGGTTTGTTTTTTGTGCTGAAAGCCTCTCATTCTGGTTCATACATAACCGAAGAAACACTGTAGATTTGAGGGCAAGTGCCCTGAAGAGATCCACATCAACTGTCTAAAGAACAAATATTTGCTTTCACAGAGACTGTAAGGTGCATAACAATTAAAGTTATCTCAGATAATAATCGTCATCTACTTGGGAACTCTTTAACAGTTGCACTATCAAAAACTAAAGAACTGGTCCTCATCATTTATTTCAAATTCAAAAACTGGAACCACTTTATTGCTGGTAGGCAAGGCAAGCAAGGCAACAACATCTTTTTTTTCTAGGGAAGGTTGCAAAGAAGATGAGAGACTATTTGCATAATATCCCAATGCAGCTTCAAGGCAAAAACCTAATGCAAAGCAAGCACTCCGTTGTATTTTTGTGCCATGGTAACTATCAGTCAACAAGTGTACTGCATAGATCCAAAATACATTCATGCCATTTTCATTTGAACCTACTTTTCAGCCAGATGGGTGGAGTATGTATGTATGTATGTATGCATAAATAAATAAATAAATAAATAAATAAATAAATAAATAAATAAATATTATTATTATTATTTTAATTTTCTTTTGAAAGTAAATGAAGGAATTCAAGTTTGCTTATTGTTATCAATTAGATTTGTTAGTCTCTTGTTATCGAAAGATCTATAAGCATCTTACAATCCTCTTAAAAACACAAAGAAATGTATTTATAAACAAAACAGAGAAAACAACAGCCCACATATCAGCCACAGGAAGCTTTGAAGGCACATTAAAAGGTGGGGGGGGGAGTCTTTACTAGATGTTGAAAATATGTCAACGAAGGGGGACGTTGGAACTCACTGAGAAGTGCATTCCACGGACGGAGAGCCCCAATGGTAAAAGCCCCCTGAGCCTCCCCAAGAGGGGGACCTAGAGAAGGGCCTCATACAAAGATCTAGGGTTTATAGTGTGAGAGGCATTCCAGAAGATACTGGGGCCCTGAACCAAAAAGAGCTTTAAAGGTCAAAACCAACACTCTGAATTGGGCTCAGAAGCTTTAAGGCAGCTAGTGTTGGTGTTTTGTGATCTATTTGTCTTGAACCTGTCACCAGCCAGAGCTTCCGACTCATTTTGACAGGCAGCTTCTTGTACTGTGCATTGCAATAATCCAACCTGAGTACATAGATTACTGTATCCAAATTATCAGCATCCAGGTAGGGTGACCTGATGGAAAGCACTCATTACTGAGGCCACCTGCACATCAAGTGGCAAGAGCAGATTCAGGAGAACTCTCAAATTATGAACCTTCTTCTAAAACAGTCCGTCAGGGCCAGTGAGGCCACTGCCTGGGGCAGACCTCAGAGGGGTACAGTACTGACCTTTGAGGGGCACAGTGATATACAAATTAATCTTTGTCGTATCTTATAAATGTCTGATAACATTTTAATTCCATTTTATATTTTGAAGAATTTTATCATTTTTGAAGTAACTCATACATTAGAATTGTTTATGTATATATGAAATAGACCACAGAGTTGACTGGATGTTATATATACACACACCAAGTGAAAATGCACTTAATTTAAAAATTTACAGTCATATCTTAATCTTATTTGGAAAAAGTACCGGTATTCATTTTTCTAGTGAGCTATGGATGATTAAAAAACAACCAACTGGAGCTCAATTTGACAACAAAAGGCAGAAAAAGCTAAGGCGTAAGCAAAGCAAGGAATACCTTTGCACACAGAAAGCAATTGAAAAACATGAATATGTCTATACTCCTGTTGAAACCAGCACTGAGGGAGTGGAATGTGGTGCTCCTACTACCACTAAGACAGAAGTTTCACAAATTGGAGATATTTCTGGAAAAACACGCAGAGGAAAACGAGGATGTCAAGCAGTGAGAGTATTGCAGAGTCTGCAGAAGAAGGTGGTATTGTGCCTGACTTGAATTACCGTATTTTTTGCTCCATAAGATGCACCTATTTTTCAGAGGAGGAAAACAAGAAAAAAAATATTCTTTTCTAGCAAGAGATGTGCAGAGCGTGTAAACGGCTCTCCCTTTGCTTGCTTTACAGTGAGCTGTGAGGAGGGGGCGGAAGGGGCTCACGTCTGTCCCTCCTCTCGCCTCGCTGTAAAGCAAGCAGACCTTGAGGACAGCCTCAGGAAGGAAGGAAGGAAGGAAGGAAGGAAGGAAGGAAGGAAGGAAGGAGAGAGAGAGAGAGAAGGAAGGAAGGGGTGAAAGAGAGAGAGGGGAAGAGAGAGGGAAGGAAGGATTTTAGGGTTGCTAAAACAGCTTATTCACAGAACATAGGGAATAGGAAAGTTAACATGTGGTTACTTTTACCACAAAAACCAATGGGACATTAAAGTGCTTAACTTGGCTGAATCTCGCCCATATTAATAATAGAGCAAAGTATGCTCTTTGGGGGTTTTCATTATTATTACCAGTTGTTATGTAGCAACTAGTGGTTTAAGCCTGTTAAAATAACGGGCGCTAGAACATATGTGGAGGGGGCTGCAGCAATTTTTTTTTAAAAGACAGGCGTGGTACCTTCTCCCCAAATAGAAGAGCAGCCTTCCATTGGTTTTTATGCCCGTTAATATGAGTCAGTTTTTGCACATGGAATAAAATCAAACCGTATCTATTTAGAAAACGGTCTCTCCCCCCCCCAAGGTGAGCAGGTGCAGAGGAGAACGGGACTCCAGGCTGGAATGTGTGGAAGAGAGATGTGTGTGTTTGGACATGGGGGTCTCTTTCTGTCTTTTCCTCCTTTGCATAGACAGCCCTGCTTCGCCACCCGCCCAGTCCAGCCAGTGACTCAGCTCCAGCAGGAGCGTCTCCCCAGCTGGCCAGCAGGGGGCAGGGCGAAGCCTCCCGGCGCGCCTCCTCCGGGCACTGACGTCCTCCCCCTCCCCCCTTTCCCTTTCCAGCTAGCCCTGCAAAGTCCCACCAAGTCGCGCCGGAGCAGAGCCGCAACCTCTGGGCGACTCCTGCTCGCGGCTGCCGCTCCCTTCGTCGCCCGGCTACCTCCATGCGCCCCTCACCCGGACCTCTGGGCTGGCAGGTGATGGGCCGCGCCGCTGCCTGCCAGGAGCGGGGCGGCCAGTAGCTGCTGGGGCGGGGGGAGTGCCTGCTGGTGGTGGGAGGGGGGAGGAAGGGGGACTCGACTTTCCAGGCTTCCAGAGGGAGGGGTCGGCCCCGAAGAGGAACTCGATGAGGATTGTGGGGCTCTTCTGGACCAAAGGCTCGTATATGCTGCAGTGTCTCTGTGGAAGGCGCCTGAGTTCCAGCAGTAGTCCAGGTGGGCTGCCGGATCACGCCCTCCCCATCTCTCCTGTCCCCCCCTCCCACTCCTCTGCCCCCTCCCCTCCCCTGGTCGCTTCCCCTGGTGCTCCGGGCGGGGGTGGGACGCGGAGAGGCGCTGCTGGGCCGGGAGGAGACGGATGAACGGCGGCCACTTAGCCAGGAATATTTATAGGACTTGATCCCTGGAAAGGTGCGCAGCGGGCGGGCGGAGGAGCGCGCTCAGCGGCGGTCCAGGCGACCTCCGGGGCTACTGCTGCTTCGTTGCGCCCACGCGGAGGAAGGGAAGCGGAGGAGCGGGCAGCCGCCGCCGGGGGTCGACCTTGACCGGCCAAAAGGGGAAGCTTCGGCCGCTGGGGAGACGGGAGGTCGCCACTTCCAGGACGGCCGCTTCTGGGGCTCCTCCGGGGACGGAGAGGCAGTGGAGCCGAGCGGCGCAGCTGGGCTTCCCTCCCTCCCCTTCCCTGTCTCGGAAACATAGAGAAGCCGCGGGGCGGGCTGCTCTGGGCCGCTCCCGGGCCGCTAGTCTTCGAGGCTCGGCTTTCAGTGGCAAGAGCGGCAGCATGGCCTCCCTTCTCGGCCTCCCCTCGGCCTCTGGAGCGCCGGCGTTTGGATTCAACCGCCCCGCTTGAACTGCCGCTGCTGCTCCCGGCCCGATCTCTCTGCTCCAATCCCTGTGTCCGTGGGGCACATGCGCAGTAGCGCAAACCCAGAGACACAGGGACTGGACGCAGAGACACTTGGATTTTATATATATAGATGGGCAGACTGCCAACACACACACACCCAAATTACCGGTACAATCTGCTTTAAAAGTAATCTGAGGTTAAAGTTGGCTTTTGGAAAATATAAAAATGGAAAAATGACAGAAATATTTCAGTCCTTACTTCTGGCTTTGCCATTTCAGCACTAGAATCCAAGAACAGCATAAAAATAAACAAATGCCACAAAACATTTAATCACATAAAATAGCTAAAAACCTCTTGCATGAGCGAAAATGGAACAGTCACCATCAGTTGAAAGAGTACAATGGTAAATTTGGTTAAAACTGTATACAAAATGTTTAAAGGATATTAAAAGGCCTGGGGAAATAGAAATGAGTAGTTAATGGGCTGTTGGAATGTTCATTGTTATATGAATAAATAAATAAATGTACTGTACTGGCCTGCTGCAGAAAAGAGGGGAGGGAGGGAGGGAGGGAGGGAGGGATGGGGTGTGTGTGAGAGAGAGAGAGAGAAGGAAGGAAGGAAGGAAGGAAGGAAGGAAGGAAGGGGTGAGAGAGAGTGAAAGAAAGAGGAAGAAGGAAGAAGGAAGGAAGGAAGGAGGGAAGGACGGAAGGGGTGAGAGAGGGAAAGAGAAAGAGGGAGGGAGGGAAGAGGGGGGGAAGGAAGGAAGGAAGGAAGGAAGGAAGGAAGGAAGGAGTGGGAGAGAGAGAGAGAGAGAGAGAAGGAAGGAATCCTGCTCTTGCGAGAGGCAGCGGTGGGATGAGCGCCCCGAAAGGAGCCCTTTTGGGGCACTCATCCCACCGCCGCCTCTCGCAGGGGCAACTGCGGCTACCACCCTGCTTCGCGGCGGAGGGGGGAACAGCCCGATTTTGGGCTGCTTACCCCCTCCCCTGCCACAGGGAGCCATGGCTCCGGTTGCAGAGGCATCCCTCCGCTCGAGGGTTCCCGCTGCCATCTAGTGTCTTCGCTCCATAAGACGCACAGACATTTCCCCTTCGTTTTTAGGAGGGGAAAGGTGCGTCTTATGGAGCGAAAAATACGGTAGTTACCCTGCTAACTGGCCTAATTATTGCAGTGATAATTTATACATTGTCCCATGATTTCCCCAAAGACTAAAAAACCAGAAGATTGCTACAAGAGGAGACTAGCAAATGATGAAGAAGTGTGTCATCCATGGTTCAACTTCAAAAGGTGTGTGTTGTTGTTTTCTGCTGTAAGTAGTTCAGCCAAAAAAATAAAAAGAAGAAGAAGAAAAAGGTGCCTCAACTATATAAGAAACAGGTTCAAAAGACTGGAAGAACATTGGTGCAATTCTGTATTCACCCGAGAGGAATACTGATTATTTAGAAAGCCATCAGACCTGGAGAACTTAAATTGTGCTTATCTAAAGGAAAAACAATTGAAGATATTTACCAACATAAAATTAGGCAAGAAGAACCATAATGCCAACAAATCTTGGAATGTTTGATTGCTTTGCTCAGAATTTTTTGCATTGCAAAACTTAGCATTCCGCAGTACAACTGAAAAGTTGTACAGTAATAGCAATTGAGTTTTTTTCGAAGTTTTTAAAATATCTAGTCTTTTTTTATCCTACCATGAATTAACATTTATGCAGAGTTAAAGATCATGAAACAATGGCTTACTACCTATAAAAAAGACATCCAAAATGAGCTTATACAGCTTCTAGTAAATTTTTTAGCACATGCAAACTCAGCCAAATATTACTCATATTATTATATTGTGCTTATCTAAATATTATTATTCTGGACTGCACACTTGATGTTAGTCATAGTGAACAAATGACAATTGTTGCTGTAATCAAACCATCAGGTAATGAGATGTCTGAGCCTGAGGTTATAATAAGAACATTTCTTAGAGACTACAGGTACCTTTATAACAGAAACTTTTCTTGGACAGCTTGAGCAAATGGGAGTACCAACTGAGTATCTGAATGGCTGAGGTTATGATAATGGAAGTAACATGAAAGACAAACAAAATGATGTACAAAAGAGTCCTGGACATAAATTCACATGCCATGTGGTGGGCCGGAATATATTTTTTTGGGAGAAATGAACGAATTCCTATGCCCCACAAATAACCCAGAGATGCATTTTAAATAAAAGGACACATTCTACTCAAGTAAAAACACGCTGATTCCCGGACCGTCCATGGGCCGGATTGAGAAGGCGATTGGGCCGCATCCAGTCCATGGGGCTTAGGTTGCCTACCCCTGTTCTAGACTATAAAGCAGTTGACTAGCCTGACAGCCAGTCTTTTTGGCTTTCCAGACTCCCTGACTGCTCACATATTAATCTTCTTCCTCAAAACAGATTCCAACTATAGTTAAAATGAACAGCTAAACTGCAGTCACACCACCACATGTATTTTTTTTTAAAGTTATTACTATTGTCAGGGAACCGTCAGAGCCCAATGGAGTGGTGAAAGGGCTCTGCGAGGCTGATGGTTCCCAACACCACAGGAGCAGTAGGGAGATATCCTGCGGGAACAACAGGCAGGAAGAGAGCTCTGTGGGGAGGGGGCTGTGGGATGCTCCAGACTCCCAGCACCGACCAAGCGGCTTAGTGGAGGAGGGGGCTACGACATCCGTCGCCCCAATTGCGTAGAGGGGTGAAACGCAGGGATGAGAGGAGGAGACTTGGGGTGCCCAAGTTCTTTTGTTGGGGGCGCTCGTGGAAAGCGCCACTTCCGGGATCTGAGAGTGACTAAGACGGTCACGGACTTTTGAGCTCTGCATATTATATAGTTGTACAATAAATCCTTTAAATAGAGGATCCAGAGTCAGGACTTTTACTCGCAAGAAGCCACTACAGAAACCTTACAAACTATGTTCTACTAAACATCAGCTGCTTACTAGTTTTCTAGGCAAATCTTCTATGAAATTTTATTCCTTTCAATGAAATTTTATATGTATTCATGCTCTTCCTTTCTTCTTTTCACAAAACAATCTTCTTTCTATTGTACTAAAGAAAAATTATATCCCACTTTTAAGGATACTTTTAAATTAAGCCATACTTGAGAAGTGATCAATATGTAAAAAAAAAACCAGCCATCACGGTTGCTGATGCGTTAGACTTAGACTAACGTTACCAGGATTCAAATCCATGCACAACCACAAAGCTTAAAAGTGATCCTAGACCAGTTGGTTTATCTCAGCCAAATCTATTTCACATGGTGGTTTCAAAAGTAAATTAAAGGGGGGCATGTATACTACCCTGAACAATGTGGAAGAAAGGCAAGATAAAAATGGAATAAAGAATTAGGCACACAATTTTTAGGTAGAAAATTAGCCACCCTTACCTGGGAAGAAACACACTTTCCACTACATAGAAGTCTTGCATAAGCACATCTCTGTCTGGCTTGGATGTGAGGTTCCCCACGGTGTATCCTATTCCCAGTTGTATGGCACCTTTAATAGCTGAGGATGCAGTCTACAAGGAAAGACAAAGAATTATAAAATATCAGCTTGCTGTAAATGGGTTCTCATGACACATATGTACCTTATAGAGAGATTCAAACTGTATTTGAAACTTGGCATCCCACAAAGTATGCAGAAAAAGACTTTCAGACATCATGGGCTGCACAGTTCTAAAAACCTTTTCCACACATTGGGTCATCAGTATTTACACCATTCATGGCAAGCTGATTAAAAAACAGTAAAGGACATTAAAGACAGCAGATTATCCAACCTGCGAACACTTTAAGAAAAGCTGCTGAATCATCTAATTTAAGCGTAGGGGGTAAAGGAAGTGAAGTGTATTTTGGCGAAGAAGAGATGGGAAGATCATAGAAACGCTACAGAGAACCTAGTGGACCCTCCTTGGAAACTGTAACGAATTGTGATGCTACATTGCTATTAGGAAGAGGTGGAAGAATATAGCAAGCGAATAGGGGCTCTTCTAGTGGACCCTCCCTGGAACTGTAACTGTAACTAATTGGAAATCGTATTTTATTTTATGTGTGTGTATATTCATTTACCTATCCATCTCAAGCGACTCAAGGTTTATGAAAAATTTATAAGTTGTAGATAGGTTGTAGCTAACGTGACCTGCAGATACTCTTGATAGAGAATTGACTTTGGAGTTTCCTCCTTCAGGAACAGTGGTTGAAATTTAGTGAGAAGCTGATTCGATGTTATATAAATCTGGTTATGCTGCAGGATAATAATATATAATACTGCTATCCCCTTTTCCTCTATTTTTTCTTTTTATTCTTTTTTTCTTCTTTTCCGCTCTCTCATATCCCTCTCTCTCTCTTTTTTTTTCTTTTCTCTTTTTTCCTTACCCTTTTCCTTCCCTCTTCTTTTTCCCTTTTTCTTCTTCTTTTTTTTTTTTCCTTTTTTTTTTTTTTTTTTTTTTTTTTTTTTGTTTTTTTTTTTTTTTTTTTTTTTTTTTTTCTCCTCTCCTTGCCCTTTCTTTTTATATATATATATCTTTAGTCTTATTCTATGCTAGTTTAATCTTTTCTTATTTAGTTATCTCTCCTTCTACTTTTTTTTCTCTGTAGCTCTACTCATCTTTCCTCCTTTCTTCTTAGCGCTCCTACCTCCCCATTTCTCCCCCCTCTTTTTTTTTTTTTTTTTTTTTTCTTTTTCCCCTTCTTCTCTTTCTTCTTCTTCTTCTTTCTTCTTCTTCTTCTTCTTCTTTTCTTTCTTCTCTTCTCTTTTCTTCTTCTTCTTGCTTTTTTTTCTCTCTTCTTCTCTCTCTTTTTTTTCTCCTTTTTTTCCTCTTTCTTTTTTCCTCTTTTCTTAAGGTATTAAACTGACCTGAGCTGGGCTAATACGAAAATAAGTGACAAGAGCGGATTTAAGGGGGGTAATAGAATGTCAAATGTAAACAAAAAATCTGCTAACACAGTTGGATCGGCTAATCCAACCCAAAATAGAAGAAACTCAGTATTGGAGAGTGAAGTAAACATGGAAATGAAGGAGTTACTCCTGGGTCTAAAAAAGGATATATCAGAAATGAAAAAAGAAATGAATGATATTGCGAAAGCTAATGATCAAAAGCTGGATAAGATGGGAACCAAACTAGACGATAATGTAAAGAGTGTGATGGAACTGACAGGAAAGATGAATGACTAATGGTTAAAAATATGGAATTGACAAAGACTGTGCAAGAGTTAAAGGGTAAATCGATAAACTTAGAGGAAGCATTGAGGAAATCTCAAACAGATAAAAACAAAAAAGAAATAGAAAAGACAAAAAAGAGCTTATGGACATGAAGGCTACGCACGAGGCGGTGCTCGATGCGGTAGCCATGATAGAAATGCATAGAAGAGAAAAAACTTTGAGGTTCAGAGCTATTCCTGAAGAGCCAGGGGAAAAATTGGAGGAGAAAGTAAACTCGGCTTTGGCAAACTGGCTCCAAATTGAAAAAAAAGAAATGGTACAAAGTATAGAGGGAATATTCAGAGTAAGATCAAGAGTCGCTAGACAAAACAAATGGCCGGGGGATTGCTTGGTAACCTTTGCAACAATGGACATGAGAGACAGAATATTGCAGACTAGTAGTAAAAATAAGCTCAAGATAGATGATAGTGAAATCATCATACATAAAATAATCCCGACTAGACTGCTCAGAAAAAGGGACAGTTACAAACCATTAGTGGAGGTTCTACAGGAAAATCAATTTCACACCGCTGGGAATTCCCAGAAGGCATCTCATTCTTTTTCAAAGGAAAGAGAAGGAGATTTACAACATGGCCAGATGCGGATAGGTTCTGGAGGACTTATAGAAAAGAACTAGGAGGCTCAAAATATACGGGCGGAGGAGTGGAGGAGACGGAAATGCCAAAGGAAACCGAAGAGGAGCAACAGTCAAGCTGAGATATCTTAAGTAAATAATTTTTTTTGTGAAATAAATGTCTGTAATAAGGTGTTATTTTTAATTGTGTACTTAAGTCATCATTGAATTTACCTTCTCTGAATTTACCCAAACAAATACAGTGAGTGAATAATTAATAAAAATTGTGATGAATCTAAAGATCTTAACATGGAATGTGAACGGGCTAAACGACAAAGGCAAAAGAAATAGTAGAACATATACTAACAAAACAAAAATTAGATCTAATATGCTTGCAGGAAACGCATGTCACGCAAAATCATATAAGGATCCTGATAAATAGAAAACTGGGGGAAGAATTCGTCTCTTCAGATAAAGTTAAAAAAAGAGGTGTCGTAATATATGCCAAACCGTACTTGGAGCCAAAATTGATAGATAAAGACTCTGAAGGAAGAGTTGATAATAGAGATAAGTGTGAAGGGGAAAAACTGAAGGTGGTGGGAATTTACGCACCAAATGCGAATAGGAAGAAATTTTACGAATCCTTAGAAAAAAAACTAATTGACTATGTAGGAGAAAAGATTATTCTTCTGGGAGACTTTAATGGGTGACCACTCCGGAGCTAGATAGAACAAGGAAGAATATTGGAAACAAACAACCTAAGTTACCATCCCCCTTCTTTAGAATGGTTGATATTCTTAGTCTAAACGATGCTTGGAGAGCACGCCACCCTGGAAAGAGAGTACACTCACTTCTCCGATCCTAATAATTCTGCAGGAAGGATAGATGCGATCTGGATACCCAAAGATCTTACATTAAAAAAAATAAGGTTGAAATACAGGCAAAAACAATATCGGATCATAATCCAGTTTACCTATGGTTACAAGGAAAGGAAAATGGACCGAGGAGGTGGAAACTAAACGAGACTCTGTTGAATGACGAAAATATATTAACCAAAGCTAAAAAAGCACTGGAGGAATTCTGGAAATTTAACTTAGACAAAGGAACAGATATAAAGTGGTGTGGGATGCAGGTAAGGCGGTCCTTAGAGGTTTTTTTATAAAGGAGAATGCAATACGAAAGAAACAAAAGGAAAAAAGAAAACAAGAAATCTTGAATGAGATTCTTAAAAATGAAAAGGAACTTTATAAAAAACCAGAAAGCGGGGATATTAAGAGAAACATAAAACTGCTGCAATCCCAGTTTGCTATGATCATAAATGAAGAAATTGAGTGGAAAATAAAACTGGCAAAACAGAAGAATTTCGAATTTGCAAATAAACCGGGAAGACTATTGGCATGGAAATTAAAAAAACAACAAAGCGACAGAGTAATTAATAGAATTAAAATAGAGGATAAGATAATAACTGATCCGAAAGAAATTGGGAAGAATTTTGTCAATTTTTATAGAAATCTTTATAGAGAGGGAGATGAAACACTAAATGAAGTACAGGAATATCTGGAACAAGGCAACCTCCCAGAAATTACGGCAGAACAAAACAAAATGCTAAATGAGCCAATCACAGCATTTGAGATACAACAGGCTATTAAGAACGCCAAGGTAGGAAAATCGCCAGGACCTGATGGTCTTCCGGCAATTTATTACAAAAAATGGAGGACATACTGTCGGACCCTTTGAAAAAAGTAATGAATAATATTTTGGAGACAGGCATTCTGCCAGAATCGTGGAAAGAAAGTTTTATAACTTTGATTCCAAAGCAAGGAACGGATCAGTTGGCAATTGCTAATTACAGACCCATCTCGTTGCTTAATAATGATTATAAGCTTTATGCTTATATCTTGGCTAAAAGAATGGAAAAAATACTTCAAATAATAACATAAAGACCAGACAGGCTTTCTCCCCGGCCGCCTTATGTATAACAACATTAGGAGTATAATTAATATATTGGAATCTGGATTTACAAATTGATAAACCATCAGTATTAATGGCGGTCGATGCGGAGAAAGCGTTTGATAATGTCCATGGAAATTTATGACAGCCTTACTAAGAAGAATGAAGTTTGGGGAAGTAATTAGCAATGGAATTAAAGCTATCTATACCAAACAGATGGCAAAAATCATAGTTAACGGAAATATCTCGGAAGAATGCGAAATTGGTAAAGGAACCAGGCAGGGCTGCCCTCTGTCGCCGCTTATCTTTATTCTAGTCATGGAAATATTAAACAGGAAGATAAGAGGAAAACCATCAAGGGAATAACATTAGGGAAAAATATTTACAAATTAAGAGCATTTGCTGATGATTTGATTATAATGTCTGAAAATCCCAGAGAAAGTTTAATAAAAATATTGGAATTAATAACAGCATTTGGAAAGGTTGCGGGATTTAAATTAAATATTAGCAAGACCAAGCTGATGGCAAAAAATCTGCCATTAGTAGAAAAAGAAGAATTAGAAAAACTGACAAAACTCAAGGTATGTCAAAAGATAAAATACTTGGGAATCTGGATATCTACCAAAAATATAAATCTATATGAGGATAATTATGTAAAAACGTGGACAGATATTAAAAAGGACTTGGAGAGGTGGAGTAAATTGAAATTATCATTCTGGGGACGTATCTCCGTGGTAAAGATGAGCATCTTACCTAAGCTATTGTTCCTATTCCAATCTATCCCTATCATAGGGAAAATGAGCTACATTGAGGCCTGGCAGAAAGAGGTATCTAAATTCATATGGTCAGGAAATAGACCAAGGATTAAACACACTCTGTTAATAGACCATAAAAACAGAGGGGGGTTTGGGCTTCCCGACTTCAAATTATATTACGAGGCAGCATGCCTCGTTTGGATTAAAGAATGGTGCCAACTTAAAAATACTGAACTCTTAGATCTGGAAGGCCACGATAATCGTTTCGGTTGGCACGCGTACCTTCAGTATGATAAAGCAAGAATTCATAAAGGCTTTACAGGACATATTATAAAGGCTTTTTGGAAGTTAAAACGCCCAAATGGATCTCTCCAGAAGAGGCTAAAGCCTTAAAGAAGAAAAATATGAAGGGGAACTGGTTAAAGTATAACGATTTACTAAAGGAAGAAAATGGCCAAATAAAATTAAGAGAATATGAGGAGGTAAAAGAACATCTGACAAGTTGGCTTGACTATCATCAAATATATGGAACATTCAGAGAAGATGGAAAAGTCGGCTTTGCCGAAAAGCCATCTAAATTTGAGACAGAAATAATAAACAATAATTCAAAAACATTATCAAAAATATATCAAATTCTCCTGGAATGGAAGGTAAAAGAGGAGGAAGTCAAAGAGGTTATGGTGAGATGGGCCCAAGACATTGGCCATCCCATAATGTTAGAACAGTGGGAAAAACTCTGGAAAACAACAATGAAGTTCACGGCATGTTATAGCATTAAAGAAAATATTCTTAAAATGCAATACAGATGGTACCTGACTCCCTCACGGCTCTCAAAGATGTATAAAAATCTCGCAAATATTTGCTGGCGATGTGGGGAGGCCAATGGTAACATGTACCACATGTGGTGGACTTGTAAAAAGATTAAAGAATTTGGAACACAATATATGAAGAACTTAAGAAACTATTAGGAATATCTTTTTCTAAAAAACCAGAGGCATTTCTCCTAAGTATTATTGGGAATGACATACCAGAGAGAAAAAGATATCTTTTTATATGGAACAGCTGCTGCACGGATGCTGATCGCAGCAAATTGGAAAGGGGAAAACGCCCCAAAAATTAAGGATTGGCAAAATAAATTTCAAGAATATGTAGAGATGGCTCAGTTAACCAGCAGCCTGAGAGGAAATAATAGACAGGAGTTTGTTAAAAAATGGGAGAGATACAAAAAATACCTGCAAGGAATTGAAAATGGTATAAAGTCTGTGGCGGCCTTTGAATAACCCTGGAAGGAAAAAAATGAAAATGAGTTTCGAAAAAAGAAGCTGTATTCGGTAATGTAGAAGGTTTTGGATATAAATAAAGAAAAAAGAAAATGTTAAGTATCTTCACAAGTAGAAAGGAGTACACAACAGGAAAGACAGGAAGTCTATTTATGTATTTATTTATGTATTTAGTACTTGAATTTGTTAGCGATGTAAGTATTAATTTGGACATGGGTTATGCGTAGATTTATGTAAATAATTAAGGTTTATATTGTTGTTTGTTTATCTTCTGATTTTGTATTATTATTTCTATGTTGAGTTTGACGAGTGTATGTTTATGTGTTGTAAATAAACTTAATAAAAGCAAAAAAAAAAAAAAAAAAAAAAACCTTTTCCAAGTAAGAAAAACACCAGCACCACCAGATCATGTACAAGCCTTCCTGAGTCAGTATTGGCTCCTTCTACAGCAGGTGCTTTCTAACAGAAAGAAAGAGACTTTCGAGGAACCAGAGGAACTTTCAACAGCTTCTATTAATCTTTACGCTGTTCTAGCAGAAGATGAGAGGGCAGAAGTTCTGGACCTCACCTCCTTGTAATGCTAAAGCCCTCTCTTTCAGTTGCACCTATGAACATTAGCTGTGAGGCTATAAAAGCAAAAGGAGAGGTAGCCAATAGGCAGAAACATGGTACCCTCCAGATGTTGTAAACTTCAAATCCCATCAGCACCAACTAGCACAACCAATGGCCAGGGATGATGGAAACCACAGCTGAACAACATCTGGATGCAACACACTGACTCCCCTGCAATAAGAGGAACCATCAGTGCACACCCCCATAGAGCAGTGTTTTTCAACCACTGTTCCGCGGCACACTAGTGTGCCGCGAGATGTTGCCTGGTGTGCCGTGGGAAAAATTCCAGCCAGAATATCAGCTTTGTGTTCAGCCAAACAGGCCCTGGTTGCGCACTGAATAAAGTATTTTATAATTTTTCATATTTCTGTTTACTTACTATTTCATAATAAAGTAATTATAAAATACTTTCTTTGTGTTTATTTGATTCCTATTCAAGAGAATTACTTTTTATATAGTCAATATAGGCACAGAGTTAAATTTTTTAACATTTTCTAATGGTGGTCTGCCTCGTGATTTTTTTCATGAAACAAGTGTGCCTTTGCCCAAAAAAGGTTGAAAAACACTGCCATAGAGCTGACTGGCAAGGCCTATTTGCAACTGATGGGCCTAGTGGTTAGTGTTGAGGGAAGATTGCTGTACCACTTCTGAGAAAAGAAATTACTGGCTCTGCTCAGGGAGTTGTGCTGGGTCTCCCATTAATAATATGATTAATGGGCCAAGAGAGGAGAAGCTCGAGAAAAAGCCCATGTGTGCCTTAAACAGCCTGTTAGTGAACTATTGTTCAATCAAGGAAAGGACTAAATATTGGAAGCTTACTTTGGAGAGCTGATTTTCCCTGGCTCTTTGTATTTCAAATATAACAGGAGTGGAATGCAGCGATAATGACTGATAATATATTTTTATGTTATTTTCTGGGGTGGGTTTTTTCTTAAAGAGGTGGGCCTGTAATATGTAGATTTTAAAAATTCCTAACAATCTAATGAGGAATATTTCCTCATGCCGATCACATAGTGATTTAAAAGAGATAGGTAGCTGAATTTGTATTTTTGTTATACTGTTTTTAAAAAAGAAAATATTGCACATTTTGATGTGGTATGTTCTTTGTCATCCACAGGTATTCAGAGTGAAATAAAGCAAATCTGATTTTATTATGAAGTCCCTATAGTGGATACCTAGTTGGGCCTGCTGTGCATTGAACCAGTGCTTTTTTCTGGGGGTACTGAAGGGTATGCTGTACCGGCACCTTTTTTCTAGAAGAAAAGCACTGCTTAAAACCAAGAAAATTAGAACCAACCATTTAGCAATTTAAATTGCAGAGAATCAAGCCAAACAAATGGCTGGCAGCTCAGATTACTTTAAATCATAGAAAAACAAGACTACAAGACAAAATATAATGGCTAAGAAGAAGAGTATCTATCTATTTAAAGAAGATAGGTGCCTGAAGAAGCCAGGGTGGCTATCTAAAGAACTTATAACTGAGTTAAGATTTAAAAGGGATATGTACAAAAAATGGAAAAAGGGGGAAATCACCAGAGAGGAATTCAAACAATAGCCAGCACGTGTAGAGACAAACAGAAAAGCTAAAGCACAGAATGAACTCAGGCTTGCTAGAGAGGTTAAAAGCAATAAAAGGGCTTTTATGGGTATTTCCGTAGCAAAAGGAAGACCAAGGAAACAGTGGGGTCACTTAGAGGAGAAGATGGTGAAATGCGAACAGGAGACGGAGAAAGGGCAGAACTCCTCAATGCCTTCTTTGTCTCAGTCTTCTCCAAAAAAAAAACAATGCCCAACCTGAAGAACATGGAGCAGATTCAGCAGGTGAAACACAGCCCAGAATAAGTAAGGAGGTAGTACAAGAATACTTGGCTAGTTTAGATGTATTCAAGTCTCCAGGGCCAGATGAACTACAACCAAGAGTATTAAAAGAACTGGCAGAGGTGATTTCAGAACCACTGGCAGTAATCTTTGAGAATTCCTGGCAAACAGGCGAAGTCCCAGCAGACTGGAGGAGGGCAAATGTTGTCCCTATTTTCAAAAAGGGGAAAAAGAGGACCCAAACAATTACCGCCCAGTCAGCTGACATCAATACCAGGAAAGATTCTAGAGCAGATCATTAAGCAAACAGTCTGTGAGTACCTAGAAAGGAACGCTGTGATAAGTAAAAGTCAGCATGGGTTTCTGAAAAATAATTCATGTCAGACCAATCTGATCTCATTTTTGACAGAATTACAAGCCTGGTAGATGAAGGGAACGCTGTGGATGTAGCCTATCTTGATTTCAGCAAGGCCTTTGACAAGGTGCCCATGATATTCTCGTAAAGAAGCTGGTAAAATGTGGGCTAGACAATGCTACCATTCAGTGGATTTGTAACTGGCTGACTGTCCGAACCCAAAGGGTGCTCATTAACAGCTCCTCTTCATCCTGGAGAGAAGTGACTAGTGGGGTGCCACAGGGTTCTGTCTTGGGCCCAGTCTTATT
The DNA here is from genome assembly GCF_009819535.1 of Lacerta agilis. NCBI lineage: Eukaryota > Metazoa > Chordata > Lepidosauria > Squamata > Lacertidae > Lacerta > Lacerta agilis. Next base: position 61,136,385 of record NC_046322.1, read on the forward strand.
CAACATCTTTATCAATGACTTGGATGATGGGCTTGAGGACATTCTGATCAAGTCTGCAGATGACACCAAATTGGGAGTGGTGGCTAATACCCCAGAGGACAGGATCACACTTCAAAATGACCTTAACAGATTAGAGAACTAGTCCAAAGCAAACAAGATGAATTTTAACAGGGAGAAATGTAAAGTACTACACTTGGGCAAAAAAAATGAAAGGCACAAATACAGGATGGGTGACACTTGGCTTGAGAGCAGTACATGTGAAAAGGATCTAGGAATCTTGGTAGACCATAAACTTGACATGAGTCAACAGTGTGATGCAGCAGCTAAAAAAGCCAATGCAATTCTGGGCTGCATCAATAGGAGTATAGCATCTAGATCAAGGGAAGTAATAGTACCACTGTATTCCGCTCTGGTCAGACCTCACCTGGAATACTGTGTCCAGTTCTGGGCACCACAGTTCAAGAAGGATACTGACAAGCTGGAACCAGGGCCGTCTTAAGCCTATCCTGCGCCGTGGTGCAGGGATCTCTCCGGCGCCCCCGCCCCCCATCCTTTGGCAAACAGCGCCCGCTCGGGACCCCTCGTGTTCCTTCCCGTCGCCCCGCGCCCTACTCCAGTCCTGTGCAGCGGCAGGCTGGAGAAGCGCTCAAAGGAGCGGCGGCAAGTGTGTAGCATGGGTTGTCAGCACCCGGGGCAAGGCAAGTAATTTGCGCCCCCTAACCCAACCAGATGCCTAAGGGAAATCTGCAAGCAGGATCAAAGCATAACATCACCCTCCCCTTCTGTGGATTGCAGGAAGCATTTCTGCTATTGAGGCCAAGCGCTTAAAGCACAGGAACCCTTTGAACCAGAATGGGAAATATTCTCTGCATGAGCAGGGGCAAGTGAGGAGCAGAGAGCAGTCATTTTGTCATGTAGGAGGCCACTAGCCCTTTAAGACAAACCTTGGATGACCAATTGAGGAGCGGATCGAGGCCGCTTTTGTGTGCATGCACACTTCTTCAGATACACTGAAATAGAAATCACCAGACCCTTAGGTATAGTGAGAGGGTGGGGAGAGGTATCTCAGAAGGGTGGTGGGAATGGGTGATTGGCTGATAGGTGGGTAAACCTGTTGACAACTTAAGGACAGCAATTGGTCTTACAGGACCAATTTCAGTGTATCTGAAGTAGTGTGTTATTTTATGTGCATGCACACAATAGCTCATACCAAGAACAAACTTAGTTGGTCTCTAAGGTGCTACTGGAAGGATTTTTTTTTGATTTTTTTTTGACTACAGCAGACCAACATGGCTACCTACCTGTAACTAGACACAGAGGAGAATGCATTAATATAAGCTACTATTATTATCACAACAATTGAAACGCAATACTCAAAACAGTTTAAAGCAAGCAGAGAAACTCCCAGTTTGTCTTTTGGTTCCTTAGGGAAACGTGCAGAAGGAACAATTAACCAGAAACAGAGTATCAGCAACAATAGGCAAAGTTAGAAAACACCACCTCTTTTCAGAGGCTCTCAGATTAGGAGCATCTCACTCACCTCAGTCTGAGAGAGAGAGAGAGAGAGAGGAGAGAGAGAGAGAGAGAGAGAGAGAGAGAGAAGTATCGTAACTTGGAAAGCTTTTCCTAGACGGCTCCCTGCGTCATTTGCTGGTGGGGGGGGGGAGAGCCTGGCTTTGTGCATTAATGCAGGCTGGGGAGGGGGTTTGTTTTCTTAAAGGTGCACGTGTGCCCAAAGTTGGTGCGCCGTCTTCGGGGCGCGCGAGCCAAGGTGCCCTCCTCCTCTTTCTCCCGTCTCAGAAGCCGAGGAGCTGGCCGGGTTGCAATCGGGAATGGACAGCCGGCAGGAAGTGGCTGGAGCCCGGCGCCCGAGTGGGAGGATCCGCTGCAGGAGCGGACGACGCGGGGGCGAGAGAGGGGTTGAGGAGCGGATCGAGGCCGCTGGGTTGCCGAGGTGCTGCTGGGGAGGTTGCGCGCACGGCGCACGGTCGGGTGCGCTCACCCAGCGCTGGGGCCGCTTTTGGAGAGGGGCCAAAAACAATATCCGTCCTTCCCAAAAGACCCCTTGGCTCCTCATCTGCTCATCTGCTCCCCCCACCTCCACCCCTGGCTTTCCAGAGCGGCAGGGGCAGAGAGCTGCGGGGCTCTGCGCGCCCTTCCAGTGCTCCCGGACGGGATGCAAGGGCGGCCAGCTCGCAGCCCGCCGGGAGTGGCATGGGCGGCAGAGGCTGTGCTGCCGGCGCGCGAGCGCCCGGCTGCCAGCCCCCCGGGGGGGGGGGGGGGGGTGGGGGGGGGGGGCGCCCGGTATGCCAGCGGGCTCACGGGGGCGCCCCTGGGGGGCCCGGCGCCCTGGCGCGCCGCGCCACTAGCCCCTATGCGTGAGACGGCTCTGGCTGGAACGAGTCCAGAGGAGGGCAACCAAAATGGTCAAAGGCCTGGAAACGATGCCTTATGAGGAACGGCTTAGGGAGCTGGGTATGTTTAGCCTGGAGAAGAGAAGGTTAAGGGGTGATATGACAGCCTTGTTCAAATATATAAAATGATGTCATATAGAGGAGGGAGAAAGGTTGTTTTCTGCTGCTCCAGAGAACTGGACACGGGGCAATGGATTCAAACTACAAGAAAGAAGATTCCACCTAAACATTAGGAAGAACTTCCTGACAGTAAGAGCTGTTTGGCAGTGGAATTTGCTGCCAAGGAGTGTGGTGGAGTCTCCTTCTTTGGAGGTCTTTAAGCAGAGGCTTGACAGCCATCTGTCAGGAATGCTTTGATGGTGTTTCCTGCTTGCCAGGGGGGTTGGACTGGATGGCCCTTGTGGTCTCTTCCAACTCTATGATTCTATGATCTATCTATTTTAAATTTAAAATGTGGTTTAATGTTCACAACAGCTCCGCTCTTCCTTGCTCCTGACTGTCACACAGGGGACCAAACTAGTTACTTCTTGGTTTACCACTCATTGTGTTCATGGAGGAAACAAACCACAGGCCTTGGCTCACATGGCACAACAAGCAAGATTATGATTTTGTCTTTTCCTCTGCCTGGCAGAGCCTGGAGTGAGGGGGGAGAAAGGCACTCATGCCCTTAAACCATAGTTTATTTTAAGCTATAACTTAAAGTTATAGTTAGCCAGGCGATTCTCTAGTTTCAACTTATTATTCAAATGAGAAGCAACATGCCGTTGGGTAATATTGTGTTATTGAAACTAATTAATATCAGATCTTTCAAGTTGCATAATAGTTCCTAACATGCAGTTTGTTAAGAACAAGGCACAATAGCTCATTCCTAAAATGAAACTTTTAATTGGTAAAGGAACTGAATAGCTCATTCACAAATTTCCCATTTCTGCCTTGAAAAGGTCTTTTATAAAAGATTAATGTCCTGCATAAGAACTAAATTACGTAACTTTGAGTAGACTTTGTTTCATACTGATCCTTTTTGTGAACTGAACAATCCCCTACTGAAACAGATGCTAGCAGAAAGAGTTTGTAGATTAAAGAAATCAATTGTATAAAAAACAGAAAGTTTCAGAAAAGATGCAGTTACAGGTAGGTAGCCATGTTGGTCTGCCATAGTCAAAACAAAATAAAAAATTCCTTCCAGTAGCACCTTAGAGACCAACTAAGTTTGTTCTTGGTATGAGCTTTCGTGTGCTGTCGGTTCCCTCACTGCGAGAAGCAAAGCTACAGGGAACCAGGCAGAGGGCCTTCTCGGTAGTGGCGCCCGCCCTGTGGAACGCCCTCCCGTCAGAAGTCAAGGGAATAAACAACTACCTGACATTCAGAAAACACCTAAAGGCAGCCCTGTTTAGGGAAGTTTTTAATTTGTGACTCTGTATTGTATTTTGATATTTGTTGGAGGCCGCCCAGAGTGGCTGGGGAGACCCGGACAGATGGGCGGGGTATAAATAATAAATTATTATTATTATTATTATTATTATTATTATATTATTATATTATATTATAGTATTCTAATGAGAGTGGATCAGTTTGACCAGTAGATGTGGTCATGAGCAATCATTGTTGTCTTCTTTATTGAGAGGCATTGTTGGCATGTAAGAAAATACTCTCTTTATTCCTAAATACAGAACTATTTATTGACCCCAGTAGCACATAGCAACTGTTAACGCCTGATGGGAACAAGCACCCACCATAGTAGAAAAAATATCCTTTGGGGGAAGAGAAAATGCATAGCAGATGAAAAAATTACCTAAGTATCTATGTGGGACACGAGTGGCGCTGTGGTCTAAACCACAGAACCTAAGGGCTTGCCGATTGGAAGGTCGGCGGTTCGAATCCCCACAATGGGGTGAGCTCCCGTTGTTTGGTCCTAGCTCCTGCCAACCTAGCAGTTCGAAAGCACATCAAAATGCAAGTAGATAAATAGGTACTGTTCCGGCAGGAAGGTAAATGTCGTTTCCGTGTGCCGCTCTGGTTCGCCAGAAGCAGCTTAGTCATGCTGGCCACATGACCTGGAAGCTGTCTGCGGACAAATGCCAGCTCCCTCGGCCTATAGAGTGAGATGAGCGCCACAACCCCAGAGTCGTCAGCAACTGGACCCAACAGTCAGGAGTACCTTTACCTTTACCTTTTTAATTATCTATGTACTATTTGCCTTAACTCTTACAAAGAAAAGTATTCGCAACCCACTGCTGTCTTATTAGTTTGAGAAATTAGCAGCCAAACCTAACAAATGCATATTCCTGCTTGTTAGCTTGAGGAAGGGCCAAGTCCACAGAGCCAGATTGCTGAATGGCAAATACGAAGACCATAGAAATACAATTGGTAGAGAGGGCTCTGTGTGATGTCATTTCTCTCCCTCTCCTGGGAGGAGAGAAATGGCACATGCCTGAAGCTGGTTATACTGTAAATATAAGTACAATTGTACCTCAGAAGTGGAACGGCATCCATTCCGGAAGTCTGTACGACTTCCGAAATGTTCGGAAACCAAGGGGCGGCTTCCAATTGCTTTCCGATTGCGCAGGCATGCCGGAAACAATAGCGGAAGCAGCGCCGGACGTTCGACTTCCAAAAAAAGTTCAAAAACTGGAACACTCACTCCCGATTTTTGATTGTTCAGGAGCCGAGGTACAACTGTACTTTGCCTGCATAGTGTTTACTGTTACTGTTGCTGTGAACCAATCCATAATTATGAAGTAAGTAAATCTTACTTTAAAATTTACTTTAGAAGTTGTTGCTGATTCTTTATTAAGCGGGTTAAAAAGGGGGAGCCAACTTATTTCACAGCTGGACTTGCTCAAAGCCAGGTTTTACAGCCCAATTCCTATGCTTTTGATTTAGCTGCCAAGAATGGAATTTTGAACTCCGTTTAACCCACACATGTGGGTGCCTAGAGGGAGAAACTGCAATTAATATATCCTCTCCTACTATTAAAGCCCACTCCACAGTTAGAAGTTAGGTTTTGCTATATTCTAAGGCAATCCCAGAAAAGATGGAATACATGGAGGGAAAAACACAGGATGACAATGACAGGGTGAGTACATTATGCAGATGCTCTACAAAAAGTGAGTGAACAAAGCATAGAATCATAGAATCATAGAGTTGAAAGAGACCACAAGGGCCATCCAGTCCAACCCCCTGCCAAGCAGGAAACACCATCAAAGCATTCCAAAGCATGGCTGTCAAGCCTCTGCTTAAAGACCTCCAAAGAAGAAAGAAGAAAGAATGACTATTCTCGAGAAAAAACCTTGTGAAGAAGCACCCCAGGATAAATATTTAGAAATAAAACCAAGTAATGGTTAGTAACCTGTAATTTTTTTAATAACAATTTAATATGCCACTGACATTTCATGCATTTTTAGATTTATGAAACAATACCATACCAAGCTCTCTTCCCAATGCCCTCTCCTGTAGATGGAAAACGGGGTGATTGCATTATGTAATCTTACAGATATTTTTAGATTTTGACCAGTTTAACCACAACTCAGCATTACACAGAAAATCCACATATAAATCTAAAAAAGAATATATAAATCTAATAAATAATTATAATACACAGAGAATCCAACTGACAGCATGCCAGTGATTCTGATCATACTTCTTGTGTATTGTCCAAAGGATGTATTCCTCACCAGCACAGTAAAATGTACACATTTCAGATGACCTACAGCTCAAGCATCACAAAATGGGGGAGATGCAAGGACTCCCTTTTGGATTTTATACAGGAAGCACAAATGGATAAGGCCCTCTTTCATACTTTGTTAGCACTTCTACGAAACAATCAAGGCTGCCTGAAGTACCGTATATACCCGAGTATAAGCCGACCTGAATATAAACCGAGGCACCTAATTTTCCTACAAAAACCCAGGAAAGCTTATTGACTCGAGTATAAGCCGGTTCACCTTTGCCGTTGTGGAGGAGGAGGAGGAACGAGCAGCCCAAAAGCAGCCCTTTGGGCTGCTCCTTCCTCTTCCTCCTTTGCCAAGTTTGCATTTATGCGAGCAGTTCAGGAATGGAACAAGCTGCCTGGGGAGAGTAAAGAACCGCCGTTCTTGTACGCTTCTTAAGGAATGGTTGACTGTGGAGAGAGGGTGGCGGCACGAGCGGAGAGAAAGGGCTTCTTTCCCGCCGCCCGCCTCACTCAAGTATAAGCCGAGGGCAGATTTTTCAGCACAAAAAATGTGCTGAAAAACTAGGCTTATACTCAAGTATATACAGTATACCTCCATTTCTTTCTGACCATCTCCTAAGATTACTTTCCACATTGTTGTTTCAGAATGAAGACAACTTCTCTTTTAAAAACGTAATGGTTGTATCTTCAACTTGCACAAAGCACCCAGACCTACACCAGCCAACAGAAGCAAATCAATCTTCCAATACTGTTATATAAAAATACAACCATAAATCTAAAAGGAAGTGGGTTTTTGTGCTGCCGTCCTTGAACTCCGAATGAATCACTTTCTAACTAAGGTTCCAGTCATATGGAGAAGGCAAATCTGAGTCATGGTCTTATACCAGGAACTTATGATTACATGGAACTCTTCGTTCTCTATTAATATGTTATTATAAAGCAACATTCAACTCAGTTTACCTTTAAATAGGGCCTGTTTCCAACTTGAGAAAAATATTTTTTGCCCCTCCATTGATAAATATTTCCCTTTAGGAATATAATAATCCATAAACACCTGGGATATAATCTGTACAAAGTCAGCAGCTGCTTGAATGCTCAACCTGCAAACCATTGGCTATTAAAATATGCAACAGAAAGAAGTGGAAACAGGCAGAATACAGCCTTAATTTTTATGGTTGTCATCTGTAATCAGTAACCATCGTGCAACCTTTGAAACAATGATATGAACTTCCATATGTGTACCAATTCTAGAAAGGATTCAGGTTCTGCTACTCCAAAATGCATCAGCACATTTTTCCTTTTTCACAGAAGTAATACTAGAAATGCCAGTACATGACTGAATTCAGGTTACACATATTAACAATTCAAAATAAGAGTTTAGAGTTCCCTTTCCTGAACGATATGTCAGCAGTGCTTTTTTTCTGATGGTACCAACACTCTTTTTCCTAGCAGAAAAGCACTGTATATCAGTGCTGTCAATGGGTACTAGTCAGGACAGCTACATATTCCTATGGAATCAGAGATGCCTCTGAATACCCATTGCTTGTGAACACATGCAAGGAGAGTGGCATTGCGCTCATGTCCTGCTTGTGGCTGCCCACTGTGCAAACAGAATGCCAGACCAGGTGTGCCTTTTGCTGTGATACAGGGCTCTTCTTAGTTTGTAATAAGATTGTAAGACAACTAACAGGAGTCACAACAAAATTATTACCTTCAAAAAATAGAATAATTCCCTGCGCCCCTGCTTTGTACACTAATACTGTATTGAGACTGGCCACTGTGTCTGTTGTTTTGAGATCACACCCTCAAGAACAAGTCCCTGAATCTCCTTTGTAAGCAGCAGTTCCTCAGCAAATAACCAGCTGATGTGGAGAAAGGGTCACTGTAGGGAGAGAGCTTGAAGCTGGATTATCAAATCTACCAGTAAGTGATGTTGGATTTTAAGGAAGTCTTTCCTTTTTAAGAGGTTTTATATGGAATGGAAGGGGGGAGGCGAGTAATTTGCCTATAGGTTTAGGGATTAGTGTCTGGAGCATCTTAAAAAAGAACATTAGATGCCATTCGAATGTAAGGTAAAAGGTAAAGTTAAAGGATCACTGGATGGTTAAGTCCTGTTTTTCTTCTTTGGTGATCACTCGCAGCCGAGTAAAATTGTATTCCCATAAACACGGTTTTAACAGTGAGTCCGTAAGTGACTATGGAGGCCAATTCTGGATTTGTGCTTGTTGGTGCAGCACTTTGGTTTTTTGGATGTTGAGCGATAGGCCAAGCTTTTCGTAACCTTCTGCAAAGATATTTAGGATGGGTGCGGCACTCATCTCCACTTTCCAGCTGAGAAAGCCGGCGTTTGTCCGCAGGCAGCTTTTCCGGGTCGTGGCCAGCATGACTAAACCGCTTCTGATGGAAGCCAGAACACATGGAAACACGGTTTACCTTCCTGCCACAGCAGTACCTGTTTATCTACCTGCACTGGTGTGCTTTCAAACTGCTAGGTTGGCAGGAGCTGGGACAGAGCAATGGGAGCTCATCCCATCACGCAAATTCAAACCACCAACTTTATGACTGGCAAGCCCAAGAGGCTCAGTGGTTTAGACCCCAGCGCCACCCGTGTCCCATTCATATGTAGCCCTACTGAGGTCCTACTAGGGTCCATGTGCGATGGATCTGGAAGCTCTCTGCAAGAAATACCTCTGCTCACTCAGAGATATATTTACAGTCTTTTATTATATACATATATACAAGTTACAGGACATAATTTCATGCATCTGAATCCTCGGACCCAGATCCGGGAAGTGGGTGTCTGTGACTTCGCCTCCAGCATAGGAGTCTGGGAAGTCCCAACCTCCTCCTCTGATCCCTGCGCTTTAACCCCCTCTTCTCCTGTGCTGAAGGCACCGGCATCACCTCTACATCTGTTCCTGAGCTGGTCGAACAGTGTTGAGGCTCTGTGCTAGCATCCAAAAGCCTCCTCGCCTCTTGACTTCCTTCCGCTCACTCCCCCTCTCCCTCTCCTGTCCATTCCTGCCTATCTCCTTCTAACGGTTCCTGCTCACACGGCTCTTCCCCCTCCCTTGGCTCCAGGGCGTTCCCTGGCAGTGCCGTGACACCATGTGAACACTTCTATGTAAGTAGCGTAAGTATTACCCTTAAAGATAACATTTAAAGGCACTGCCTAGAGTGCAGTAAGAAACCTCCCTCAAATGAATGTTAGCCAGTTACATAAGTAAGTTTCAGGAAGGTAAACCACTGCATGTAATGACACAAAAACACCTTGTGATTCATTTCTAAGAACAGATATTTCTGTTTATACAGGTAATCTTTCAGAGTGTCTGATTTTATTACAGTCATACCTCGAGTTGCATACGCTCCATGTTGCGTACGTTCAACTTACAGACCTCCGCGACCCGGAAGTCCTCCCCGGAGCGCACGCAACGCGTGGGTTTGCAGAAGCGCAAAAACTCGCAAACTTTGGGGGGGGCATTCGTGTTAAGCACGGCCGTGCTACGTAGCGCGATCCGGAACGGATCGCGTGTGTAACACGGGGTACCACTGTACTTGTCCAAATAAGTGAACTGCATAACTTACCAAAAGAGAACTGCGGTTATTAAAATTACCATTGGAAGAACAGCACATGGAAAATACTACTAAGTCTCAGGCATATTTGTAAGTTTACATTTTATCTTATGGACAACTAGATGTCAAATCAGAAACTAAAACTTTCCATGTGACTCTTTCCCTTGGTCAACATACTCTAAAACAGAACTAAATCTCTGCAAATGGTACAATTACTATTAAGAGATAGTGCAGAATGAAGAACCAAAAAAAAATTGTATTCTGGCAACAAATTCTGCTTGTTCCATGCATTTTATGGGCCTCTCTTGGCTCTCTCTGTCACCTCCCATAAGCATCACTGCACCATCAATATGGAAGGATGTCTGAATACAAAGTTACTCAGCCAAAATTAATTGAGAATCTTTTGATTCCCATGGACCCATCAAGATGCACACAGGAAAAGCACAGGAAACCCTCCATCCAAATTTTGTCGCTGGATCTTCCATATATAAGCTGCTTACTGAGTCACAAAATGCTGATGGTGGAGTCTGTTGTGGCTGATTTCATGATTGTGGCCATCACTGGGTTGTTAACAGCCATAAAGGGTTCTGGAAACCACATATTGTCTCTCCTGGACTTTTCAGAACAATGAGAGATTTTCCAGTTCCTTAAAATTTAGGCTATTTCAAAATGCAAGTTCAGAGGCTTCTGTTTATGTTAAACTGCAAAATTTTAAAGTCATTAAGAGAATGGGCCAAAATTAATTTTCAGCTTTAAAAGTTCTCATCTCTGCCACATTAAACATTCCAGAGAGTAAATATTAGATATGTTTATTTCTACAGGACAGTGTGCTAAACTGGGGGGCTCTCAGGCTGGATGCAAAATAACAACTTTATGTAAGTTACTTCTCCAAAGGTGCATTTGCAGTCTGTCAGTGCAATTTTAAATAAATAAATAAATCAAGTTACAGGTAGGTAGCCGTGTTGGTCTGCCATAGTCAAAACAAAATAATAATAAAAATTCCTTCCAGTAGCACCTTAGAGACCAACTAAGTTTGTTCTTGGTATGAGCTTTCGTGTGCATGCACACTTCTTCAGATACCTAAGGTGCTACTGGAAGGATTTTTTTAATAAATCAAGTAATCCAAGATCCTTAAACTAAGCCTTCTCATGGGCTGCTATTGGCTGCACTTTGGATAAGTAACAACAAGCAACAGCAGCCATCAGAGAGGACAAGGAAAGGATCCTTGATCTTCTCTAACAAGAAAAAGGAAGTGGGGGGGGGGGGCAAGCTTTCTCCTTGATAGGGAAGGGTAGGAAGGCAAGGTGAGGTTGTGGCTTCCCCCCAGCTGCTGCATCCAGGAATGAGATGTGTTCAGTGCAGCTGGCTGGGTGCTGAATGGGACACAGCTGTGGGCAACCTGTATCAACTTCATTGGTGTCTAGCATAAAAGCAAGACTAGAAGGAGAGACTAGGGTGATTGTCAGAAGGTTCCATGACCCTGTTTGTTGTGAGATTTGAGGGGTGATCTGTGAGTTGGTTTGGGCCCTTGCTGGCAGCTGCCATAGTTTGATGGAGTCCTGGGTGAGAGTCTGGAGTCAGAGAGGTTTTGGGTGGGAAAGTGTGTCAGAAGTGGAAGGAACGGGTATCAGTATATGTTTAATAGTAATTTAAATTAACGTTTTTATTGTGTATTTTACAACAGTAAATACAAAAATATTTACATTCGTTGCATCACTTAAGAGATATTCTTATATTTTAAGTGGTACAGAAAGGGTCAGCCTAAATTAATAAATGTGGCTGCTAGCCACAACTGGGAGGGAAGCTTCTTTAAATTTAACTCCATATTAAGATGACAACATGTGAACTAGCCCTAAAAGATCTTTGAGAGTGCCCCACTCTTGAAATAAATCGTCTGCTTTGGTGTAGATCATTGGGGGGATTAGAAGTGTCAACTTTAGTGCTCTGTACCAGTGTACAATAATTCCGAAAAAAGTTACATGCAACAAAAACCTTTTTGTATGTTTTCTCCTCGTTTTGTTTTGTTTCATTTTGTTTTCCGGAAGGAGGATCCCCATTTTCAGATATAGACTGCATCTGAAAAGTTAAAAAAAAAATCTAAGGATTTGAATACAAGTTGTATATAACAGTCAAATAATAAAGCAGTAAACATAAAATAAGCACAGCATCAGATCAACATGGAAGTAGAAGTCAGTAAAATGTCAGAAAAAGAGAGGGAGCATACAGCCTAAAAGACAGATCAAATGCCATTAAAAGCAGAAAAGAACACAAAGGACATTGCTGCACCTAAAAGATAATAATAAAACAGGCTTCCTCGAACTCCCAATGTTTTGAGACTACAATTCCCATCATCCCTGACCACTGCTCCTGCTAGCTAGGGATCATGGGAGTTGTAGGCCAAAAACATCTGGAGGGCCGAGTTTGGGGAAGCCTGTAATAAAGGGTGCCTTGGATTGACAGACCACTCATTAGCTGTGTCCTGGTTCACACATCTAATTAAATTGTATTTTAAAACGAACTATGAATTAATGTGCCTGCTGTTCAACTGTTCCTATGGAGCTCCTCTCCAGCTTGCTGCCCTGCCACAGATGAAGCAAATCACAGCCTGGCTTCTCATGCCATCCAAACTTGGACTTGTAGTTTATTTTACTCTAAGCAAACCACTAGCAGTAAGCAAAGAACAATCCTTCATGGGTTCTTTGGAACAAAATAGAAAATTCTTTCCAGTAGCACCTTAGAGATCAACTGAGTTTGTTCTTGGTATGAGCTTTCGTGTGCATGCACACTTCTTCAGATACACTGAAACAGAAGTCACCAGATCCTTAAATATAGTGAGGGAGTGGGGAGGGGTATTACTCAGAAGGGTGGTGGGAATGGGTGATCAGCTGATAGGTGTGGAAAACCTGTTGACGACTCTTAACGGCTGCAATTAGTCTTGCAGGGAAAGGCAAGGGGTGAGATGGCTAAAGATAGCTTTGTTATGTATAATGAGATAAGAATCCAATGTCTTTGTTCAGACCAGGTTTCTCCATGGTTTTAAGTTTGGTGATTAGTTGCAATTCAGCCACTTCCTACCCCTCCCCACTCCCTCACTATATTTAAGGCAGTGTTTTTCAACCACTGTTCCGCGGCACACTAGTGTGCCGCGAGATGTTGCCTGGTGTGCCGTGGGAAAAATTGAAAAATTACTTTATATATAGTCAATATAGGCACAGAGTTAAATTTTTAAACATTTTCTAATGGTGGTGTGCCTCGTGATTTTTTTCATGAAACAAGTGTGCCTTTGCCCAAAAAAGGTTGAAAAACACTGATTTAAGGATCTGGTGACTTCTGTTTCAGTGTATCTGAAGAAGTGTGCATGCACACGAAAGCTCATACCAAGAACAAACTCAGTTGGTCTCTAAGGTGCTACTGGAAAGAATTTTCTGTTTTGTTTCGACTATGGCAGACCAACACGGCTACCCACCTGTAATGGGTTCTTTGGAGAGAAACAAACCATGAGGCCAGGTGTGGATGACATGACAATGGCTTGCTTCATCTGCAGCACGGCACAGCAGCAGCAGCAGCAGCAGCAGGAAAGGAACGCCATAGGGACTTTTAAACAGCATATAAGTCTTTGTTTGTTTTAAACAATGGTTTAATGCAGTGGTGGGGAACCTCTAATGTATGGGCCTAATAAAGACTGCCAGACAGTTTGAGATTAACTTGCCCACCTTTCCTTGGCACAGCCAAGTTCAAAAAGTTGCAGCTGTAGCTTGAAGTTTCATTCACCTGATGTAATATGCAGCAAGGTAGACAGACCCCATCACAGAGGCCTACCTTGAGTTCATGTGACAGTCAAACTGGAACAGTAACTCTTGTCTTTCATGGGCATAGCTTTGGTATTAGTTCTCAATGTAAATAGAGGGTGGTCGTGGAGGAACTTCACCACTGACGGCAGCCTGCCTCTGAATACCAGCTGCTGAGACTCACAAGTGTGTGTGTTGGGGGGGGGGAGTGCTCTTGCCCTCAGGTCCTGCTTCTGGGCTTCCCATAGACATTTGGTTGGCCACTATGAGAACAGGTTTCTGGACTAGATGGGTCTTTTGCCTGATCCAGAAGGGTTCCTCATAACAATCTTCTTATTATAGAAGTTACCAGGAAATATATGCTTCTGATTTTAGAGTTTTGATTCAACATTTTTACTACAAAAATAAAGCAGCAGGGTACTTCAAAACTGTCCTTGGACCGCAGCACCACAAGTGTCTCTTTTGCTTTCTCCAGCCTACGCCTGAATATGCCACCTACACCAGAAGAAGCAGTCTTATAAACTGTGTTAGGTTAATACTGTTATTGCAAGGAACCTACCTTTCCTAGCTATGTTGCAAATAATCTGAACTTGAGAGAGACAACCAGCCCTTTCATGGATGCTGTCAGTTTTTCCAAGACCCTGTTAAAGCAAAACATAGTTACTTATTTATTCATTTACAGAATTTATATGCTGCCCACTTAACCATATAAATTATATTATACCTTATATGTGCACACCTAGTTACAGTGAGCCAATCACAGGTTCCTCATTTCTATGCTCAAATATAGCCTTTATCCTAAATACAATGCCAAAGTATCAATGACCTCCTAATTATAAAACATTCACAGATGGTGGTAAAAGCACAAAATAAAATACTGTGCCTATCTTGAAGAACTTATGGAGAAAGGAGATGACTGGGAAAGGGGCAACCAATCTGAATGGACCTGATTATAAACAGGATTAGAACTCTTCCCTAGGGGCCCAATCCTTTTACTTCTGCTTCCCAAAAATGATTCAAATTCATGCAAATAACTAACTGAATTTATTATGTTTAAGTAGGAGGTTGCTAAACAAGTATCAAATAAAAATGAAGGTAGTTCTTTTGGTCTGAAAGAAAAAGACTCCATAATTGGAACTATCTTTAATAGGACCAACCAAAATGTTACAAAATTGTAGTAAGCTTTCCAGTCTATTGGGCAACTGTTACACTGATGTGTTTTGGTGAGAAGGGTGAAGAAGATGTGGAAAAGTATAACACAAAATTCACAAAGACCATGCTTAAAGCATGGAAAAAAGTAGGTAAACTGTCCCCAACCCCATCCCCACTAATCCCCCTGGCACACCACCCACTATTCCATCACACAGCACAAAACCTCAAGATAAAAAACTGGCAAGCCAAAGGCTTATACCGCCTAGCAGACTTCTACAAAAACCCATATCAACACAAGAAATACAAGACAGACTAGGGGACACCCAAATGCCCTGGCTAACACACTACCAATTACATGCCCTCTTAAACGAGATGAGCGCCAGAGTCGTTTGCGACTGGACCTAATGGTCAGGGGTCCCTTTACCTTTACCACCACGGAAACTAGCACTAACATGCCCAGGAGCCTCACCAAAATGCTGGAGAGGATGCACCTCAACAGGCACATACCTCCACATGTGGTGGGAATGCCTCAAAATCCAACACATCAATCATAAAAGAGATTTGCAAAATCACTAAGCAAGTATTAGAGGTCACCCCAGAACTAGCCCAACTAAACATCTTCCAAGATAATAATGCCCACTCACACCACAAAGATCTCATAACCCACCTATTCTCAGCAGCCAGAAACATCATAGCCAGACACTGGAGAGACCTGTCAGGAGTAAGCATGGGCCAATGGTATCAAATAGTATGGGAAACAGTCTTTAAAAAAACTAACTAACAGGGCTTCTGGTTCCGGTTTGCCTTAGTGGAGGCACCTCCCACAATGGGAGATCGTTGGTGAAGAAAAAAAAGATGAGGTTAATTATCCTTGTAAATTGCCCACAGGGACAGGGGGGAACAAACTTCACTTGCAGTTTGTCTCAGTATCTGGCTCTCACTCTGGCATGGAATGTGAGAGGCAGGGAGGCGCTGAGTACAAAAGCACTTCACCTGTCAATAACCCCCCTACGCCGCCATTAAGAAGCAGAGGTTCTTCTGTTCATTAGATTTTAATTTGAACTAATGTACAGACACGTGCTGGAAAAGATGAGATCATAAACTGCACAATTGAAACAGCTGCAAGGTTGCTAAGGTTTGAATTTGGGAAAATGACTTCATTCGGTGTAAAAAAACAGTAGGGGAAGGGGAGTCTTTGGCTTCTTTATACTGAGTTTGATTTTTTATATTTATGATTCGGCAACCCTTCCCTGAAATACTTGTTTAAATTATGGATGTACATTTGCTTTGCTAAGTTTGAAGTTGAAACTATGGAGGTACAGGCAAGCTGGTGAAAAACGGATTGCAGATATGGAATATACAGTGGTACCTCGACTTACGAATTTAATCCGTTCCAAATGCACATTCGTAGGTCGAAAAAATCATAAGTTAAAAAAGCGATTTCCCCATAGGAATGCATTGGAAACGAAAAATTCGGAAAAATTCGTAAGTCGAGTAAACCGCATCTAAAACCGCCAACAGATGTCCTTTGGATGTCGAAAAATTCATAGGCGTGCGGGCACTTTTTTCATTCATAAGTCAAAAAATTCGTATGTCAAGTAATTCGTAAATCGAGGTACCACTGTAATATCAAATGAAACTTTGTGTGTAAGGAAAAAATGGGGGGAAGGGAGAGAAGCTTTATTTTTCAAAGGTTAATGAGAGAAACTCAGAGCAGACTCTTCCCTACTTTTTATCATCCTCGGATTGAACTGAATAATGCTAAAAAGACTTGGAATCATGGGCGTACCCAGCTAGGGGTGGGGTGGGGGGGCAGCTGCCCCCCCCAGAAGCAGAGTCCGGGGAGAGGAGAGCGGGGAGATGAGGCGGAGCAGGGCTTGGTGCCTTCGCGCCTCCAGGGCCCCTCTGGAGGCGCTAGGACCCTGTTGCGCTCTGAGGGCTGAGCACGCAAGCCAGGGAGGGGAGGACAGTAGCCTAATTCTAAAGCGGCTCCCCCTCGCTGTAATTGGCTCCTGCTTTGCCGCTTTAGAGTGAACTTGGAGGGGGGCGCCGGCGCTCCTTGCTAGAGGCGGCAGGCAGATGAGCAAACAAGGGAGGGGGTCTTAAAACTGTCCGTGTCTACTAGTGATAGAAGACGAAGAAAAGATCATGAAGATGAAGAATCCTGCTGGGCGGCAGGACTCACCCCTTCTTTAAAGGGCCAGCGAAGAGAGAACAACCGGTGCTCCCTTATGACCTTAGCATGTGCAGCTAGATATATAGGGTCTTGCCTGGCACAGATTTAGGGGGAGGGGAATCCTTTTAGATTACCTACCAAGCTGCTTTTGTCTGGGGCATTGTCAACTCTCCTCAGGACCTGGTAACGACCCTGAAGCCAACCTGCCCGGCCAATTTAATGGCTACTATTCCTCACACACGTTTTCCCCCCCTCACACACCACTCCCCTTGTCTATTTAACTTGCCCTCATGAGCGAAAGAAAGAAAATCCTTCCTGTAGGTTAAAAAGAGCACTTTCCCCCCTTCTGAAACCAGCCCCCACACAAAATCATTCATTTATTTTGCTCACAAACTAGAGGAAAGGAAACTTGCTCAGCCATGTAGGTGGGAGGGTTGCCTTGAGGACCTATGTGAGTCTCCTCCCCACTTTCCCCTCTCTTTCTCTGCCTTCCAGCTGGCTCAGAGCAGAAAGGCACCTTTCCTCCTGGCCATCCCTTTCCAAGAATGCCAGGGAAGGGTTAAAAAGGCAATGCATTGGGGGAAACACCCCCCTCCCAACAACCTGGAATCAAAGAGGGAGGGAAGGAGGGAAGTAAAGCTCCATCTCATCCCTCCCAGCCCAGGTCAATGCCAGGTGGGGAAACAAGAGAAGACTAGATGAGCAAACTTGGCTCTGTTGGAAGAGGGTGCCAACCTCTGTCGCGTCCCCCCCTTGGCAGAGCGGAACCCACTCCCCAGTCAGCCAGGTAGGGAAGGGGAATTGGGTAAGGTGGGTAGAGGGGCAAATGGCCCTAAGGATGGCTGGAGTGCCCCCCCCACCAGCTAGGCTGGGAATAACTGGGTGTTTTCATTTTTTTTCTAATTCCCAACATTCCAGCTATTTATTAATCTGCAAATAAAGCAGGGGGCGGAGTCATAGCTCTGTGGCAGAGCATCTGCTTTGGTGCAGAAGGTCCCAGGTTCAATCTCTGGCATCTCCAGTCAGGGCTGGGAAGTGGGAAAGACTCCTGAAGAGCCACTGCCAGTCAGTGTGGGCAATACTGAGCTAGATGGACCAAGAGCTTGATTTTGCATAATGTGGCTTCCAGTGTATCCATGTCTTAAGGGGAGGGTCATCCCCTTAAGTGGTTAGAACACCTCGCACCCAAGTTTTCCTCCCTGGCATCTGCATGTACGGCTAAGAATCTCCCCCTGCCTGAAACCCTGCAGAGCTGCTGCCAGTTAGTGTATGCAGTACTGAGCTAGATGGTTGACTTGGGGAAAGGTACCTTTCCAGTAACACAGTCCTTATTTATTTATTTATTTTCTTTATTTACTACATTTATACTCCTCCATTTTCCCCAAGGTGTCCACGGAAGTAAACATGATTTCATTCATCTTTGTAACAACTTGCAAGGTAGGCAAGGCTGAGAGAGGACACTGGTCCAAGGTCATACAATGAGCTTCTGGCTGAGTGGGGATTTGAACCTGGGTCTCAGGTTCAGACCTAGCCCAACATTCTTAACTGCTATACTTCCTGGCTCTCTTATTTGCTTAATCCTATTTTTTTTCATGCTCCTGCCAACCTAGCAGTTCGAAAAACACGTCAAAGTGCAAGTAGTTAAATAGGTAAACAGTGTTTCTGTGCGCTGCTCTGGTTTGCCAGAAGTGGCTTAGTCATGCTGGCCACACTGGTTTTGTCTGCGGACAAACACTGGGCTCCCTCGGCCTATAGAGCAAGATGAGCGCTGCAACCCCAGAGTCGTCCGCGACTGGACCTAACGGTTCAGGGGTACCTTTACCTTTATTTTTTCCATTAAGGAGAAACCCCCCCCCGTCCATTATAGGGACAACCTCCTCCACAATGCCAGTTTAACAGGGGACACATGACCTGAGGAAATGAAATATTACTTTTATAGAGGGATAACTTAACCAGAGTTGTATCACTGGCCTACCTAGATCCATAGTGTCCACACTGGCTGAAAACAGCCCTCTGAGATTTTTACGCAGTCCTATTCCAGCACACCTGGAGATGCCAGGGACTGAACCAGGGACCTTCTGCATGTCAAGCAGGTGTTCAGCCGCTCACGCCAGTTCTAGAGTAGACCACACATTTAAAGCACGTGACTTCCTCTAGAGAATCCTGGGGAACTGTAGCTCCTTATCTCAAATGTATACCTCCCACCAGGTGGTACATCCCTTGAACTTCGATCTAGATGGGAAATCCTTGAAGACCATTTAGTATCATGTCAAGCTAGTACCCACGGTTCAATCATTAATCGGAGGGGACTTTAACGCTCGAACTGCTGCCAACTGGAATGCCTTGACTGAATCCAAATGGTGGGTCAGTTCAGGTCTCGATACCTTTTATTGGGCGAATCTCTAAGATACCAAAGTGAGCGAGGCAGATGTCCTTTTCTTACAATTGGCCATCCACTTAAACTTAGTCCCCTTGAATGGTAGATGTCACCCAGGTGTTCCTGGTGAATATACCCACCTAGGCATAAATTCAAACAGTGTATTAGACTACATTTTGACTTTGAGGGACTTGTTGCCAAAAATCATTTCCTTCAACGTTGATAATATGTTAAGTAGTGATCATCTCCCCTTAGTATCCATACTTGCCCTTGACTGGCAACACATTGAGTATAGTCACCAAGCTCAGATTGAGCCCATCGCACGGGCTGGAGTGCGAGGAGTAAACTGATCCAAGATACAAAATCGTCTCTTTTCGGACTTTTATTCAAAAAGAATTAGTGTCCAGATAGCTGATATAGCTTGTGACTCTCACGACCCTACTGTGCTACTGGGCTTATTCAATCAATTTACTACAGAGCTTACGGGTTTTCTTACGTTGCCTCCCCAGACGATTAACCATAGCCAATACTATCTAGGCGCCCCTTGGTATGATTCTCAATGCAAACAGGCTAGAACTCTTTTGGAATGCAGAGTTAAAGTAAATTATCAAATAATCAATTCTAGCACATGGGGGGGGCAACAAAATAATATAATTTGGCATCTGAACAATTGCGATTCTTAATTGTATTGTAATTTGGTATTGACAATGAGGATTTTATAGGGTTATTGTAACTGCAAACTAATAAAAATTATTACACACACACACACACACACACACAGCGAGGGGGGGGGAAACTAACCAACAAATAAACTGACCCGAGGACAAACAGAAGAAGACGCCTTCACTAGTTTGGTTCCCTTTATCACATACACAGCCCAACAAGACAACAACAAGAATCCGCCGACAGCATACAAATTAATCTGGCTAGCCTGATTCAAAAAAGCACACTCACACCCCGCTCACACACAAAAACAATTTTCACTACAGCCAACCATACCCTAAGCCACCCCAACCTCTCTCAACACCAAGGAAATACGAGTGAGTAGGAAAGAGAACCCACACGTGATGCTGACATAACCCCCCCAGTAGAATAATAGAAGCATAACCACCCAACCCCACCCCACTCACCATTCCCCTCCCCCTCTTCTTCGCCCCTTTTCTTCTTCTTCTTCTTCCTAATTGTTTAAACCAATTCATGAACCAAGAACTTATGCACTGAGCAGTAATAATGAAATGTATCTGAAGAATGTGTATCTGAAGAAGTGTGCATGCACATGAAAGCTCATACCAAGAACAAACTTAGTTGGTCTCTAAGGTGCTACTGGAAAGATTTTTTTTATTTTATTTTGTAATGAAACTTATGTTGTAGATATTTTTTTCACATTTATTATGCTATTTTTGTGATATACAAATGACATGACAAAACTTGGCATGCTTATTTGTATAACATTATTCTTGTTTATGAAACCCACCTAAAAAAAAACACACCCCACTAATCCACTACTATCCTGAGGTACAATCAGCAGCTTTGAATTTTTCCTCCAATAAGAGCAAAACATTCATGCTCAATGTGAAAGAGAGCCTAGGTTGTGCTCAATATATCTGGAAAATTTATTCAACAACATTTTTATCCATATGAACATTGCCCTGTAAAATTGCAAAGGTTAGGGAGACATATGGTGATCTCCTGACTTGAAGAACAATTGACCATGCAAGAAGCTCACCCATGTAAGAACACTGTTCTGTTAATTGAACTGTCTTGCATGTTGTGATGGGATAGCAATTTGGCTCAGTTTGCATTTAAATATGAAATTCTCTAATTCACACTTTCCAAAACAATACTGAAAAAACACAGCCATCTTTCAAAATTCACATTTTCCCAATTTTGCAATGCAGTTCTCCAGCCAAGTAATGTGTACGAAAATACATGCATACAAATGCATAAACAAATCAAAATAACATACCATGACGCATTATATTAGGGGAAATTGTTTGTGCTGGGAGAAATTTGAACTGAAATGCTGATGAATTTTCATGAGAAAAGAAATTCACAAACTAATATGGAAATGTGGACAACTGAACTTAAAATGAAAAGTACAGTCGTACCTTGGGATGTGTACACTCCGGGTTGCGTACTTTTTTGGTTACAAACTCTGCTAACCCAGAAGCGCAACCCGATGCACAGGCGATTTGTGCATGTGCAGAGCGTTTTTCGCGGGTTTTTTTCCCTCAGGTTTTTTCAGTCTGCACATGCGCAGAACGAATTGTTCGGGTTATGTCCTTTTCAGGTTACGTACTGGAACCTGGAACGGATGAAGTATGTAACCCGGGGTACCACTGTAACAGGGAAAGTGAGAAATGGAGAGAAAGAGAAATGGATAGATTCAGCTACCCCTACTTGTATGTCTGAAACTTTCCATCTCTTCTGTAGACCTGGACAAAGTTTTAGCAGGATCCGGTTGCAGAAGTGTTCTTATGCAAATTAGTTTAGGCATCCCACTATGCTGTTATTCTTGGGAAAGTATCAGTATGTTCTGCAGCAGGGCTGGAAGAGTGCGAGTCCTCCTCAAGGCAACCAAGTTCAACATTTGCTTGGTAGGCATTTTTTACTAACTCAGTTTCTTTAAATATTTCTGCTGCCCAGTGAGTGTGTCACTTTCCTGCACAGTTACACAAGAGATTCTGCAACTGAAATGCACACCCACCAATTCTTGCCACTTTGGTGCAGCCCTCCTTTGAGTCTAACAAAAGGGAAACTCTTGGAGTGTCACAGTTTTTGATCTCTGCCTCCCAAGCACCTATCTAGCTGAGATTAAAGAAATGCCGGGGGGAAATGTGTTTCCCCCCCAAACATGGGAGGCCCAGAATAAGAGCCTCATGTTCAGTAAACGTGGCAGACATCTAACAGAGGTCTAAATTGAAACTCTTTCCTATTAGGCTCTCTCCAAAAAACAGGGCGCTACTAGAAAACTGTCCCATCATGAAGCTTTGGATGCATTCTATTCATTCCAGGAGTTACAAGAATAGTTTTGATTGCTCAGATGCTACACCCATCTGCAGTCAGATCCCCTCTGGTATAATAGGCTACTAATAAACCAGAAAGAGCACAGTTCCTGGTTTCACACATGCAAGTAGCAAGGGCACACTTAGCCTTTATAAATCTACACCACATGAGGGATGAAACTCATATTTCCTCAATTCTCAAAATGAACTAACACAGTTAGTTCATACTCAAGCTCATGAGGACCTGAAAAACAGAAAACACTATCAACTGCAAAGAAATGCCAGTTATAATTATGACAAACGTAATACTGATTACAACCAGTAAAATGCCTCTGCAGCATAAAATCTGCAAATCACATTTTCTCAAGCACAACTGTGTACCAAGAGCTTGCTACCGCTTTAATAGCAGTATTCAATAAGAAAACCCTTAAGTATTTCCATATAGCATTATTATACACCTGCAGCAATTGCAAGTTGGTTGCCCTACTAGAAGACAAGGTCCAGCAACTTCAGGCCCATATATTGTATATACTTGAGTATAAGCCTAGTTTTTCAGCACATTTTTTTGTGCTGAAAAAGCTGCCCTCGGCTTATACTCGAATGAGGCAGGCGGTGGGGCCGGCGAGAAAGAAGCCCTTTCTCTCCACTCGTGCCGCCGCCGCCCGCTCACCCCAGTCAACCATTCCTTAAGAAGCGTACAAGAACGGCAGTTCTTTACTCTCCCCAGGCAGCTTGTTCCATTCCTGAACTGCTTGCATAAATGCAAACTTTAGACCCCAGAAAGCAGAAAGCCTATCAGTTAAGGAAGTATTAAAACCCCACAGGTGCTCACTTTTCCTGGCTCCTGGTTTAACAGGACAGGATCCCAGCCTTCTCTGTATAACACAAGGGAACATTGAGCTGTGGGTTAAACCACAGAGCCCTACGGCTTGCCGATCAGAAGAATGGAGGTCCAAAACCCTGTGATGGGGTGAGCTCCACAGTAGCAAAGGAGGAAGAGGAAGGAGCAGCCCAAAGGGCTGCTTTTGGGCTGCTCATTCCTCCTCCTCAGCGGCAATGGTGAACCGGCTTATACTCAAGTCAATAAGTTTTCCCAGGTTTTTGTAGGAAAATTAGGTGCCTCGGCTTATATTTGGGTCAGCTTATACTCGAGTATATACGGTATCTACGCTCCAGAAAATTAAAGAACTGGAGCTTTTCATGGATGCAGCAGAGCATACTGTCTGTACCAAGGGAGAGTCAGGGCACATCCCTGAGGAGGACAGTTCCCCAACACAGGAGCCAGATGTATGGAGGAACGTGACTCATAGAAGTAGAAGGCCCAGGGATCACTCTGAGTGTTTAGAACTACACAATCGATTTGAAGTGCTCTCCCTTAACATGGAAGATGAAGAACAGACTCCATTTGAAGATCTCTCCTTCATCACAGTTGATGAGGAATATGAAGACAAGCAGCACAGTCAGTCTTCCGGGAATGTGCAAGTGACCTTGGAAGGGATAGCACATGGAAGAATCCCAACCAAGCCTATGAGGAGGCGTGTAGTGGTAACAGGGGATTCCCTACTGAGGGCTACAGAAGCAGTGATCTGTGGGCCTGACAAGACGTCTCGCAAGGTGTGCTGTCTCCCTGGGGCCAAGATCCAAGATGTAACAGAACAGCTGCAAGGAATCATAAAACCCACTGACAAATACCCCTTCCTTTTGGTCCATGTGAGAACCAATGACACTGCAAGCCATAGCCTCCAGAAGATCAAAAGTGATTATGAGGCTCTGGGCAGGAAACTGAAGCAATTAAATGCACAAATTGTCATCTCATCTGTCCTCCCAGTTGAACGACGTGGCCCAGGGAGAGAGAGAAAAATAGGGGAAGTGAACACCTGGCTTCATAAATGGTGCCAGCAGGAACGGTTTGGATTCTTAGATCACGGTCTGCAGTTTCTTGAAGATGGACTTCTGGCAAGTGATGGGCTGCACCTCACAAGGGTTGGGAGGAATGTTTTTGCCAACAATCTCAAACACCTCATCAGGAGAGCTTTAAATTGACTTATGTGGGGGAGGGAGACAGTGGTCCTGAAGGTAGGAGTCTATCAAGTGCTGAAGATGATCACCCAAATGTCAAGGACCAAATGAAGCAAACAGCACACAGACCTAGTGGCGGGAGGAAAAAATCCTTAAATAAGAGACTAGGGGGAATGGTCTTCAATGTCTGTATACTAATGCACAGAGCATGGGAAATAAACAAGATGAGCTTGAGCTTGGTACAGCAAACTAAATACTACATAATAGGCATCACTGAAACCTGGTGGGATGAGTCTCATGATTGGAATACAATCTATTTCAGAGAAAAAGACCAAAAAGGAAAGGAGGAGGAGTAGCGTTGTATGTCAGGGATGTGTATGCCTGTGTAGAGATCCAGGATTTAAAACTTCAAAGCCAAACTGAGAGTATCTGGGTCAAAATTAAGAGAGACAAAAATAACAGTGATCTCATTGTGGGAGTTTACTACAGATCCCCAAGCCAAACTGAGGACACAGATGATGCCTTCCTAGAACAGATGACCAAGCATTCAAAAGGAAGTGAGATAGTAGTAATGGGGGATTTCAACTATCCTGATATTTGTTGGATGTCAAACTCAGCCAAGAGCATAAGGTCAAACAGATTCCTCACTGGCCTTGCAGACAATTTCATTGTCTAGAAAGAGGAAGAAGCAACAAGAGGATCAGCCATTTTAGATCTGGTCCTAACCAATAGTGATGACTTGGTAAGTGGGGTAGAAGTGGCAGGATCATTAGGTGGGAGTGATCATGCTCTTCTGGAGTTTATTATACAGCGGAAAGGAGCAACCAAGCATACTAAGACTCAAATTCTAGACTTTAAGAAAGCCGATTTCAGAAAACTTAGGGAAACGCTGGGTGTGATCCCATGGTCAGTAATACTAAAAGGGAAGGGAGTTCATGATGGATGGGAGTTTGTTAAAAGGGAGATATTAAAAGGACAACTTCAAGCAGTACCAATGAGACGAAAACATGGAAGGTGCCTAAAGAAGCCAGGGTGGCTATCAAAGGACTCTTAACTGATTTAAGATTTAAAAGGGATGTGTACAAAAAAATGGAAAAAAGGGGGAAACCACCAGAGAGGAATTCAAACTAATAACCAGCACATGTAGAGACAAAGTCAGAAAAGCTAAAGCACAGAATGAACTCAGACTTGCTAGAGAGGTTAAAAGCAATAAAAAGGCTTTTATGGGTATGTCCTTAGCAAAAGGAAGAACAATGAAAGTGGGGTCACTTAGAAGAGAAGATGGTGAAATGTGAACAGGAGACAGAGAAAGGGCAGAACTCCTCAATGCCTTCTTTGCCTTAGTCTTATCCAAAAAAGAAAACAATGCCCAACCTGAAGAATATAGAGCAGATGATTCAGCAGGGGAAAAACAGCCCAGAATAAGTAAGGAGGTAGTACAAGAATTCTTGGCTAGTTTAGATGTATTCAAGTCTCCAGGGCCAGATGAACTACATCCAAGAGTATTAAAAGAACTGGCAGAGGTGATTTCAGAACCACTGGCAGTAATCTTTGAGAATTCCTGGAGAACAGGCGAAGTCCCAGCAGACTGGAGGAGGGCAAATATTGTCCCTATTTTCAAAAAGGGGGAAAGAGAAGACGCAAGCAATTACCGCCCAGTCAGCCTGACATCAATACCAGGAAAGATTCTAGAGCAGATCATTAAGCAAACGGTCTGTGAGTACCTAGAAAGGAACGCTGTGATAACTAAAAGTCAGCATGGGTTACTGAAAAATAATTCATGTCAGACCAATCTGATCTCATTTTTTGACAGAATTACAAGCCTGGTAGATGAAGGGAACGCTGTGGATGTAGCCTATCTTGATTTCAGCAAGGCCTTTGACAAGGTGCCAAATGATATTCTTGTAAAGAAGCTGGTAAAATGTGGGCTAGACAATGCTACAGTTCAGTGGATTTGTAACTGGCCGACTGACCGAACCCAAAGGGTGCTCATTAACAGCTCCTCTTCATCCTGGAGAGAAGTGACTAGTGGGGTGCCACAGGGTTCTGTCTTGGGCCCAGTCTTATTCAACATCTTTATCAATGACTTGGATAATGGGCTTGAGGACATTCTGATCAAGTCTGCAGATGACACCAAATTGGGAGTGGTGGCTAATACCCCAGAGGACAGGATCACACTTCAAAATGACCATAACAGATTAGAGAACTGGGTAAAAGCAAACAAGATGGATTTTAACAGGGAGAAATGTAAAGTACTACACTTGGGCAAAAAAAAATGAAAGGCACAAATACAGGATGGGTGACACCTGGCTTGAGAGCAGTACATGTGAAAAGGATCTAGGAGTCTTGGTAGACCACAAACTTGACAGGAGTCAACAGTGTGATGCAGCAGCTAAAAAAGCCAATGCAATTCTGGGCTGCATCAATAGGAGTATAGCATCTAGATCAAGGGAAGTAATAGTACCACTGTATTCCGCTCTGGTCAGACCTCACCTGGAATAATGTGTCCAGTTGTGGGCACCACAGTTCAAGAAGGATACTGACAAGCTGGAACGGCTTAGGGAGCTGGGTATGTTTAGCCTGGAGAAGAGAAGGTTAAGGGGTGATATGATAGCCATGATCAAATATATCAAAGGATGTCATATAGAGGAGGGTGAAAGGTTGTTTTCTGCTGCTCCAGAGAAACAGAAACGGGGCAATGGATTCAAACTACAAGAAAGAAGATTCCACCTAAACATTAGGAAGAACTTCCTGACAGTAAGAGCTGTTTGACAGTGGAATTTGCTGCCACGGAGTGTGGTGGAGTCTCCTTCTTTGGAGGTCTTTAAGCGGAGGCTTGACAGCCATCTGTTGGGAATGCTTTGATGGTGTTTCCTGCTTGGCAGGGGGTTGGACTGGATGGCCCTTGTGGTCTCTTCCATTCTATGATTCTATCTGGTCTATGTAATAGCAATAACTGCATAGCAGAAATGCAAATTATTTAAAGTGAATTTTAATGATACTAAAGTCATGGAAACTATAGCTTATTATTAACAAACTCAAAAGCATAGTAGAGTGGTACCTCGGGTTACGTACTTAATTGGTTCCGGTGTGCCGTTTGTAACCAGAAAAGTACATAACCCGAAAAGCGCGCTTTGCGTATGCTTGAACTGCGTAGAACGCTTTTGCGCACGCCGAAAAACACTTCCGGGGGACCGGAGTACGTAACCCAAAAATACATCACCCGAAGCAGATGTAACCTGAGGTACGACTGTACAGCTAAATCATTTTCCCCCAGGAAATGGTCTGCTAGTCTGCATTTCTATGATGGGCAAATGTGCTAAAAATATCAAGTATCTTTTTAAGCTCGCATACTGAATATCTCTAGATAATTCTCAAAGCTACACAGAGGATAGCAAGATAAAACTGAGTATCCCCAGGCTTCAGGTTCAGAATCACTAACACAAACTGAGTTCTGAAAGGTCAGATACATGTTGAAATTCACAAGAATGACTGACGGCAGGAATGGCCAAGTGGCAGCCTCAGAGCACCAGTCCTGTCCTATCCAGAACCCGCAGCATTTACGTAGGCTTCTGGAAACAATACAGTAATGGAGGCTGCAATCCTATGCATACACTGGGAGTAAAGTCACTTAACTCAGCTGTGAGCTTTTTCTGTAAACACACCACTTACCATCTTTTGTGGGAGTTAAAACGCCCCCTCCTTAAAATGAAATGAGGGAAAGAGCAAGCCTGACCTGCAAATATTAGCAGATGATTATATTAGCTCCATGTTATGAAAAATCATACCTGCTTATTTCTACATATCAAGCTGTTTAAAAGGCTGGGTTGGGTACAGGCATTGCAACCACAAGGAGAAGGAAAGGTCTGTCCCATCACAAACGTATCATATACTATGATTTATATGGTCAGAATCTAAGTTAATGAAACAGGGAAGGCCAAAAGATATTTGTGCTTTGTTTTTGTTTTTTACAAGGACAGCTGCGAACATCACTACAAATAAGCACATACACGTGTCATTCCATTTGCTAACTAGAAGAAATCTATATACAAAAGATCCACAACATTTTCGGCACCTTGTTAAGTTTTATATCCTTCTTCATGCATTTCAGTTGCTAAATAAGTACATAAAAGAAAGTAACTTGAAAATGATGGCTTTGCTGGGTTTTAGGGCTGTCACCTGGGAAAAGAAATATCAATCATATGGTTTTCATTAGTCAATTAATTCAGCTAGGTATCTGCATATTTAAAAAATAGCTCTGAAGAGAAAATAGCATTATTTTCAGTGATCCATAACCAGATGTAGCAATGGAAGGTGCAAGCCACCTCTGACTTTGTTTAATTTGTATCTGAAGTGGTTAAAAAAGTTAAATATTTAGGAATTTGGTTGACATTGAAAAATATGGATTTATTTCAAAATAATTATACACCGGTGTGGAACGGAATTAAAAAGGATCTGGAAATATGGGGAAGGATGAAACTATCCCTTTGGGGTAGGATATCAACGATTAAAATGAATGTGCTACCAAAAATGTTATTTTTGTTTCAATCAATTCCAATAATCAATAATTAATACCCCTCCCCACTCCCTCACTATATTTAAGGGTCTGGTGACTTCCGTTTCAGTGTATCTGAAGAAGTGTGCATGCACACGAAAGCTCATACCAAGAACAAACTTAGTTGGACTCTAAGGTGCTACTGGAAAGAATTTTTTGTTTTGTTTTGTTTTTTATTTTATTTTGTTTTGACTATGGCAGACCAACACGGCTACCCACCTGTAACTGGAATAATCAAGGGGGCAGTGATATTTAAAGAATAGCAAAAGATGATTTCAAGATACATCTGGCAGGGAAAGAAACCAAGAATACAATATAAGTTATTAACTGATAGTAAAGAAAGAGGAGGTTTCGTCCTGCCAGACTTGAAACTATATTACGAAGCATCCTGCCTTTGTTGGTTAAAGGAATGGATAATGTTAAAAAAATGTGGATTTGTTAGATTTAGAAGGTTTTGATAATAGATTTGGTTGGCACGCTTATCTATGGTATAACAAAACAAAGGTTCATAAAGGATTTGGTAACCATATATTCCGAAGATCTCTGTTTGAAGTATGGGATAGGTACAAAAACCTATTAGAACGTAAAACACCATGGTGGTTGTCACCATTGGAGGCGATGAGTTTGAAAAAAATCAATATGAGTGGAAATTGGATTACTTATGAAAAACTATTAAGTAAGGAAGTAAATGGAAAATGAAACCATACGAAGAAGTAAAAGAATTTGTAAATGACTGGCTGCACTACCATCAAATCAATGAAATGTTTAAGGAAATTTTGAAAGAAAATGGATTTGATAATAATAAATCAAAGTTTGAAAGCGAAATTTTGAATAATAGTTGTAAAATATTATCTAAAATGTATAAAATACTGTTGGAATATCATTTGAAATATGAAGAGGTTACGTTGGCAATGATACACTGGGCTAAAGATTTTGGTTATAATATACAGTTGAAGGATTGGGAGAAGTTATATAAAGAAAGTATAAAATTTACTGCATGTATTGCTTTGAAAGAGAATATGATGAAAATGATGTATAGATGGTATATTACACCAGTAAAATTAGCTAAAATGTATAAGTTAAGTAATAAATGTTTGAAATGTAAAGAGAAAGAGGGAACGTTTTATCATATGTGGTGGGAATGTAAGAAGGTGAAAGACTTCTGGGAAATGATATATAATGAGATGGAAAAAAATGTTGAAATATACATTTATAAAAAAAACCAGAAGCATTTCTGCTTGGAATTGTAGGAAAA
Source organism: Lacerta agilis (assembly GCF_009819535.1). Lineage (NCBI taxonomy): Eukaryota > Metazoa > Chordata > Lepidosauria > Squamata > Lacertidae > Lacerta > Lacerta agilis. The sequence goes on from NC_046322.1 coordinate 61,166,372, forward strand.
GAGATTAATAGACAAGATAAAAAATTGTTCCTATACGCAACAATGGCAGCAAGAATGTTACTGGCACAGAAATGGAAGCAAGAAGAATTACCGACGATTGAAGAATGGCAGATGAAGTTAATGGACTACACAGAATTAGATAAGATGACAGGAAGAATTAGATAAGATTCCTGAAGGATTGGACTAAATTTGAGAAATATCTGAAAGACAATTGTAAACAACAAATTATGCTAGTAGGTTTATAAGAAGTTTTGTAAGGTTAATTTTAGCAAATATCATGGAGATAATTTTGGAAGGTAATAATTAAATATTGTGATAAAAAGTAATAGTGAAGTTGGAAATACAAGAAGAAATTAGGAAATTTGAAAATCTTGAGAAGGGGTTGATGGAAGTCAAAAATATGTATAATAGTTGAAAATTATTGGATGTATGTATGTATGTAAAATTCAATAAAAATATTTTTTTAAAAAAATTGTATCTGAAGTGGTCGTCAGAGCAGTGCAGAATCAAGAATGGCCTGCCTGACATAATGCTGGCAAGTGCCTATATTGTTAGACTATATAACCCAATGCTGGCTATGTTCCCATTCCAAGCAAGGAAAATTTTCTTGTCTTTCCTCTGAACTGGCTTTGTATCATCAACATAGAACAAAATATGACAGTGACAATGCCACACAAAGCCAATTCAGAGCGACAGTGGAAACACTGCCATCACTCTGAGTTGGATTTGCAATATATTTATGCTCACTACATGATCCCCAATTATTAGAGATCACATTCCCAGTAATCTATGTGTGAGCAGACAAATTTACCAATTGATTAATGTGGGGGAAGCTTCACCACTCCATATATTCCTCATTCTTTAGCACATATACATGACAGAAACGTCACACCAAACTATTGTTTAAAAAGATAAATAAGCAAACCCATGGTAGAAAATCTTTTTCTTTGGTAAGCTTGATCATCTGTATTGGGCTAGGGAAAACGTAATATAAACATGGGAATGTCTGGGAAAGGATATTTTGTGCCTTCAACCTTGCTGCATAGAAACTGTGTGCCTGTGCAGCCCTGGAAATTTGCTTCTAGCAACCACAATTAAACAGATTAAAATAAACTTATTAGATTTTGATTACACCTGGTAAAATGAATTTATTTTCAGAAACAAATATATATATATATCTGCAGAGGACTGATACTTCTCAGAAAGGATTGATAAGCAATCAGTTTCCAGAGAACACTGTGGCCAATTTATTTTGGATAAATGAATGGTGTTTCTTATATCCAAGTAAGAACATGTCTGAATACAGAAGCCTCTGAAAAGGATGTTGCCTCTCCCAATGGAAATAAAACATACTGAAGGGAATAATACATATTGAGTCAATTCTGTACATATATACAAGATTATGCAAAATGTAAAGATTGAATACAAATATTGCCTTTTGTGTTCATGAAATTAAAACAAAATATATATACAAAGGTACAGTCATAAGCTCAGAACTGGTGTACATTCTCCATAAATCTAAATTAAGAAGAAAACATTAAACTGAATAAGACCTGATCCTTTGTTATGAACAGGACGTTCTGAGCACTCAAGGGTGAGACTTATGTTTCTTGAAATTCCCTTACCAGCCTCAAAGAAGAAGAGATAGTTAATCTTTTATAACCTTTCAGTTTTAGCTCATCATTCAAGAGCTGGAGATAGAAGAATTGGCAGTATCGAAACAACTGCTTACCTCCAGCTGCAACCCCCAGCCTGCTCCTGTCACCTGGAACAGCATTTCAGAGACACCCCCTTAGCTCTTTTTGCTTGCGGTGGGGGGTGGGGGGTGGGGGAGAACAGTGGAAGTATGAAAGCCTGTTCCATGAGTGGAATTCTCCTTGCAGTTATTCTGTATAGCTATAGTTTCTCACAGTGTGCATGTTCATTGACTACAGTGGGATAAGGGGGCACAATGCCTCTATTCTCTCACCAACAATTCTGACCTGTCTCTGGCCAAGTTCCTTTTGACTAATAGAATAAAACATGTTTGTATTTCTGTTATGTCTGCTTCACAATGGGTATGATCAGTACAGCTGTTTGAATATTTTCAAAGATGCAGCCAACTTTGGAATGCTCTTTTGCTACAAAGAGCCAGGCATAATATTTGTGATTGTAGAAGGGTGTGGGAGGATGGCTAATTAGACAGGACCCTCTCTAGCCATGGGGTTAAAAGAAATAGACTAATCGCCAGAACATCTCTTGTCTATAAACAACCACAGTGTGAGGCCCATCCAGAAGAAAGTACCAGCAAATCAAAGACAGTGAAAGGGGAAACAGCACTGCCATCCAGATGTTGCCATGGCTTTTTTAAAATTGTATTTTATTAAGGTGATTTCAGTTAAAGAAATAAAGTGATACAGAAAAAAGAAGAAAAAGTGAGAGGGACAACAACAACGATACATATAAAAGCAAAAATGTTGCCATGGCTTAAGATTTTCGTTAGAATCTAACAGCACAAGGAAGTTTGTCTTTATGAGCGAGATTCAATATAGCCTGACTGAGTGTCTGCTCACACAATGCAGCCTCCACCTGAGCAATAGAGCTTTTACTTCCTATTCTTCCCCCCACCCCCACCCCAAAATCTGCTCAGTAGGATTGGGGTGCAGGGGGCGTTGAAGGGGCAGTTGCACAGGTGGATTTTCTCTGCACAAGCAGGACATCACTATCACCCATTGTATTTTATTAATTATGAAGATACTAAAAAGCACAAGATGCAGAAGTAAATCTACGTAAAGTTTCAGAATACTTCAAATAACACACAGTACTTTTAAACTGTGGCAGGATAACAAAACTCTACTGTTTTAGCTATCATGCAGATTTGCTTCATATGATGTCGCAAAGTGACCCAATGGAGCACAGAAAGAGCTGAGCATATCTTCCATCCCTGCATGTTTCTTGCAGTCACAGAAAGACCTGCCCACACAGCTAGCCTAATTCTACTCAAGAGCAGGAGGCTAGCCTGTTTGTCAAGCACATGGAAACAGAAGAGACTACCGGTACATCTTTGGCACCCCAATGCTGCATTTTAAGGGCTTAGTTATATTTTTGACTTGTAACAGGGGTTTTAGAACTTTAGTGTAGGTGACTGGCACAGTGCAACCTGAAAATCTGATTGTAGCTTTTAAGCAGCTAAACTAGGGAACAAGCAACTCTATTCTGTTCTGGGAATTCAACAAAATTCATTGAAAATGTTATTTGAGACTCTAGACAGAAATATAGCAGTTAAGTGTTCAATCTGAGAATTACAATGGGTTCTCCCTTCAGTTATCTCTGAAACTCCAACAGTACCAACCAGAACAAACCTGTTTATTCATGCTTATCTTTTGAATGTGTTAAGGTGGTCTATAATATCTTGCACGAGAGCAAACCTTCTATCTTAAGCAGTCTTAGTAGAAAATGAGTGTCATTGAATGCATTACATATTTCCAAGTAAATATACTTAGTCAAGGCTGTAAAGCAGGTCCAAAATTAATGAAGTTCATACCCAGAAACATGAGCTGAGTAGGAATCCTTAAGCAATATTTTCACTGTATGTCCCCTTTTTATGGAGGAATCTGCACACCGTGGGAGAAACTGAGGGGCAAATAGGATACTGTCATACTTTCCACTCATCTTAAAAAGTGAACCAAAAAAGTGAACCAAAACCTGCCCTTCTCCCCCACTCTTCTTTCAATGTGAGGGTAATTACAATATCACAAATGCAAACATGTACAGTGGTGCCCCGCTAGACGAAAATAATTCGTTCTGCGAATTTTTTCATCTAGCGGTTTTTTCGTCTAGCGAAGCGGCAATGACAGCCGCGCTCCGCTAAAAAGAAAAAAAGACTTTGACTTTTTCGTCTTGTGGGGCAGCTTCCGCTAGACGAATGCCGTTCGTCTAGCGAGTTTTTCGTCTAGCGAGGCATTCGTCTAGCGGGGCACCACTGTAGTGTGGATGCATGCTTGCATCCTGCAGGATAGGTGACTTAGATTAAACACAGTAAGCAAATCCTCCAGCAGTGATACCTCCAACACCTGCTAACACCAGCTTTGGATATTTAGCCTTATCCTCCTGAAAATAGAAGTATGCTATTAATCTAGGTAGATCCTTCTGAATTTGCTGGACTAGTAATGGAAAAATTCACCCTTATTTAATCAGGTACAACTTAGCACAGCATGAGGCAGCTCTGATATCATTTCTTCGGTTTGTTTTTCACATGGTGGTGATATGCATTAATGGTACAGCTTCCTCATGAATATGCTGAGCGGTGAGTGCAAGCAGCAGCTGCAATCAGAATGGTTCCTATCTGCATCTAGAATATGCCCACAGGAACCAATCTGATTCTGAACCATTCTGGCTCACAGTCTACAAATGCGGTAGAGAACCAAGTAAGCACCTGGAGATTTCGTTAAAGCTTTCACAATAGGACAAAGAGCAGTTTGTCTTCCCAAAGTCATGGAGACCATTCAGTTGGGTGGTTTTAAAAACTACTAAAGGGTGTTCAAATGCTCAACAGCTGGCTGAAGACAACATGGTTAAGGAAGGGTGCCAAGTCACTGTTAAAACCAGGTCAAGGATCAAGGTTCGTAAACCACAAACATGGCTTCCGATTGTGGTTTGTTGGCAATAAACAAACCATAGTTGAGCTGTTGGGCAGGGTTTCATATAATCAAACAAACAAACAAACAAACCATCATTCAAATAAACCATGATTTAGTGTTACATGCAAACTAAGCCAACATCTTCACAATTGTAAAACAGAAGATATGACAAATAATTCAATAAAGAGTTTCGTCTAATAAGGGACAATTGTTTTCTAATATCTGTTCACTGTCAACCTACTTTCAGAAGATTGTACTAAGATACTTTACAGCTAGTGCTAAAATAATCTTTGAGAAAAACTGTTGAAATAATGATACCTTTGAAGTCTATTTATAGGTAACTTGTGCCTCATGCTGTTTTGCATTTATTTATGCTCACTTAAAAGCATGCAAGATACTTAGATAAATTAACTAATAACCCATGTACATACATGTCACTGTACACTATACCAAATTTGCTGATAAATGATAATCACCTTTTGCTTGTTTTACTATTTCTAACAAATATGAATGAAACTGGGGTAGAATTTTAATTTCTACATGATATAAAACATTTAAGCAGTTGTCACGTTAAAAAAGAAATAGAGGAGAAAATTGGGCTGCAAAATGAATAATTGAATAAATGGAAATTAAGAGGTAAGAAAGTTAAATATGAAGATAATTCTGCTTAAAATAGGAGAAAAATGGAACCCAGGAAGGGAAGATCGAAGGAGGTCCCATCAAGATGTTAAGAAAACTAGATAAAAATAGTATATTGTTGTTGCTGTAATTGTTAATGTCATGGTTTTGTTGTTGTTGTTGTTGTTGTTGTTGTTGTTGTTGTTGTTGTTGTTTTTGTTACATTCTCTGTAATTATTAATCTTCCACAAGTTGACCAATGTAACATTAAAGGTAAAGGTAACCCTGACCATTAGGTCCAGTCGCGGATGACTCTGGGGTTACGCACTCATCTCGCTTTACTGGCCGAGGGAGCCGGCATTTGTCCGCAGACAGCTTCCAGGTCATGTGGCTAGCATGACTAAGCCGCTTCTGGCGAAACTAGAGCAGCGCACGGAAAGCTGTTTACCTTCCCGCCGGAACAATACCTATTTATCTACTTGCACTTTGACGTGCTTTCGAACTGCTAGGTTGGCAGGAGCAGGGACCGAGAAACGGGAGCTCACTCCATCGCAGGAATTTGAACTGCCGACCTTCTGATCAGCAAGCCCTAGTCTCAGTGGTTTAGACCAGTGTTTTTCAACCACTGTTCCGCGGCACACTAGTGTGCCGCGAGATGTTGCCTGGTGTGCCGCGGCAAAAATTGAAAAATTACTTTATATATCAGTGGTGGCGAACCTATGGCACGCGTGCCAGATTTGGCACGCAGAGCCCTCACTGCTAGCACGCGCACCATCGGCCCATCTGTGCTGCTGTTGTTGTTTTTTCCCCAGGCTTGCGTCCACTGTTGCCTGCTTGCACTCGCTGGGGCTGCTGGCCACGCAGAGCCGCCTCTCCCGGCGGAGCTGCGCCCAGGGTGCGAAGGCAGCGGCGGCTTGCCTCGCTGCCGGCGCGCCTGGCAAGGCGAGCAGTGCTAAATCCACCCTCTCGAGCAAGAAGGCAGCCCGGGCCCCGGATCAAGCAGGCGCCAAGGCCGGCGGGAGGCAGCCCGGTGGCGAGCCAAGCAAAGGCAGGAAGGGCAAGCGATGCGCCTCCTTGGCCCCGCCGGGTTCCCTGGCCCCGCCGGGTTCCCTGGCACCGGCCGCTGGGCTGGGCAGCGGATCCGGCGCCAGGATCAGCCACATGGACAGCAGCTCCGACCTGTCCGACTGCCCGTCCGAGCCGCTCTCCGACGAGCAGAGGCTGGCTCAGGCCGCCAGCAGCGATGCGGAATCCAGCACCGGCTCCAGCGATCGGGAACGCGAGCAGCCGCAGCTAGCGCCCGCTCTGCCCCCGGGGCCAGGCGTCGCCCCTCAGCCTGCCTCGCCTTCTTCGAGCGCCACCAGCAAAGGGCCGGCAGCGTACCGCCCCCCATAGCGACGCCCCTGCGGGTGGGCTCCCGCCTGCGGGGACTGCGGCTTGCTGGAGAGGCTGGGGAATTTGGGGTGCACCGGCGGGGGCTTGGCAGAAGCTGCCCGGGCGTGGAGGTCTTTGAGGAAAGGTTTGGCTGGGGAAGGAGCTCGGTGGAGCCCCTTCTTCTCGGCGAAGGAGTGGTGCAGGCTCTGCGGCGACTTCAGAGGCTCGCCGAGGCTGGTGCCATTCAAAGTCTCCATAGTCCCGGCTGCCTAAGAAGACGCCAGGGAGGGGCGGACACTTGAGGCTCCTCGAGCCCTTCCCGAGCGCAGGAGTGTGAGTGGCGAAGGCAACGGTCCTCCCGGCAGAGCCCCGCAGCAACAGCGCCTTCCTCTAGTTTTCGCCTTTGCTCTCTCATCACTCCTGCTTCCTCCTTGCCCGCCACAAAGCTCACACTTTTTCCTCGGTCTGATTCAGCAAGACGGGCTCTCCTCCACCCCTCGGTCAGAAAACACAAACACACACAAAGCACAATCGGTGGCAATCTTCTCCCCCCCCCCCCCAGATCTTTCCAATCCGCTCGATGCAGCTCACGGTAACGTTGCACCCTGCAACATCGACTCCCTTCCCCCCCAAAAGCCCAGCAGCTTTGGGGCGCCCCCCCAAAAGCAAAGCAACTTTTGTGCACCCCCCCAAAACTCCAAAACTTTGGTCGGCAGCTCCCCCCAAAAAAGCTCAACAAGTTTGAGCACTTTGTGATAAATAAGTGGTTTTTGGTTTACAGTTTGGGCACTCGGTCTCTAAAAGGTTCGCCACCACTGTTTTTAACATTTCTAATGGTGGTGTGCCTCGTGATTTTTTTCATGAAACAAGTGTGCCTTTGCCCAAAAAAGGTTGAAAAACACTGGTTTAGACCACAGCACCACCCGTGTCCCTATGTAAAATTAAGTACCGGTAACTCCATTTAAGCTGCAATTCTGCATACACTTACTTGAGAACGAATCTCATTCAACACATACTTTTGATGCAAGATCAAGCAGTTACTGAAAACAAAACTTTTTTGTAAAACAATAATCTTCTTTTCGGGGCTTGCTTGAGCAAAAGATTAGCTGTGCTGATTATTTTCAAACAGCAATGCTCAGAGGGACCATCCACTTTTCTGTCTTTCAAAAGGTGAGAACAGCAAGGTTTTACACCGCACCTGCCCTCATTGCTGAAAACAATTTTTATGAACTGACAAGCTATGTTTAGCTTAATGATAAACAAGTGATACACACTTAGCACATTTTCAAGTTCTTAATTCCCTGGCTACAGCAAGAGGACACAGCATAATTAGCAAGACAACAAGGCTTTTTCAGATAAGGTTTTTTTCCCTGCCAAGGTTCAACATACTGCAATGAGATGGGGAGGGTGCTGTGGATTATCTCTCAAGGATCCTCCCCCTACAAACCTGTAAACCTGGTTGTAAAGAGAGACTGCTAGAATGGGTCAAACCAGTTGGGCAAGTTTTGCCTGCCAAGATTGGTGCTGATGGGCCTGAATGCCTGATTTTTGTAAAGCTAAGAAAATGGCCAAAGATGGCATGGGACATGCCTGCCATTTAAAGAGGAAAGGAAGAAATAAAATTTTAGTTTTAGAAATGGTGTTGGGATGAAGAAAAGGAAGAGGATCTGAAAAAATAGGAAACTCTTTTCAATATTTAGCAGATGCATTCATTTTGTTCAAGTGTACCGAAACAGCTTTCTGATTCTTTTTTTTATCAAAAAAACTTTATTGATTAAAACACAATCCATCCAATACATTCTCACAATATCATACAATATCATTTTTATCATACATTTCCCATTTTTCCATCCTCACACCCACCCACCCCCCTCTGACTTCCCTCCATCACTCTTTCGACTTCCATTATAAGCTATTTGTTCACTATTTGTACAATCCTAGTTACTATATATTTCTATAATCATCTTTAATTCTTTATATTAATTTATTATTCTACAATTCCTTAATACCCCTTACTCCAAGCATATTAGCACTTCTTTCTTTGAGCAATGTTTCTCCATGTACTCTTCATAACATTTCCATTGTTCCTTCAAATTTTGATTTGTTTGGTTTCTTATTGCTGCTGTCAGTTTTGCCATTAACAAATACTCATTTAACTTGCCTATCCACTCATCCTTTGTTGAGACCTGTTGTGTTTTCCATTTAGCTGCTATCACCATTCTGGCGGCCGTGCTAGCATACAAAAATACACTTTTCTTTCCACTTGGTATTTGCTCTTATAATAAACCTAGCAAATATGCCTCCGGTTTCTTTACTATTGATTTTTTCATCATTTTTGTCATTTCTGTATGTACCATTGACCAATTTTTTTTTATATCCTCGCATAGCCACCACATGTGCAATAGCGTCCCCACTTCCTTCTTGCATCTCCAACAAAGGTTAGACTTCAATTTATACATGCTCGCAAGTTTCACGGGAGTTATGTACCACCTATAATGCATCTTAAAGAAATTTTCCTTAATATTATATGAAGCCGTGAATTTAATATCCTTTCCCCAAAATTTGTCCCATTGCTCCAGATATATTGTATGCCCAAGATCCTTGGACCATCTTAACATTGTCTCTTTTACTTGCTCCCCCAACAGGTCCCACTCTAATAACAGATTATATGCTCCCGATAATACTTTTTTATTATTTTGTATCACCACTCTTTCAAATTTGGAAATTTCTTTTGAGAAACCTTTCTTTATATCTGCATTAAACATGCTGTAAAGCTGTATATACTGCCATTTATCAATTTCATATCTCCTTAATTCCTCAAATGTTTTTAATTTATATTTGCCTTCATGATTTTCAATTAATTGTCTGTAAGTCGGCCAAATTTTTGTTATATTTAATCGTTTCCTAGCAATGGCTTCTATTGGTGAGATCCACCAAGGTGTTTGCATTTCTGCATATCTTCCGTATTTTTTTCCATACTTTGTATAATGCTCCCCTTAAGATGTGACTGGTAAATTCCTTATTTATTTTTGCTTTCTCGTAATTAAGATATGCATGCCAGCCAAAGCTACAATTAAATCCTTCTAGATCCAAAATCCTATTTCTATCCAATCTAATCCATTCACACCCATATTAAGCATTCCGCTTCATAATATAATTGCAGGTTTGGAAGCGCCATTCCTCCTTTTTCTTTCCTTTCTGTCAACAGCTTATATTTTATCCGGGGTTTCTTCCCCTGCCAAACAAATTTTGTAATGTCTCTTTTCCATTCATCAAAACAATTTTCTTTAATGATAATTGGTATAGTTTGAAATAAGTAAAGCATTTTTGGCAGCACATTCATTTTTACAATCGAAACTCTCCCCCATAAAGATAAATTTAATCTATTCCATCTTTCAAATTCCTTCTTTACCTCTTTCCATGTTTTCTCATAATTATTTTTAAACAAATTTATGTTTTTCATGGTTATATCTATTCCTAAATATTTGGCTTTTTTGACCATTTGTAATCCTATTTGTTTTTCTAACTCCTTTTGTTCATTTGCTTGCATATTTTTTGTCAGGAGTTTCGTTTTTTCCATATTTAATTTAAATCCAGATACCCCCCCCCCAAAAAAATCCTCTACTAATTCGATTACTTTGGCAATACTTATCTCCGGGTCTTCCGTTGTAACTAGGATGTCGTCTGCGAAGGCCCTAACTTTAAATTTCTCTTTACCTAATGTTATTCCTGTTACTTCATCTTCCTCTCTTATGTTTATTAATAATATTTCCAATGGCAAAATAAACAGCAGTGGTGAGAGGGGGAACAACTTTCTGATTCTTAATAAAATCCAGTATTTAAAAAAAAATCACAAGGTGACTTGCTTCTGTGTCAGTATTCTCATGAAACTACAAATAGTAAAAATACTTCCATCATTCACTGCCCTGGTATCTGCAAACATGATCTAGAAACACTAGTTATAGCTTTGCCAGAAACAAGTTATAAAACAGCAACATGAAGAGCACAATTCCCACATGTATTTAATATCTAATGAAAACTGTCACTAGCAAAGCTCTCAATTCAAACTTGTTAGTAGAAGATTTATACTCCTGCAGGACTCTGCAACAGCTGCTTCTACCATAAAGCACCACTGAAGATATCAGCACTACAAATTTAAGGGAGAACTGCCTAGTGTGAAGTCAACTGACTATTTCAATTAAACAATTAGATATTGTTTGTAGTAAGATTTGTTTCATTCCATGGGTACAGTTCACACTACAGACCAAGACCTCCTAACAGGAACAAAACCACGCAACTCAAATGCTACCAGAAAGTCTTACAATTAAAATGTGACCTTATATTTAAAATCTATCTATCCACTGCAAAATGACACCCAGATTTAAGCTACAACTATCTAGTTCTTATGTCAGCTTTAACTGGACTGCCTAGAGAACCAAAATCTTTTGCTGTAACAAAACACTTATGACAGACAATTGCCACAAGTACAGAAATTTGTAGAAGCTCAAAGTTCAGCCCCTACAATATACAGTGGGTCCAACCACTTTTGTGAGGGTTTGGTTCTGGGAGTCCACCCCAAATCATGTAAAGCCAGGAACTCCCCCATGCAGCACCTTCCTTACCGGCCTCTGCAGGGACAGCCGAGGGCTCCAGGAGCATCCCAGGGCCTTCATGGGGCCTCCCCAGAGCTCAGTAAGGAAGGCAGAGGGCTTTAAAAGCTCTCTCCACAGCAGGTTCCACTCCCCTATCTATCTATCTATCTATCTATCTATCTATCTATCTATTTATTTATTGGCTGTGAACCTACAGCCACAATCATGTAAATAAATAACACGTAAGTGTCATGCCCACTGTGTTACAAGGCAAGTAATTATTTCTGCATTGCAGGGGGTTGGACTAGATGACCCTTGGGAACCCTTCCAACTCTACAATTCTGTGATCCTATTAATAAATAACTGGTTATTTTTGCATATCATTTTGTTTTAAAGTGTCCACAACTTACTCACAAGAACTGCAAAACCCTCTGGGTTAATCTTCCTATTACCTGCAAGACTCCACAAGTGGATTAACTGACACTTTTTGACTCACGGCATCCCTGGCCTCTAATTTTCTTTCTATTGATTTTGTTTGCATTATGTAAAGAGCAGACAAGGAAGGGCAGGTGTAAACAAAAATAAATAAATCAAATAACACGGTGAAAATGCACACGGATACCGGTACTTGCAATTCTCTTCATAAAACTTGGGAGGTAGACCTGACCCATGGATCACTCCTGCGGCTGCAGAGTCATTCTCAGCTTAGTGCTTGTCTGCAAGCAAGAACAGGTCTCCCTCCCAAGTTTTATGATAGGATTGGGAGCAGGTGCTTAAGGAAGCACTAGAGATGTTTAAGCTGAGAACTACCGGTAGTTACAAGTAACATTTTGTTAGTCTGCTGGGCTGGTCATAAAGGAGGGACAGACTAGGTCTCATATGGCCTTGCTGAGTCAAGCATGTTGTAATGATACAAGATTTAGATGTGCAACCCGAGGGTCTGACACAAACACACAAACAGCTGTATTGCAGCTTTGGGTTGTTGACAATGGATTGTGAGATGTAGGCAGCAGCCTGAAGATCTGCATAGTGGATGGCGTGTTTCTGGTATAAGGTGATATTTAAGCATAATACATAATTGCTCGTTAAGAAAATGTTGCATTTTATAGTGCTTCTATTTTTAAGAAGGACAGTAGCTTCTGTCTTACTAAAAGAGATATACACAAGGCTTTTTTCAGTCAGAGCTCACTGGAGTTCAGCTCTGGCCCCTTTCAGGTGGGCACCATTGCCATTCTGAGAAAAATTCATGGTGAGCTCCAGCACCTTTTTCTAGAAAAACAGCACTGGATCTATACCATGCTAGACACTTGACTATGTGATAAGCTGCTGTCTCACTAAAAGAGATTCTTGTTTCACAGGCAAATATCTTCATAATTGCTTTTTGGTTGTTATTTTTAATAAAACGGTTAAATACAATTAAATGCTCTATGTGGGGCTGCCCCTGAAGCTGACCCAGAAACTCCAGCGGGTGCAGAATGCCACGGCGAGGCTCCTCACAGGGTCTTTGCCCCGGGACCACATTCATCCAGTGCTCTACCAGCTGCACTGGCTCCCAGTGGAGTACAGGGTCAGGTTTAAGGCAGGGTGGATAAAAATCAATGATTTTTATAATAATAATAATAATAATAATAATAATAATAATAATAATAATAATAATAATAATAATAATAATAAAATCGGATTTTTTTTATTTAAATCGGATTTTTTTGATTTAAATAGGATTTTTAAAAATAAAATGCTTTTTGAGGAAAATATATTACCATCCAAAGGTTATTCAATCACGAAATAAAGATTAGTTTTTTAATTATGTAGAATAAGGCTGTATATGTTTAATTTTTTGGTAAATAAATTCCATTAATCCATTCACAATGTCATTTATGCTCTTCCAGAGGTTTTTGTAAGATTATTGGGCAGTTTCTCTGCCTACAAGATATTATCACAGATGCTTGGTTTACTTTTGCAGTTCTCAAAACTGAATTTGACTCAGCAGAGATCACATGCCTCTTCTTCACAGCAAAAATGTTATAACATGAACAGAGTTGAGAAAAAGACCTTAATCCTATTGTTCTACAAACCTATGAATACAGAATCAAGTTTCAAGAAGTTCAGTGAACAGAATAGAAACAATATTTTTCTGATTGTTTGGAGTGGAATGGATATAATAAATCTATTAAAATTGTTATTATTAAGGTAATGATTATTTTTCTCCTTCCTAAGTACAACAGAAAAGTTGTGCAAATATGAATGATTAACCTATTAAACTGGGGATTAAAAAAAACTAATATGAAAAGTTGTTATTCTAAAAATCTTCATGTACTTGCATATTAAAGTTATACCAGCAAGAATTAGTCTTTATGTAGAAAACTGTGATTTAAATCAAGCCTTACTGACTAGTGATTTAAATCAAATCCACCCTGGTTTAAGGTGCTGGTTTTGACCTTTAAAGCACTGTGCGGCTTAGGACCCTCATACCTAAGGGACCGCCTCTCCTGGTATGTCCCGGGTAGGACCTTAAGGTCCTCAAATAATAACTTTTTGGAGGTCCCGAGCCACAAGGATGCTAGGTTGGCTTCAACTCGGGCCAGGGCCTTCTCAGTACTGGCCCCGACTTGGTGGAACGGTCTGTCACAAGAGACCAGGGCCCTGCAAGATTTGGCATCTTTCCATACGGCATGCAAGAGGGAGCTGTTTCACCTGGCCTTTGAGTTGGTTTCAGTTTAACCCTGATGTTTCATTCTTTTGGTGTGATTGGTGGGCTACTTAAAAATGAGGCTGCAGTCTAAATTAAATTTTAAATTGTATTTTAATCTGTATTTTAAAGAACCGTGATCCCCAATGGCTTGCATTAACTGTTTTCTTGACATCACAGTCACTTAAACACTTTGACCTGAAACACAAGTGTAAGTCAAAAGCTTCAGAACCTATTACAACCCGGCCAGACAAGATATTGGCTTTTGTAGCCTACATTTCACACCCCACCTCAGTAACATACATAATTCTCATATTTGTAGACCAGGGATGTGGCACCAGTGGCCCTCCAGAGATTGCAGGACTCCAAATCCCATCATCCCAGGCCACTGGCTATGCTGTCAACATAATTTGGCAGGCCACAGGTTCATTTATTCGTATTTATAACCCGCCCTTCACCTCAATGTCCCAGGGCAGGATTACATATGCTTAAAACTGAAAACAAACAATACAATTAAAACACATGGAGGGGACTGTTTCCAATGGCAAATTAAGCTCCCACCTGGAAGTACCCCCATTTCACTGTATTTAATGGGGCTTACTCCCAATGTGTACATATAGGATTGTATCCACAGCCATATTTACCTAGCAGAGTCTCAGTTAGGTCATCTGAACTTACTTCTGCATAAACGTGTTTAAGATTGAGATGTCAGTCCTTCTAATTTATTTAGTGAAAAATAAATGCAGTTTCTTTTCCACCTCAGGTATAAGCAAACCTGGAAAGTGGGTTTGCAAATACCGGTAAAATACCAAACACTGTAGTCTCCTTCAAATTCTCTCTCTCTCTCTCTCTCTCACACACACAATCACACACACACACATATGAAATCACAATGTAATGTTGATAGATGTTTTTATTGCTTTGGACACTGGCCAGAGCAACATAAAATTATACTTTTGCAAAAATATAAATTTCAGATAAACCTAAAATATAGAATACCGTAGTCAAGTTTTCTATGTAAAGATCAAAATTCCTGCTTCTATTTTTTTTTTAAGAAACCCACACAAAACTCCACAACATTTTGTATATTTTGTCTTCATATCTACCTAAGCATAAGTTCTTAATAGCCTTTATTTAATTATAATAGGTATAGAAAAGTGCAGAGTGCATTGATGAATGAGGCAGGAAGTGAAGCAATGTGTTGCTCTGCATGCTGCTGTACTGCAGTACCCAGATCAAAATGGATTCTTCAGAACCAGCAACTGGCAGGGAACGTGCTAAGAAGATGCAGATAGGATGAGAAAGTAAATTCTAAATTACATTAGACTGCACAAAAGTAGCTCCAAGACTTGTTTACATAATCAGGGTGCCAAAATAGTTTGCTCACAATTGCTACCCTTGTACTGTGGAAGGTACCCAACACAACTCGTTTCTACCGTCAGCTTAACCCAAAATGCATTTAGTAAACAGGATTCTGGTCTATGAAAGCTTATACTACAATAAAGTTTCTTAAGGCATGTTTTTGCTGCAACACTCGCACCCATACCAACACACCCACAAAACTACCCCTCTAGAAATTAACCCATATTATAGCAGGGTCCAGAAAAAGCACCTGACATAATTCAGGGGCCCTGCAGAGTTGCGTGAAGCAGCCAAACGTCTGCACTTTATCGTTTGATAAATAAGATTCAGCCAAGAGAAGGATTTGAAAGAAATACATAAACTGATAAACATCATCTGTCAAGCCTCTACAGCAAGAAATGACACATAAAAATATCTAATATACTTCTCTTGTATATTCAGCCAAAAACATCTAGAAACATGGAGGCTTTCTACATCTGCTCAACATTTTCTTTACTCAATACGTTTCATTATTGTATTTGTAAAGCTACTTCTAGGGGCTTTTATCACCAATTACTGTATCTGAATCTCTGTAATTTAGAAATCTGTTGTTTTGGTCGACATTGCATTGTAGGATGATACCAAAATCCTTCTAACCATGTCAAATACTGATCCACTACTGATCCACTCTGTAGCAGAGTATACCTAAAGATTTACTCAGCTGCCTTTCAAGTTTCAAAGCAAGATTTGGAATGAATTGCTCTCAGGCCTTTCAGACACACACCTCCAATTCCATAGTTTCCTCTGTGTGTGTTAATGTGGGACAGGGGAGATACAAAGACAGCATAAAGGGACGAACACGTGTAAGTTGAAAAGGAAGAA
Organism: Lacerta agilis; assembly: GCF_009819535.1. Lineage (NCBI taxonomy): Eukaryota > Metazoa > Chordata > Lepidosauria > Squamata > Lacertidae > Lacerta > Lacerta agilis. Next base: position 61,182,487 of record NC_046322.1, read on the forward strand.
ACTATCAGGAGGACCTTTTAAATGCCAAAAGAAATACCAGGTATGCCAGGCAGATTCTGTCAAATGTGAATTAATTCATAATTGTGAATTCTCTCCCAGTTTTAGATACAGGTTAGAAGGAAAATGAATCTTTATGATTCCATTTTAATTCTTTGGCCCAGGATGGTACAAAAACATCAACATAACCTGTGCAGTGGGGCTCCTTTCAGGAGTCTTAAGTCTCACTGTTTTTCCTCCTTGTTGACAGTCCCTGCAATTAAAGTTTAGTTGACTAAATGAACCAATTAAAAGGTTGCAGGAGTGTATGGTAATTCTTAATTTTGAAAGATGTAAAAGGTATTACAGAGCCATGGAATGATAATGAATGTTTTCCACAGCGAGGCTTGTATCACACAATAAATAATGGTGCACATTTCTCTAGAAGTTATAAACTGAAGCTCACAGAACAGTGTTAGCCAAGGTGCGGCTCTTCAGTTATTTTGGACTACAACTCCATGCTGGCTTATCATAGAAGAAGCATATCAATTATATTTGATGATGCTTGTGTTTTCAGGAAACCTCCAATGATTTCAGGAAAATAATTTTAGGATACCTAATTCCCAATTTATGAGAGGCCCATGTAGAGTAGATGCAAAACCCTTCATACACCCTCAAGTATAAGTGAAAGAAAACAAATAAAGACACTCCTGTAAACAGTAAACTTTGTTCATATTGCAAAAGCAAATGGAGGCAAATGCCTCATAACAGTCCTCTATTTTTCATGACTTGATTTTGCAAAAATCTTAAAATAAGTCACTTTTTTTCTTTTTCTTTAAAAAAAGTAACCAGAAGTGACTTACAGAGAAAGCACCAACATTAAAACCAAAGTAAAACTAAAACAGAGTAAAATATAAATACAAATTCAGATTTACAATTATGCAGGACTCAAGACATCCCATCCACTGAAGCAGGACACAGAAGATTAAAGGTTGGTGAAAAAGAAATGTTTTTGCCTGGCCCCTAAAGGTAGATAATGATGTTGCCAGGTATGCCTCCCTGGGAAGAGTGCTCCATAAGTGGGGAGCCACCACTAAGGTGGTCTGTTTACTCAGGTCAACACCCTAAGCACCTGCCTGAAGGAGGAGGATGACCACATGGTTCATGTGGAGAGTGGTGGTCCTTGAGGTATTAGGATATTGAGCAGCATAAGGCTTTAACGGTCAAAACCAACACCTTGAATTTAGCATTGAAACTCAATGGAAGCCATCAGTCACACCAGAATTAGTGTTAATGTTTAGACTGCCTTGTTTTTGGTCAACAATCTGGTAGACAGTTTCTGTATCAGCTGCAGTTTCCAAACCATCTTCAAAGGTAGCTCCACATATACCACATTGAAGTAATCTAACCTAGAGGTTACCAGAGCATAGACAACAAAAGCTAAAATGACTGCATACATATATAACATCCCTGTTAAGTTGCTACTGTTCCTATTTTACAGATACAGATTTTACAGTATTGTTATTTCTTTGCCTATACAGCTTGATCTGCAGCCCTTGGTAAGTGATAATTCTTTCCATTATGAAAAGCTTCAGCTGCTCATTTCTGCAGATCAAGCTGCAATGTTATAGGCACAAAAGCAAGCCAGGCATGCTTTTTCGTTTCGTCTTCCTCCTGAACAGTAGGCAGTCCTATTACTGAATGGGAAACCAAGATTGAGAGTTACTAAGGCCATACAACGAACCCTTGGAAAGGGAGAGGGGAAGTCTCTCTGTCTATCAGACAAACATAAATGACTGTTGTCAAGTGAGTGGATGCAGGCAAGCCCGAATGCGTTCACAGCAAGATTTATGGTGCATGGTAACATCTCCCACTCCAACCCAAGCCTGCAAGTATTAGGGCTACATGAAAGGAAAGAAGCAGAGGGTCAAACTGGTAGAAGTCATAGGTGACTTCATGTTACCTAGCTACTTGTATATGCATTTTGAATGAATCACTTCACACGTTTGAGGATTACTAGTAAAACCCTTAAACTTTTTACACGTAAAAGTTCTCTCATATATCTTGTGAATATTTGGGGATTTGTATTAAGTTCTCTTGAGCAGGACCTGCACCTGCTTTTTAAACAAGTAATATGAGCTAACTGCTAGTGACATTTTCTTCAGGTGACCTGATGCAATGGTACTTTTGGGAGGGTGAGAGAATAAACAAAGATAAGCAAAATACACAAAAGTGTATTTTGCATATACTGAAATAGAAAACCATGCCCTGCACTGAAGCACTGCAACACCTTTTGGTTCCAGGAAGCAATGCTATTTTAAGCAAATAGCAATAATGCAAGCCAAACTTCTTATATCGACCAGAAACCTTCTTTGAAGGTCACTATGCAGCAAATTAAGCATTTTTAAAGCATATCTATATAACTGCTTCATTACTTCTTCATATACAAAAGCATAGTCTGAAATTAATGGTATCCCTGCCCCAAATCCATAAAAGACCACATAAGAACATCATAAATTTGTTGGTGATAGAATTTGGTACCTATTTTATCTGAAAAATAATAGATTCCCCCCCTCCCCACCTTATCTTTAATATTTAGAGGAACAGACTCAGTTCAGCACTGCAAATAGATCTTAAGAAATACTGTAAAAGCTGGGCTTTGGTCTTCATTTTATGTGCAAACAATGACATGAAGCAGCAGGTGATCTTTAACTTACAATAGTACATTTGCACATTAATTCAAATCCTCTGACACCCTAAGTGCCCTATCCTAAACATTCCATTGAAAGCAATGGAACTTGCTTACAAGTTACCCTGATGAGCAGAGCATAGGGGATTAAAAAAGGTAACATCTTAGCAAAACATAATTTTACTTGGAAGTGGGAGCAAATACACTGAACAGCCAGTCTTCTGTTGCCTGCTTGGGGGGGGGGGGTTGTTCTTTTTACAGGCTGAAGCAACCCTGGAGAACCAAAACCATGGCCTAGCCTAGCTTGTAGCTCATCTCCACAGCAGAATGTTTCAGATGGGGGGGGGTCTACTTATTAAATGCCTTGATGCTCGCAGGGAACCCAAACCACCTGCTGTGCTCCTGTAAAGGGCACCTGCAGACTCCGCAGGAAGGGGGGGGATGTTGCTGCTGGACCACAAAGTGTGGCGAGGTAAAGTGTGGTCAGGACTGTTCCAGGGCACCGTTTTCCGTGTCTGACATAACTTCCCTCCCCTGGGAATCAGCCTCGGCCCCCGCAGGACCATCCCTTGGGAGCAGGAAGGGGGAGGGAACAAGCCCCACATCCTTATTCTGAATCTGAGAAGAATCTCCAAGGTGTCCAGGCACCCCCTCCAGCCCCCCCCCCAATGGAGGCCAGGGGGGGCGGCAAGGCTTCGCTCTCGTAGTCCAAGGAAGAGCCCGAGAGAAGCAGAAGCCGCGTCGCCCGGCTCCACCTGTTCAATCCGGATTCAAAAGCAGGAAAGCGAACCCGAGAAAGAGGCCCCCGCTGCCATCTGCCGCAACGCAGCGCCACTCCCCCCCCCCCTCGCCGAGGAGGCTCCTCGGGGCGCCAAGCCCTCTCGGGTGTCCCCCCCCCGGCATGGCCACCCCACCCCCTGAGGCTCTTCTTCTGTGGGGAGACCCCCCCCCGGAAAGGGAGAGGGGCTCCGCGAGGAGGAGGAGGAGGAGGGAAGCCCGGGACCCGCCTGTCTCTCTGCCCGCGCACCCACCTTCCGCCGCTTCGCGCTCCCTTGCCGCAGGCAACGCAGTTCGCCCGTCCGAAGCCGACGCCGGCCGAGAAGCAGCAGCGGAGGCAGGACGGAATTGCGGCGGCGGCGGCGGCAGCCAAGGGCCTCCTTCCTTCCTTCCTTCCTTCCTTCGCTCGTTCTCTCTCAGCGCGTCTGCACGGCTGCCTCGTCCGTCGTGCCTCTGCGCCGCTTGGTCCCCGGCAACGGCGGCTCCCTCTCGCTCTCCCTTTCTCTTCGAAAAGGGGCGGCGGCAGCCGGGCAGCCGCGTCCTCCTCCTCTGGCGGCCAAGTCCCGAGCGGGGCTTCTTGCTGCCCTCCCGCCTTCCTTCCTCCGGCTCTGCTGCCGGGAGAGTCCCCGCCAGAAGGCAAAGGCAGCCCGCCGGGCCCCGCTCTCTTACCGCGAAAGGGCGCCGCCGGCTCGGGACCCTCCGCCCGCCCTCTCTCTTTCCCCGGCTTTCCCCCTCCCTCCCTTCCTTCCTTCTTTCCTTCCTTCCTTCCTTCCTGCCGCCTTCCCTCGGGCCCCTTCCCTCCTTCAGACGCCCCTCCCTCCCTGCTGGCCCGCGGAGGGCGAGTGGCCGGGCAGAGGCGCCCCAGGCCTGGCGCCCCCCCCCCCCGCTTTCTCTCTCTCGGCAGCCCCCTTGGTCGCGCCGCGAGAGGCCGGCGGGCTCCGCTTCTGGCTGGCTCCCTTCAGTGGAGGTTTCGCCTTCCTTCCAGGCCGCACATCCCTGAAGCCCCGCAGGAGGAGGAGGAGGAGGAGGACTCGGCGCTGCCCCAGGGGAACTGGCCGGACCGCCGCGGACTTCCGTCCTGGGGCGCCTGGAAAAGGCCTGAGGCGGCAGGTGAGGCTGAGAGGCAGCGACTTGGCCCAGGACTGGCCGCTTCGGCCGAGTGGGGATTCGAACCTGCTCTCTCGGGCGCGCTAACCACTGCACCGCAGGGCTGTCCAGACACACAGGCGGAAGCATCCTCCACAGGCGGCCATTGGTCTGAAGATCCCACCTGCCCTGGGCAGTCAAGCTCCACAGAGGAACGTCGGAAGCTGCCTTAGAGCAGAGTGGGCATGTTGTTTCCTACACCACCTGGCAGCTGAGGTTTCAGAGAGTTTTTCCAAGTTCTACCTAGAGCTGCCGGTGATGGAAGCTGCTGCGACCTCCTGCCCATGAAAGAAGCCTTCTGCTCTGCTCCTGACCACTGACCCTTCCCTTCCCTTACTGGTGTTCCTGCAAGGAGGTGGTTGGGACCACATTCTTCTGTAATCATGGGCGTAGGTGGCTGCTCTGGCACCCAAAGCGGTGGGGGCGGGGTGAGCTGCCCACGGAGTCCGCCTGGCGGATGCAAGCCCCAAGCCACCGTGTCACTCCCAGGAGGAGACGCGTGGCTCGGGCCTGCTGCAGGCCAGGCCCCCACGGTGTGCCATTTTGTCACCCCCTCAGGGATGACACCGGGGTGTACTGCACCCCCCTTCCCACGCCCCTGTCTGTAATCTGCTCCCTGTGTCTGCTTTTTGCATAAACAGTACGCCAATTGTGTGTGAACTTCTAGCCCAAAGTTTCTCCTTGTATCTTTTCCCAGCCATTATCCAACTGGATGAGCTGAACTCCTTAAAATGCTGCTACAGCAATCGTGGAAGATGGACACTTCGCTAAATGCCATCTCAAGAAGCCCTGCTCCCACTTTCAGAAGACGTAGACATCTGGGCTCACTGAAGTTATGGAGGTGTATAGCAATTATGCATATTTATACGTATTGAGCTCTGGGCTGGAAAGCAGGAAGCATTGTTGCTCTGGCGGATCCCAATATGGATCAGTGGCAGGAATAAGTTTTTGCTCCATGTACACGGTCCTGCTGGGAAGTGTAAGCTTAGTGTACCACAGAGAATGGTATTGGGGGGGGGGGAAGCTTGACATTTTTGAAATAATAAGGCCTTTTAAAGAGAATTGCACAAAAACAGACCTGAAGTTTTTTGTTTGTTAAATGGGCTGTTCTTCTGTGTGAGATGTTTTTATCTGCAGCACTTGGGTTCATGGGCATAGCCAGGATTTGGGGGGGAGTTAGTTACCGGTAAGTAATTTTTATGGATTTACTTGATTTAGGGGGTGCTACGCCCATGGCTGGGTCTGTTGTGGATGTCCAACTCTCCATTTCCATAGTTTCACTTTAACCCTATTACTTTCTCAGTAAGTTAAATTAGACCCCACCCTAGAAAATACTTAAAAGTGGTTTACAAGAAGTTGAAATTACAAGAAAAAGAATAAATCATGTTTTAAAGGCTAATTTTTTGTTTGTTAATTTCTTGTAATCCTAACTTTTTATAAGCCACCCTGGGTATTGCCATTGCATTAGAAGGTAGAGTATAAAATAGGCTACATAAGGCAGCAGTGAGTTGAAAGTGAAACAAAATGTGGCTGGACAGCTGTTCTGACGTGGACTCATTCCAAAACAGTACCGCTCTCTCTTTCGCCCATATTTCAGAAAGCTACAAAACCTTATCACGCTACAGAACTCTGCTCAGCACAACTGTCCCCTCACTGTGCCCTGCTCCAGTTCAAGAGGGGAGTTTATGGCCCCTTCTAATGTGAGAAACATTACAGTGGAATGCAAAATCTACATGGATCTTGAAGGACAATTCCAATTACCAATTGCTTGTGGATCTTTTACACACCAAAAAGAAGGGGAGATATATTTTCCACAACATTGCAGGGAGCAATAAAATACCATCAGTTTTGACGGATCACAAAGGTGGGGCTGAGGAACAAGAAGATGAAGCATCGTATAGGAGTGGTATTAAAGCGACTAGAGCCGGACAAATGCAAAGGGCAACCCAACTAAGGGCCAAATGACTTATCTCTTCGATAAGTGCAGTTATTGCACACTGTCAGCACTGGGATTGGAGGGCACATCTGGATCAGGACACCAGCATTGAAGGTGGGTTTTAACTCTTATCCAGGTTAGAGGCCTTGAACCTGCAGTTTGCATTGGAAAAATAATACCCATTTGCTTCAGTGGGAGCTTCAGAACACACACACACACACACACCGCATCTAAATTGCAGGAAGAGGGTCCTTTATCTGGACTGTGCAGGGAACAAAGAGTTAAAGTCCCCCACACTGGAATCCTGATGCAAACTGGTCCTCCTCATGCCACACTTGGCAATTTGTGTTAAGCAAACCAAACCAAAACCTGCACTCAAAAGATGCAGTTTGGTAGTTTACATAATGTCTTGTTTGGCCCTGACTGTAGGGAAAAGGTATGAAGACTAAGGAAAACAAGGCCAGGCAGGGCACCGTTTGCTGCTCACTGGTGGATAATTGCCAAATCCTGCTCTGGGTTAATTTTGTCCCCCTTTAGGCCTCATGGCAGAAAAGTACTCCTTTGCTTTCGTCTTTACTCTTGCATACTTTCCCTGCCTGTGGTAATACATGAGGTTTTCACTTTCCCATGATGTTGTAAGGAATGGAACTGTATTTTCACAGAGCAGTGTGCCAGCTGTTTTCCAGCCTATAGTTCAGCTGCACAATTTTCTGGCATAGTGCAACAAACCATAGAAAATATACTCTTTCCACCTTCTATACTCACCCAATAAAACTTCCCTGTGGACCGTGCTTTTAGTGATTTCTTGCTTTGGAGTGATACAGGTGAAACTTGAAAAATTAGAATATCGTGGAACGGTTCATTTCTTTCAGTAATTCAACTTAAAAGGTGAAACTAATATATGAGATAGACTCATGACATGCAAAGCGAGATATGTCAAGCCTTTATTTGTTATAATTGTGATGATTGTGGCGTACAGCTGATGAGAACCCCAAATTAACAATTTCAACTTTGGGGTTTTCATCATCTGTACGCCATAATCATCAGAATTATAGCAAACAAAGGCTTGACATATCTCGCTTTGCATGTCATGAGTCTATCTCATATATTAAACTCCAGTAGCTAATGAAAACAATTGCTTACATAAATGGACTTTTCCACGATATTCTAATTTTTCGAGTTTCACCTGTATATTAAGAAATAGGAATGGCAGGTATGACTTTATTGTAGCACCAACTATAAACAGCATTCTTATGTCACACTTGCCTATTCCTGCTCTTGTTTTCCAGACTAATAATATCCAAAAGCAATGAAACAGCAGGTTCTTACTAACTTAAGTATGTGTTTGGATTTAAATACCTTATCTACTCCTTGTGACAGCTCATGAAGCTTGCACAAAAACAGCTTTCACAAGGGTGTGTGTTGTTTAGTAATTACTAATAGTGATCAGACTCTAGTAGGCATAATAAGCTCTACTCAATAGGGTTGTGCTGCTTATCATAATTGGACTTTGTACTTGCTGTCACAGAGCTGAGGCAAAACAATTAAAGATAAATGTGACTGGAGGTTCAAGACTGAATACAAATTGTTCTTTCTGGCTTAGGTTTAATAGTTGATGTCCTTTTTTTTACCCAGTTTGACCCCTGCTTAGTATAAATCAATGGACCACTTTCCTGCTGTGCATTTTTACAAGGTGTAAATATAACGCTACACAAGCAAGACATACAACTTTACAGGTCAACTCCTACTTTCTCTCCAGTTCTCTACACAGTTTTCTAATCAACGCAAGGCTATTGTTACATTTGTCCTTAGAAAACAACAGCCTTATTTTAAGATGCTGAGGCACATGCCCAAGGCCTTGAAAACATTTATGTCGATGTCATTCCATTAAACCACAAAGGCTGTTTGAAAATTTAGCCAGTAAAGCTATGGCTGCAATCAGTAGCCTACTTTCTCTGGAACATAGCCACTTACTTTGATGGGACTTCTTCAGAAAGAATGTCATGCGGACCATAACAAAAACTGCTTTTAACACTCTTGCTTATTCTAGGAATATATATAAAGAAGATTCTCATCATCTCTGGACTTTAACTGGTAAGCTCTGATTTCTGTGTTAATTACAAACTTTTTCATGGTACAAAGTAAACGTGCCACTTCTTGCTCTACCAACTTGCCTCTGGCTCCAGCCACTTCTGGCATGTAGCTCCTGAGAAGCTCAGTATAAGGGAATGTGGCCCCAAGACCTTAGGCCCTCCTATTTTTAGGCCCTCAGTTTCCCAGCTTTTTCCACAGAGCTCACTGGGTGACCTTGGGCTACTCTCCCCTAGCAGAAAGGTATGTGTGTGAAGAGGTGAGTATGGTGAATTATTTCTGCTTGAAGACTTCATCTTTGATTTGAATACCTGCACATTTGTTAATTTCAAATAATGGCTTGGATCCTATGAATGGAGGTGCTCTTTCTGCTCGTGGAAGAAACGGATCCAGCTGGAGTGCAGAAGTGAGGCAGCATTTTCCACTGACCTCCCATTCCCCTTGCAACCCCCTGTGCCACTTCTTAAACTGTTCCAGAAGGTCCCCTAACCTTCCAGAGCAGAATATCGAGAGGCAGCAAGGGGAATAGAACAGCGAACGCCACCTTTTTCCTTCCCTCCTTATGCCCTTTGGGATGGTGATTACATGGGGAAAGGTAAAGTAAAGGGACCCCTGACCATTAGGTCCAGTCGTGTCCGACTCTGGGGTTGCGGCACTCATCTCGCTTTACTGGCCGAGGGAGCCGGCGTACAGCCTCTGGGTAATGTGGCCAGCATGACTAAGCCGCTTCTGGTGACCCACAGCAGCGCACGGAAACGCCTTTACCTTCCTGCCAGAGCGGTACCTATTTATCTACTTGCACTTTGACGTGCTAGGTGGGCAGGGGCTGGGACTGAGCAAGGGGAGCTCACCTCTGGGTCTCCCTGCAGATAAGCAGGACCTATACATACATAGAATATTTATTTGCATTAGCCACTAGCCATAGCAATAAAATAAAATGAACAGGACCTATAAAAGCAACTGGAATGAGATTCCAGTTGCAAATGGTGGCATGCAAGAGTCTTTTAAAAGATCTATCTGGGCACTGTCTGGAGCCTTTGCCTATTCTGATTGCTAGTCAAAATTTCTGACCATTCCAAATAGTTTCTAACTCTAGTATTCTAGAGTTGGAAGAAGCGTAAAAGCCACCAAGCCCAACCATCTCCCTTAAGACTGAGCAATCTACTTATTTGTGTCCCCCCAGCCTTCCCCCCTCCTGCTGTCTGGACCCCCATATGCCACTTAAGGCAGGTTCATTCCAGTAAGGTCTTAGACCAGTTAAGTGCTTATGGACAAATAAGTTCCAGTGGATTAGATGAGTGCGACAGGCAACTTTCAGGTGGGGTGGGGAAGGGGAAGTGTTGGCTCCTCTTTCCAGTATCAGCTGTTCCCCAAAACCCCTGAATCAGAAGTCAGACCAAAATAAGAAGCTTCAAATAATTTCCTCATGGTGACTCAGGTGGTTGAGTGCTGACAAGATTGGAGCCCAAACATGACAGCTTAAAAATAAAAGAGAGGGGTGTGGGTATGTGTCAGCATTCTTGGTTGAATCCTGAGCGATGCAGAAGTACAAAGCAAAAGGGTCACTTCCGTCAAAACCAGCCCAATGGCAATTAAACATGCCCAGTTGCTTCCCAGGAACCATGCAATATTGAGTACCATATTGGCCTGAATATAAGACACACCCGCAAATAAGCCGCACCTTTAAAATTCAAGGCTTATTTGCAGGTGTGGCCTGCCCCTCGGCACTACCGCCTGGGGTGGGGGTGGGGGTGCCAGCGCTTGTTTCTGAGCGCGCCCGCCTCCCGGCACTACCGCCCTGAAAAGTGGGCGCCCGGTGCTTGGCGCCCCACTACCCAAGCCAGCGCTCTGTTCCAAGTACACTGCGCCCCCGCCTCCTGGCACTACTGCCTCCCGGCGGCTTGGGGAGTGGGACACCAAGCACCAGCCAGCCCTGTCCCCCGTTCAGGGCAGTAGTGCCTGGAGGCGGGCGCACAGCGCTCGGTCCTGAATATAAGCCACACTTTAACTTATTTGCGAATTTGGAAAAAAGGTTTGGCTTATATTCGGGCCAATATGGTATTAGTTGGAAACAAAAAAATGAAAACTGGAGAGGCAGGAGAGTGCACTGGCCTATTTGATCCCTTTTACAGTTGATCCTGGAGGAGGAAAAGGACAAGATTAGCTGGTGGACAGGACTTGCAGGAATCCAGAGTAGGAATACTCTTCTTGGGGTGTGAGGAAGATACATTGCAACACTTTGTTGTAGGTCCCACTAATCTTATAAAAGCTGATTACAATGGTCAAAGCACAAAGGATTAGTTACAAACGAAATTAACAATACTTGTTCATGAAAAAAGCATTCTGAATAAATCTTAAAGTAATAATTAAAAGATGACAAAAACAAACAAGGCATGCCAATTTAACCATGTGTTTAATGGATAAAATGCCAAATTACAGCCCTCTGTGTTATATATCCCACACTGTGCCAGACGTTTCTTCAATTCTCAGGATAAATTTTTGTGGGGAGGATGGCTGTGGGGAGGGATAATGATTGAAAATCAAGCATCCTGCCTGAAGGGCTTCCCCTAGCACAAAGCTGCCATTGGCTACTGCACCAAAACGACTACCCCAAAATAAAGAATAAGGCTGCACTAGGGGTGCAACTAGGGGTGGCTGAACATGTCAGCTTCAGTTTTGCTCAGTTTCTCATTTTTCTACTCTTGAGTTTAGTTGTTCACATTTCCATATTGGTTTGTGAATTTTTTTAAAGTCCACATTAATATTCATCAGCATTTTGCTGTGAATTTGTCATCATATACAAATTTATGTACAGTGGTACCTCTGGTTACGAACGGCATCCATTCCAGAGCCCCGTTGGCAACCTGAAAGGTCCATATCCTGAAGCGCTGTATCTGTGCATGCTCGCCGCACGATTCAGCGCTTCTGCGCATGCGCGTGACCTCATTTTGCACGTCTGCGCATGTGTGAACCACCAAATTTGGAAGTAACCCGTTCCAGTACTTCTGGGTTCGGCACGTTCGTATCCTGTGTTGGACGCAACACACAGCATTTGCAACACGAGGTACGACTGTATGTAATTTTAGCTATTATATATGTTTGCATGCATACTTTACCTTAGTATATGTTTTTTTTATATACATTACCAGGCTGGAGAACTGCATTGCAACATTCAGAAAACTGCACATTTTGAATGGTTCCATTTCTGTTCTCATATCATTTCAGAATGTGTGAATTCTGTAGGCTGAGGTTTACCTTTAAATGCAAACTGAATCAATTTTCCCCAACCCTACTCCTAACTTCACATATTTGTGAATAACTCCATTTAATTCAATAGGATTTACTTCTGAGTAGACACAATTAGGGTTGCCCTATAAGTATTGTCTTCTTCCAGTCTGTTAATGGCCAGGTCAATGCCCATCAACTGGGCATTGATGTCTTTTGCATGAGTCATCCTTTTTGCTTCACACCTAGTGTTTAATAAGGTAAAGCTGGTATCAGTCTAGCTAAAGAATGCTGGTAAATCATCTATTATCCTTCAGCTGATGACATCTGAAACAGTTTCTCTTACGCATGAGAGCAGTTTTTACCTTCTGCAGGTGTTATTATAATGCCATGCTAGTTTTTGCCTTAGCATCTGTTTGGGAAGACATATGCCTCTCACTCATAGCAAGGGCAATACCAGCTAAGAAGGACAAAAAGGGGAATAGGCCTTCCCACTTTCAAATATGGCAGTCAGTTTCAAAATCTTATGCAGAGGTAAGGGTATTCCTTATTGGTGAGAAGTTTAAGAACTTTGGATCCCTGATTAAGCAATGTCTAAAACTTGTTAAATAAGTAGATAAAAATACTCTCTGAGGCTCTTGCTGGCCATCTTCATGTGCATTTTCCCTCCACACACTGACTCAACAGTAATGATAGCTGTAATAAAACATCACCTAATTTAAACAGGCAGATGGATATCTGTGCAGTCAGACCAGGTAATGTATTTGTTTCCCCACTTTCTTTAGCAAGTATAACATAAATCTGCCATTGAAATCAATGTGTATATCTGAAGAAGTGTGCATGCGCACGAAAGCTCATACCAATAACAAACTTAGTTGGTCTCTAAGGTGCCACTGGAATGAATTTTTTATATTGAAATCAATGTCATTGTGGCCATAAGGATTGACATATAAGGTAGCAATATTCTGTTTCCTTACTTGTGAATAAGTGCTAACTAGCAGCTTCAGTGAAACTCACCAGTAAAGATGATCTGAGATACATATCTATGTTTCTAGGCCACATGGGACAGGGCACAGAGTGCAACCTGGGTGATTAATCTCTCTTCCTTCTGGTAGATCTTTAGAACGCAAGTAAAAATTATTCTCTTTTGGAGAGCTTTTATTTAATTATTATCTCTGTTGTTTTAAGTTGGGAAACTGGTTTTAGAATTCTTGCCTCATTTTAATTATATTTTTATTTTATTGTTATGACTGTTCAAATTATATGTACATTGGTTTTATTGTTTAAAATGTTTGTTCTGAGCTATTTGGAGAGTTAACCCAATTTTGCCCTATTTCAAACTAAAGTACAAACTGTGGAGTCATTTTTTCAGGAAGTAAATCTAAGAAGCAGGTGGTTTTGTTTGTGTTGGAGCATCCATCTCCAGTAATGCTTTATGGGCAGAGATGTTTTTGGTATCAAAATAAAAATAATGAGAGAAGAGTTATGATTCTCTTATCAGGCTGTATTTGCCTTCAGTGATACTTCCTGCTAATTCTTTAGCCCAGGTTAACTCTTAACATTTCCTGGAAAACGCACAGGGTGTTAAATGAATTAGAATCTTATGTGATTTATTTTCTGCCATCAATTTTTAAAGAACATTTCTGTTTATGAGAAGGGTAAGAGTCCATGTTTTAACCCACCTTGCCCCCTCACTCTGCTACCTGCCCCCTTCACATTTCCTCTCCTAATTTCAGATTAGGACAGCCTTCCCTTCCCTAGAGCCATACAGATCCTTGAGGTTCCAATCTGCCCAACTAGGCCCAGTTAGGACAAGAATGGACCGCAGACAGAGAACAGGTCTTTTCCATCCGAAGACCTCTATCATATCTCTCCTTAATCTTGTCTTTATGCAAAACATACTCAGCTCTTTCAAAAAATTTTTATAGAACTGGGATTCCTGACCGTTCACCATCCTAGTTGCAGTTCTCTGAGCACACTCTATTTTGTCAGTGTCCTTAAAATGTGGCACCCCAAACTGGACACTTTACTCCAGATGTGGCATTACCAGTCCATCTGTACATCACCATTGTCTTTGTAGCAGAAAAGGAATATAATATCTAGGCATGCAAATGCAACTTTACCAACAAAAATCACAACCTGTTTCCTGATGATGAGTAGTATTATTCTTTTGCTTATTTGTTGTACATCCCTCTTGTGTAATGATTTTCTTCCAGAAACCCAGTCTCACATTGATTAAAAACATGATCAAAGTATGACCCTGTTATTATAGTTTGCAGTAGCAAACTTAGTGTCTCCTTTTTTTCTAATTAGTCTAAGCTCAATTTCTAGGGAGAAAGGATTAGTATGAAGGCTCTCCTGCCAAAATGGTATTATTAAAAACACCAGCATCAAAGTAATATTTTTAATAGTGCAGATTAGAAGTTCTTTCAGGCCCTGTGGATCTTTTTAATTTCATTTCAGTTTCATAACCTTAGTCAAAATTTAATTGCTAGCTCAAGAGGGATCTCATTTGCCATGCTCACATAGTAATTGAACATAATGACTAAATTTTCTCCTCAGAGTCACATTGCAGGCTTGTCATATAAAATAGACAATTGCTGCCTCATTGAATTTTCATCGCAAATGTCAGTCTGCAATGGAGAATTGTGTCTGAGTAATAGTTTTGTTTTTAAAAATAAAACAAATACAATAGAATCCACATTATTAGAAGCAATATTGACACACCCCTGCACAATGAAAAGTAGGTTGATGTACCTGGGACACAAGACCTCAGACCTGGTAATCTAAAACCCTAATCTCAGACATATTAATCAGTGGCAAGGGAAAGACTATCTGAATTTAGCTGCTGTCAAAAGACAACTGAGGGCATTGCTTGCCCAAGAAGCACTGTGGTCAACAGTTGTTCTTGTGGTTTACCTACTGAAGTTGTCTTGCTAGAGAGCTGATGGAGGGAAGGTCATTCCGTTCATACTATACAGTAGAGCATGTCCAACGCGTCTATCACAATCAACTGGCCGATCGTGGGAAGAATTTTGGTTGATCACCGCTTCCAAGGCACCACCTTCCCTCCCGAGCAGCCACTGCCTCGTCCCAAGCTCATCTCACGCAAGGGGCTGTTTTGATGCTGCGTGTGCCCACCCACCCAGCGCCCACCCCTGCCCCATCGGGGAATCAGATGGCGAGTTCCTCTCACGGGAGAGGCTGTTTTGACGCTGCACCCACCCCTGCCTCGCTCAGAGAATAACAGATGAAGGCCAGAATTCAAATTTAATAAAAATAAAAATAAACTGAAGCAGGGCGGGGTGGGTGGGTGGGAATTTCATCAGAAACACCCCACCCACTTCCAAAAGTTAAAGGCCACAGGCCTGGCAAGAGAGGAACGTTTTTGCTTGTCATTTTGTTTGGATGGAGTTTTTATTGTTCCAGAGTGAATGAAATGCAGACCTATGGACTTTTCAGGTTTTATGGAAGCAACTATCACTTGTTATTATTTTTATCATAAGCTCAGCCAAATATAATATGTTTAAGTTGAAGAATGACAATGGGAGAGTGTGGTAGATCACTGCCAATTTTTGATACTGGATAGTAGATCACAGCCTACTTGAAGTTGGACATGCCTGCTATACAGCAATGAAGTACTGGCATCCTAGATCCTTTCCTGTTTTCCTGCTTTCCAGCACAGCACTCACTCCATTTCTGTCTGTCTCACCCAAGTAGCTATAGCCTTGGAGGGACAGGCTTCGGCCATTCCTTCTCTGCATCACGAGGCAGCTGGAGTTAGGGGCGTCTTACCCATAGAGGCTAGTGGCGCAGGGCGCCAAGTCCTGGAGGGTGCCAGGGAAGAGGCGGAGGCTGGACGTGGTGCCTCCAGCCATCAGCTCGCCGTCCTCGCCCGCCTCTGCCATGCTGCGCCGAAGCAGCACCACGCTCCATCTGCCGTGGCCACCGCAGCCAGGAGGTGCTGCGGCCAGCCTCCGCCTCTTCCCCGCTGGAGGAGCCACCCTCCAGCCGCTGCCCGGCAGTGCCGTCCTCCGTAGAAAAAGTTGGACAACTCTGGGAAACGCCAGAGGGAGTTTTGCACCACAGTGCCTGATATGCTTAAGACGGCCCTGGCTGGAGTGCCCCCATCACGCTGCTGCTGCTGCCCCCGCTGCTCTTGCTCTTGCATCGTTTCTTGGCTGTCGCCAGTCATGCTGTGGTTTTGGTAAACAAACAGCACTATCATCATGAGGAAGTCAGCCCACAATGACACCCACCTGAGAGGTACCTGAACTGCAAAAAAAGCCCTGATTATATTTCCCCTATTAAATACATTTTGTTTGACATCACTGGGGTAATATGCTGTGCTGTGAGTGACATTCTAAAAATAGCAAAAGATAAGCAAGGAAGAAAATCTGGCACCAGTCAAGATAGGTACACTGATGCAAGAAGTGCATGAAGAAAAGCAAGAAAGAAATTAGAGTGCTGGAGCGATTAATCCTGCCATCTCACTAAGGGCTTTGCTTCACACAGTTCACGTAAACAGAATTGTCATTGACTTCAGTAGAAGTGACCTGCTTCACATGATTTTGAGATCAGGTGATGATATGGGAACTTAAGTGAGACTTCAGATAATCATAGTCCTTGTTCTCCTTTGGCAGAGAGAGGAACTGTACTATTCCAGCATGCTTCTGGAAACCTTGTCTAGAATCTGGAACTAAGGAAATTCTCAAGACTTCAGCATGCTTCTAAAACTACAGCAGGTGTGAAAAAACAACTGGCTTTGTTTTACTAGATCTACTTTGTTCTATTAGAACAGGCTTCCTCAAACGGCCCTCCAGATGTTTTGAGACTACAATTCCCATCATCCCTGACCACTGGTCCTGCTAGCTAGGGATCATGGGAGTTGTAGGCCAAAAACATCTGGAGGGCCGAGGTTGAGGAAGCCTGTACTAGAACCTCAAGATCCACTAGCCAGAGGATCTTGTGCAGAAGACATCCAGTTAGAGTAGAAAAACAAAACAGGGTGCCTCTGAGCATATTCTGAGCCTTGAAATTTGTTTTCAGTACCTGAACATGAAAGTACTTTTGCACAGAAATTCAGCCTCTCTTAGCTTCCTTTATTTCAGAAGCCTAATTTTCATGAGAAAAGTCAATTTGTTGTTGCTATTGTTAAGCAGTTGGGAGTCAGAAACTTGTGTCAATCTATGCAAATCATCCAGAGATCTAACGATAGAGCCCAATCTATCGCCACTGCTAGACAGGAATGGCAAGAAAACAGAAGAAAAACAAACTTAGTTGCATGATTACCGGTATGTAGAATACAGAGATACAAGCAAATACACACTCCATTAAATCACATGTAATTACTGGTTTGTGCAAGTACAATGTAGGTTTAGACATATGATTAGAATTAAAATTATGTTGCAAGTTCATGAGTTCACACCTGAACATCCTGTAGCCATTCATATTGTTATATCTAATGAGCTTATGAAATAATGGAGTGATATCTATTATACTGGGTAGTTCCTTGCTCAACAAGCAAGTGTCTTATGGGTTCCACACATGCAAGGCAAACCCAGGTTTGCCATAGAGTCTACACTCAACAGCCAATTTTAGCTCTCCGGTGAATGCTGTAGTATTTGAGACACATGTTTGCAAATACATTCGTCACATTCACATTTTCAGGTTTGTTCATAAAATACCTGAGGAGAAAACTTAGTCATCTGAAAATGCAAGATGTGCAGAAAGGCTTCCCTTCTTAAGCAGTCAAGAATGGCTGTTGGGCCAGAAAAACCCTTCTACCACCCCTGTCATATTATAATATCAATAAATTTTCCCACACAGAATTTATCTCCATGGAGTATAAGAAGTAATATATGAGGCAGCTCCAAGATGAATAGCATATGCAGTGGAAAGATCTCTTGGCTTACTCATACACTGTGCTGTTGGAAAATTCAAAAGAAAACAAGCCAACCCTCCATGGTGCAGACACACCCTTTCCTCCTGGCTTCACAGGTATGCCCTGCAGGCCTTTGTCCATCCTGCACTCTGCCCAGGTGCCTTTCAGTCCAGGAGGATCACAGTAAATTGTGCCTGTTAACTTAAACTGTTTTAAGCAGCAAAAAAAATGGCATTTATGAATGGTGGTTGGTAGCTAACAAGATACCCGTAGCTAACAAGATACCCGTAGCTAACAAGATACCCGTATCACAGTATCTGAAGAAGTGTGCATGCACACGAAAGCTCATACCAAGAACAAACTCAGTTGGTCTATAAGGTGCTACTGGAAAGAATTTTCTATTTTGTTTTGACTATGGCAGACCAACACGGCTACCTACTTGTAACAAGATACCCGTAAGATACCGCAAGGTCATGCTGCACCAAAAAGTAGTAAATGGAATAAGAAGCAAAAAACAACCCAAAAAAACTATCGCCTGGGAGTGCAATTGTCCTACAATCCATTTTCTATCGCTATGATGGTTGTAATTAATGTGGCCTATTTCTTGGAATGTAATTTGCATCCAGAGTGATAATAAAGAGATGCCGCTTTGAAATGAGTTCTTAAGAACACTGGGATATCCTTGGTCATGCTAGTGCCTAGTCTGATGCAACAGTGCTAAGGCGATTGTACTTTAATGCCAGTGTGTCTCGGGCAATAATTACAGAGCACTTAAGCAATAAAAGTATTACAGTATTTATGTTCCATAAAACCAGGTTCTAATATCTCAGTACAGTTCTTCAACCAAAATAATGTGTCAAAATGTGGGCAATTAGGGGAAGTATGCACAAAATGCATATATTACTGAAAATATGGCACAAAATATGAGGGGAACCTGCATGCAAAATGTGTACATAAGGTGAAATGATGGACCAAAATGTACACTAAACCCTTGGCAATTTTTTTGTGAGGAATTTTAAAGAACATTTGCAAACTGATGTAGAAATATGGACAGTGGAATTTAAATTTGGAAAAAGGAGAAACTGGGAGAAAGTGAAATGGACAAATCCATCTATCCATCCCTTGTTGTTGTTCAGTCGTTCAGTCGTGTCCGACTCTTCGTGACCCCATGGACCAGAGCACGCCAGGCACGCCTATCCTTCACTGCCTCTCGCAGTTTGGCCAAACTCATGTTAGTAGCTTCGAGAACACTGTCCAACCATCTCATCCTCTGTCGTCCCCTTCTCCTTGTGCCCTCCATCTTTCCCAACATCAGGGTCTTTTCCAGGGAGTCTTCTCTTCTCATGAGGTGGCCAAAGTGTTGGAGCCTCAGCTTCAGGATCTGTCCTTCCAGTGAGCACTCAGGGCTGATTTCTTTAAGAATGGATAGGTTTGATCTTGCAGTCCATGGGACTCTCAAGAGTCTCCTCCAGCACCATAATTCAAAAGCCTCAATTCTTCAGCGATCAGCCTTCTTTATGGTCCAGCTCTCACTTCCATACATCACTACTGGGAAAACCATAGCTTTAACTATACGGACCTTTGTCGGCAAGGTGATGTCTTTGCTTTTTAAGATGCTGTCTAGGTTTGTCATTGCTTTTTTCCCAAGAAGCAGGCGTCTTCTAATTTCGTGACTGCTGTCACCGTCTGCAGTGATCATGGAACCCAAGAAAGTGAAATCTCTCACTGCCTCCATTTCTTCCCCTTCTATTTGCCAGGAGGTGATGGGACCAGTGGCCATGATCTTAGTTTTTTTATGTTGAGCTTCAGACCATATTTTGCGCTCTCTTCTTTCACCCTCATTAAAAGGTTCTTTAATTCTTCCTCACTTCCTGCCATCAAGGTAGTATCATCAGCATATCTGAGGTTGTTGATATTTTTTCTGGCAATCTTAATTCCGGCTTGGGATTCATCCAGTCCAGCCTTTCGCATGATGAATTCTGCATATAAGTTAAAAAAGCAGGGAGACAATATACAGCCTTGTCGTACTCCTTTCCCAATTTTGAACCAATCAGTTGTTCCATATCCAGTTCTAACTGTAGCTTCTTGTCCCACATAGAGATTTCTCAGGAGACAAATGAGGTGATCGGGCACTCCCATTTCTTTAAGAACTTGCCATAGTTTGCTGTGGTCGACACAGTCAAATGCTTTTGCATAGTCAATGAAGCAGAAGTAGATGTTTTTCTGGAACTCTCTAGCTTTCTCCATGGTCCAGCGCATGTTTGCAATTTGGTCTCTGGTTCCTCTGCCCCTTCGAAATCCAGCTTGCACTTCTGGGAGTTCTCGGTCCACATACTGCTTAAACCTGCCTTGTAGAATTTTAAGCATAACCTTGCTAGCGTGTGAAATGAGTGCAATTGTGCGGTATTTGGAGCATTCTTTGGCACTGCCCTTCTTTGGGATTGAGATGTAGACTGATCTTCTCCAATCCTCTGGCCACTGCTGAGTTTTCCAAAGTTGCTGGCATATTGAGTGTAGCACCTTAACAGCATCATCTTTTAAGATTTTAAATAGTTCAGCTGGAATATCATCACTTCCACTGGCCTTGTTGTTACCAAGGCTTTCTAAGGCCCATTTGACTTCACTCTCCAGGATGTCTGGTTCAAGGTCAGCAACCACATTATCTGGGGTGTATGAGACCTCCATATCTTTCTGGTATAATTCCTCTGTGTATTCTTGCCACCTCTTCTTGATGTCTTCTGCTTCTGTTAGGTCCTTTCCACTTTTGTCCTTAATTGTGGTAATCTTTGTACGAAATGTTCCTTTTATATCTCCAATTTTCTTGAACAAATCTCTGGTTTTTCCCATTCTGTTATTTTCCTCTATTTCTTTGCATTGCTCGTTTAGAAATGCCCTCTTGTCTCTCCTTGCTATTCTTTGGAAATCTGCATTCAATTTCCTGTATCTTTCACGATCTCCCTCACATTTTGCTTGTCTTCTCTCCCCCGCTATTTGTAAGGCCTCATTGGACAGCCACTTTGCTTTCTTGCATTTGTTTTTCATTGGGATGGTTTTCGTTGCTGTCTCCTGTATAATGTTACGAGCCTCCATCCACAGTTCTTCAGGTACTCTATCCGCCAAATCTAAATCTTTAAACCTGTTCTTCACTTCAACTGTGTATTCATAAGGAATTTGATTTAGATTGAATCTTACTGGCCCAGTGGTTTTTCCTACTTTCTTCAGTTTAAGCTGGAATTTTGCTATAAGAAGCTGATGATCTGAGCCACAGTCAGCTCCAGGTCTTGTTTTTGCTGAGTGTATAGAGCTTCTCCATCTTTGGCTGCAGAGAATATAATCAATCTGATTTCGATGTTGCCCATCTGGTGATGTCCATGTGTAGAGTCGTCTCTTGTGTTGTTGGAAAAGAGTGTTTGTGATGACCAGCTTGTTCTCTTGACAGAACTCTATTAGCCTTTGCCCTGCTTCATTTTGATCTCCAAGGCCAAACTTGCCAGTTGTTCCTTTTATCTCTTGACTCCCTACTTTAGCATTCCAATCCCCTATAATGAGAAGAACATCCTTCTTTGGTGTCATTTCTATAAGGTGTTGTAAGTCTTCATAGAACTGGTCAATTTCAGTTTCTTCAGCACTGGTAGTTGGTGCATAAACTTGGATTACTGTGATGTTAAAAGGTCTGCCTTGGATTCGTATCGAGATCATTCTATCATTTTTGAAATTGCATCCCAGTACAGATTTCGCCACTCTTTTGTTGACTATGAGGGCCACTCCATTTCTTTTACGGGATTCCTGCCCACAGTAGTAGATATGATAGTCATCCGAACTGAATTCGCCCATTCCTGTCCATTTTAATTCACTGATGCCTAGGATGTCAATGTTTATTCTTGCCATCTCATTTTTTACCACATCCAGCTTACCAAGGTTCATGGTTCTTACATTCCAGGTTCCTATGCAATACTTTTCTTTACAGCATTGGACTTTCCTTTCGCTTCCAGGCATATCCGCAACTGAGCGTCCTTTCGGCTTTGGCCCAGCCGCTTCATCAGCTCTGAATCTACTTGTACTTGTCCTCCGCTCTTCCCCTGTAGCATGTTGGACGCCTTCCGACCTGAGGGGCTCATCTTCCAGCGTCATATCTTTTATATGCCTGTTGTCTTTGTCCATGGAGTTTTCTTGGCAGGGATACTGGAGCGGCTTGCCAGTTCCTTCTCCAGGTGGATCCAAACTCTCCACTATGACCTGTCCATCTTGACCTGTCCATAGCTTCCCTGAGTAATTCAAGCCCCTTCGCCACGACAAGGCAGTGATCCCTAATGATGTCATATTAGCATGTTTCCCCTATTAAATATAAGGGTTGAGGAGGAGAAACAGGGTCTGGAAACCCCATGATCCACATTGCACCTGTAGAAGAAAAAAGAAATGTTACTAGAGTGATAGGTTTCAGCATATTAGAATGGGCTTTGGAGCTTTCTCAAGGCTGTAACTAATAGGGGAGCCTGCATGTGTTTGTTGCCCCAATGGATTCATTGAGCTGCATGAAACACAGGCCTGCCATCCACGTGGCTTGTGGGCAGCACTCTGCAGTAAGCTGCAGATACAGTTGCAGAACCTGAAGTCTTTGGAAGACTGCCAAGCAATTCTTGATGCTTACCAATACAAAGGGAATGGGTAGATTCTGTAATTAGCATCACTTCTCCAAGCATGACCAAACCTAGCATTCCACAGCAAACTGGAATGAGAAATCACATACACAACGCAAGTACATACTGTAGCTCTTTGCAGTCAAAAACGTCTGCCCGTAAACGGCCTCCAATTAGCAGGCAGACAAGACAACAGGAAATAACAAGATTAAAAGTCTCTGAATCACAAGAAGCACTTTTTCTCCCACAGAGAGAAGTTTATGCAAGAAGAAAGGGAAAGTGACTGGCATAGGCTCACAAATTAAGGAACATTATGTGTGTGGGCATGCCAGCTATGAATGGCTGCTTCCTAGGCCTTGGATTTAGTCCAAAGAATATTTGTTGCCTCAATGAAAGTCAATAAGTGTGTGGCTGAGATGGTTTAATGGAGCCAAAATGGGAACACAGGAAACATCCAAGGATGGCAACATGACCTAGGAAGCAGCCATTCATAGCTGCTATTCCTGCCTCTATATTTCTCCAGGACCAGGGGTTTTGCCAGAAGTGAGGCTGTCCAAAATATTGTCTGCAGAACACTGAAGAGCTATGGTTTTGATTTTGGTTTGGTTGGTTTTTGTTGATGCACAGCAGCAGGGGGGTTTTTCTTTCTCCCAAAAAAGTTTAAAGCTTCATTTAAGTTTTTTAAAAAATTCAATGTTGCTCTGCATTAACAAAAAATAATAATGAATCTCATCGTTTTTCAGACTACATTCTACACAGCCTTATTAGAGGCCTAAAATGAAAGGCTGGTGAGAAGCTGCAAATTTTTAAAAAATATGCCAACAAACACTCAGACATTGCATAATTATTGTTAAGTTAAGGAAGAGCAAGAGGCAAACCATTCGCTTCCTCCCTTCAAAAGTATGAAACAAATCTGAATTTTAGAGTTTTAGTAGGCCTAATAAAGTATTGTCCTAATATGGAATATGGAAGGAAGTGAATCCTTTTAATTCCATCACAAAGACCCCCTGGACCCATTTATCTGTAATTTAGCAGAGTTAATCCACAATGGAGAGGCCTGTAAATTCCATCCATTTGGCCCAAAGGGGAAAACAGCCTTTTTATATCAATATGTCAATAAAGGAAAAAGGCTTTTTATATCAATATAGTATATTTTTTGTATATATTGCAACAAATGGGAAACAGATTTGTTTTGAACAGAGCTTCTTGGAACATGAAGCACAGATAAAAGCACAGAGTGCAAAGTGATTCAGAAACTAATCAGCACTTTTTTAAATGCACAGAAACATGGTGAATCTTGGGGTCTGGGGACATCCCTAGTGAAAATGAACCCGAACCCAAAAGTCTGAGCCACTCTAATGTCCCAGGAAATGTATCAGTGGGCTCTTCCCTAATAGAAGCAATGGGATCGATTCAACAAAAGCTTTCCTTACTATTTCTTAGCTGTTCCCTTCTTGATTAACATAGCCTGCAGCCCAATGTCTGGCTAATCCAATAATTGCCTTCTGTATCTGACGTGAAATTCAATATACCGTATTTTCCCGTGTATTGGACGAGGTTTTTTGACTCAAAAATCATGTCAAAAAACGGCTCGTCCAATACATGGATAGTGGCGTGGGGTATAGGGAGAAGCAGCACTCTGCCAGCCAGTCGGGAGCGCAGCTTCCCCAGGTGCTGCAGCAAGCGGGGCGCGATCTGGGGGATGTTTCCTGCCTGCAGCTGCATGGGAGGGGGGAGAAGCTGCACGCCCCCAGCCAGCTCATTGGCGGGAGTGCAACTTCCCCCGATGCTGCTGCACGTGTGGGGCACTCCCTGGGTCATTTCCCACACAGCGGCATCGGGGGAAGTTGCTCTCCTGCCAACAGGATGGCTGGTGGGAGCGCAACTTCCCCCAATGCTGCTGCGCATGGGAAACGATCTAGGAAGTGTTTCCTGCCCGCAGCTGCGTGAGGAGAGAGGCTCAACAACTTTGAGCCATCTCCCCTCATTTTCTTAAAATGGAGTCCCCCCAAAATGGGGGGGGGTGTCTTATACATGGGGGCGTCTTACAGACAGAAAAATACGATACCTGACTTTATTCAGTTAAAGTTTAAAAAGAGAAAATGCCCATTTACACATTTATAGGAGTTTGGCATGCTCAATTGCCTGCATAGATATTAAGCAATTAATTTAATGGCTCTAGGAGGTGTTCTGCTTTCCAAAGCAGCTGTATGAAAGCGGTACAAGGCTAAACAGGCTGGCTGTGATTTGTAGGTCTGCAGCCACAATTGAAGATTATTCACAGATCTGCCTCATAAATGGTCATCATGGTCAGGTTGACCTTGATAGGGTTGCCATGTGTCCTCTTTTTCCAAGACACGTCTTCTTTTTCCTGGGTATGTAAAATGAGAGCCATCAGAGCAATCCATAGTTAAAAGTAGAAGTCAGCAAAGGTGTCCTCTTCTTTGCTCTTCAAAATATGACAACCCTACATTGAACCTTTAATACCTGGAATCTCAATCACTCTGGGTTGAATAACCCTGAATAACCTCACATCCATAAACAGGTCAAAGGTGTTATAAATGGTGACAGAAAAAAGATGAGACCCCATGGACCAGAGCACGCCAGGCACTCCTGTCTTCCACTGCCTCCCACAGTTTGGTCAGACTCATGTTGGTAGCTTCGAGAACACCGTCCAACCATCTCGTCCTCTGTCGTTCCCTTCTTGTTCCCTCCATCTTTCCCAACACCAGGTCTTTTCCAGGAAGTCTTCTCTTCTCATGAGGTGGCCAAAGTATTAGAGCCTCAGCTTCAGGATCTGTCCTTCCAGTGAGCATTCAGGGCTGATTTCCTTCAGAACGGAGAGGTTTGATCTTCTTGCACTCTCAAGAGTCTCCTCCAGCACCATAATTCAAAAAGCATCAAGTCTTCAGCGATCAGCCTTCTTTATGGTCCAGCTCTCACTTCCATACATCATTACTGGGAAAACCATACGGACCTTTGTGTCTGCCTTATAAGGGTTCTATTTAAGATAAGTGGATTTTCTTGGAGTAAAACGTAACAGAATAAACAAGACTTCAAAATATATTATCAGTTACTTCAGGCATTTCTAAAAAAATTAAACAAAAGGTATTTGAAAAGCTAGTCAGGCTTTTCTTTTAAAAATGTGTTCCAAAGCAGAGTGATAGCTTGTTGTTGCATTATAGAACTAACACTAAAAATTCTTGTTGGCACTTCATTTCGTGAACTAAAACGCAAATCAAACAGATAAAAAAAATTTAAATGTTAAATTTAAACTTAGTTTTGATCTTTCATAGAATCATAGAGTTGGAAGAGACCACAAGGGCCATCCAGTCCAACCCCCTGCCAAGCAGGAAATCTTTCAACAAGTGTACAAAATATTAAGAAAATATGATAACATGAGGTAAAAAAGTTCATCACTTGAAATGGAACAACCCGGGTGGAAAACTTAATGTTATTTAAAGTGAAAATATTTATAGGCTGCCTTTCTGAGCACAACTCATCCAATGCAGCTCATAAGAAAAAGTCAATGCAGTATCCACAGTGCAAGGTATGAATCCGCAAAATATTTCTACAACGGCCCCGAAGTTACCAAGTCAGCACTTTATTTTTAAACTGTATAGGCCTCTTTTCAGCAGATGCTTCCAAAGCTGCATGCAATAAAAGAAGGAACTTGGGGAAACAGCAGCCATCACATCATCGAGAACCAGATAAAGTTATACTACTAGTTTGCAGAGTACAAAATATTCCCAGCTCAGTTTCACTAATGTCCAGAAAACAAAGGAAAGGGTCTCTGTGAGCCTCCCAGAAGAGGGAATTCCAGACTTAAGGCACCACAGACCAGAGGCAAAAACTATGCTTTATTTCACCTGGGTCAAAGACCCAGTTTGGCACACACACCCCACGTGCATTTGTACACACACACACACACATACAGAGAGAGAGAGAGAGAGAGAGAGAGAGAGAGAGAGAGAGAGAAAGGAAATGAGCTTCAATGGTGCCCCTCTAGAGGCATCACCTGGGGCAAAAAATTGAGCTAGTCCCCACCTCCCGATAGCTATAACTTTGCCACAGATAAGAAAGTCCCATATCCCTACTGGAGCCTTATGTGTGCACAGGACCTTGCAGCATGTGTAACACGAACCCATTCAGAACTTTTAACCAATGCTTTGAAATGAGTTTATTTCTCAGATACGCTTGCGGTTGTCCCTTTGCACATCTGTATGCTCAGAGTTACCGTAGCTGGCCTAAAAGGTCTGGAGTGAATGCAGAGCAGACAGTGTATATTCATACCTCACAACTACCATTAGATGGTGCTGTTGCTAAACCTTTACAGGAAAGAATAAATAAGGAAGGCATTCCTAGACCTCTGGACCTAACTCAAGTAAAAGTGAAGTGGCAATGAAGTCTGCTTTAAAATTCCCTAGCATCATTCCAGCTCCACATCTTACCAGGCATTTCCGAAAAGCCTCAAACCTTTTCTAGCTAATGTTGTACATTGGCACCCCTCCTATCTGTTGCTCTTTATTTGGCATAAAAACTTTTAAAACCACAGGAGGCATGTTCGGGGCATCTGTTCAGCAATAGCTTGAAACAGGCTTAAGATGCTTCCTCCTGCTTGCCACATTGCTCAAGGAGGAAGTCTATTTCTCAACTCAGAAAGCAGAGAGAGGTACAAATGTAATAGAATTTGCCAGGAAATTTGTTTTGTGATCTTCAGCCTATCCATGTATCAACAGTGGGCATGAACGTCTCTAACGTGAATGTCCGTGGCTGGAGACTGGGCTTACTTTGAGCTGGTAAACACCAGGACTCTCTTTGAGTGTATACTATTGAGTAACCATTAAGAAGGATGACTGAGCATATGCAGAGTGCATTTCCCTTAACACTATATACCAGGTGTTGTCAACCTGGTTCCTACCTGTACACATTTTCTGTGCAGTGGGTCCCTGCTACTGCTGCTTTATGCACACTATAATTCTCGATGCTGTTAGTCACTCAAGCCTCCTACAGTCATGGTTACTCCATTCAAAGGTCTGTCATGGGGATGAGGAACTTGCTGCACTACAGTTCTCCTCGTCCCTGACCACTTACTGTGCTGGCTTGGACTAATGGGAGTTGGTGTCTGGCAACATCTGAAAGGCAAGTTTTCTCCAGGTCCAATTCTCCAGCTTTCTACACATCAAGCCCACCCCATTTTGAAACTTGTGCACTTGCAATAATGCCATAATACTACCACTGCCTTAAGAAAAGTTAACACCGTCATGGGAGAGTAAAACAAGGAGAGTTGATCACTTTGATTTTCATTTACCACATGACAACTTTGTTGTGACAAAGGATTGCAATCACTTGTACACTTGGTTGCTAACTATCCATGTGACCTCTCTTCAGCTGTATGTAATAACCCCCTGCCATGCAGGAATCTGCAATGCAGGCCTGCAACGCAGGCCATACAACCTCTGCTTAAAAACCTCCAAGGAAGGAGACTCCGCCACCTCCCGAGGGAAACTGTTCCACTGTCAAACAGCTCTTACTGTCAGAAAGTTCTTCCTGATTTTTAGTCGGAATCTTATTTCTTGCAACTTGAAACCACTGGTTCAGGTTCTAGACTCCAGAGCAGGAGAAAACCAGCTTG
Source organism: Lacerta agilis (assembly GCF_009819535.1). Lineage (NCBI taxonomy): Eukaryota > Metazoa > Chordata > Lepidosauria > Squamata > Lacertidae > Lacerta > Lacerta agilis. The sequence continues at coordinate 61,210,483 of NC_046322.1, forward strand.
CACCATCTTCCCTGTGACAGCCCTTAAGATATTTGAGGATAGCTATCATACTGCCTCTCAGCCTCCTCTTTTCAGAGGCTTCAAGTTACAAGAAAGGAGATTCATCAGCACCTGAGAGCCGTGGGTGGACTTTTGCAACCCAGAGACTGGGTGATCATAGCTGGATCTCCATAAAAACCGCATGCTCCTCTTTCCCAGAAAAGTCTCCCTTGTATTGCACCAGCTCCTGTCTGTATGCCAAACACACTGCATCTCCTCCTTGACTGACCTGCCTTCTTAGAAAAAAGGCACACATTGCTAGGTTAAGAGGTTAACCGTGTTGTAATCTTTAACAAGAAGTTCCTGAAGTTCACAAAACAGTTTGTGCTCTCTGGATATGCTTTACTAACGGATATAGTCTTGCTTCAGTTCTCCAGGCCCTGGTAGTGTCCTGTTTGGATTATTGAAATGTATTGTACATGGGGCTGCAAAATGGATTCCAAAATGGCCCAGAAACTTCAGTTAGTTCAAAATAGGGCTGCAAGATTGGATTGGATGTTTCCATCATATTACACTGTTGCATTCTTATCTGCACTGACATTCAGGCCATTTCTGGGGGCCCTTCAAAGACCTGGTGTTGATCTTTAAAGCCCTTTACAGCCTTGGACCAGATTAGCTGGCCTCCTCCCACACGCATATCTCTAGACCTTAAGAATGTATTATCATCAGTCCACCATATGGGAAATATATCAGGTGGTAACACAGGACAGTGCCTCCTTTTTTTTAGTGGTGCCACATTATAGAAAGTTCTCCCTAGGAGTGCTCCGAGTGCTGGCACCTTTGAGATTTTGATGGCTGGCTGAAACCCATCTATTTGCCCATGCACTTGGAGATAATTAGTCCACAGTTGTTGGTAACTTTACCTTTATATTTTTACCTGCTCTGTTTATTTACTATGAATGTATTGTTGCTGTTTTAAAGTTCTGTAAACCTTTCTGATACCTGTGAATGACAGGAAAGTTTAAAATGGTAAGAGCATATGACAAACCCTGCTCAAAGGTTCATCTGGTCCAGCAGCCAGTTTCCACAGCAGCCAATCTGATGCCCAGGGGAAGACGACAAGCAGGACATGGTCACAACCACTCTCTCTCCCTGCTTGGGTGCCCCAGTAAGTGGTATCTAGAGGTCTGCTACCTTCAGCACTGCCAATACAATCAGTGACCAGTGATAGAGGGCCAAACATAGCCATGGAAGGCAAATATTACCTTGAACTGCTCTGTGAATGGGTAGAAAATAAAGAAATAACTGAATAAATAATATACTCATGCTTAACCATGCACATTACCTAAAAAATTGCATTCTTATTTATGACATTACTGATTGAGATGTGAAAATGAGATTGTAAAATATACAACAGAAATGGTATTATATGTAGGATTTGTTTATTCTTTGCAAGGGCTTTTGGATCCCTCACTTCAGGGAATAGGAGCCAAATATTTTTTTGAGAAAGAAGATTCCAGAATTCTAGGTGCATTTTAATTGCATACTTTTTCATGGTCCTAAAAAAGGTTGATGCTTTGCCACTGAATGTGGTTTCCAGGCAGGGCCATCTTTAGCATATGCAGCGCCCCCATTTGGGGGGGGTAGGTCAAAGTTGTTGTAGAGCTTTTTTTAGGGGGGCAGCTAAGGAGGGGAACAGTGAAAACCGCTAACATGAAAAAATTAAAAGCAGCAGTGATTACTCCGTCTTTCCGTTCTTGCAATCATGCAAAAATGAAAGACACTATTAGAGCCCTTGGAGACGCCTCGCTCCCTAGCAACGCGGGCTGGGCTGTGGGGGGGGGGCGGCGAAGGGAGGGGAAAAGCTGGGGGTGTAGGGGGGAGCAGAAGCAATATCCGCAGGGGCAGCAGGTCGTGTGAAGGTGGAAATATGAGGGACAGAGCACACACAAGAGACATGGTTCCTTCCGCCACAGCAAGAGGTCCCGAGGCTGCCAGGTGGGGTGGGGAGCCACACATATCCCCTCACCACCCCCTTTACTCTGGACGGAACCATTCACGCTCCTCCCAAAAGCAGCAGGCGGACCTCTCTCCCAGCTTGGAAACACTCTGCACATGCCCAGAGGCACTCCGATAATTTTTTTAAAAAATTATTGCGCTCTGGGGCTCCCGCAGGGCTGTGGGAGAGGCTGCTGCCCCAGCTGCAAATGGGGCATGGGTGGTATGATATGCTCTCCGTATCCTTCCGGGGGGGTTTGGAGCGCGCTCGGGTACTGCCTCGTCTCCCCCGGCGGTGCCCTTTCCTCGGCTCTGGTAGCCCCACTCCCTCGCACCCTCCTGTCCATTCCTTCCCTCGCTGGCTGCGAGAAGAGGTGCCAGCCCCGTGCTCGAGAAGGCGGCCTCTGATGGCACACGGAGCAGGCAGGAGACCAGCCCGCCCGCCCGCCGGCAGCCTGAGGGTTAACCACAGCCGGTGAGCAAGACAGGCCGCGGACCAGAAAGCCTTGGCAGAAGAGGCTAGCGTGGAGTCTGCCGCTGTAGCCTCGCCGAGCCCGCCATGCCTGGAGATGGGAAGTGTGGCGGCAGGCGGGTTCTCCCAACCCTGGCAGGGTCCCTCGCCGCCGCTGCCTTGCCTGCCGCCAGGAAAGTGAGTTGCGGGCTGGCTCCTGGATGAGCTGCCCAGTGGGGACAGAGCAAGTGCTCTCAACACTGCCCTCAGCCGGCTCCAGCTCTCCTCCACCGCTGTGCCTTTGCTTCCCCACAGAGAGAGGGCCGCATATGGGGTGGTGGCATGCGCTGCTCCGGCTGTTAGGCGCCTTCAGCGGTGGGTGCCCACCAGAATTCGGTGCCCGGGTGCACGTGCACCACACCCCTTGCACCCCCCAGGTAAAGACGGTCCTGTTTCCAAGCTCATCAGGGTGTGTGAAGCAATACTAAAGAAGCCTTCTTTGTCTTTCCACAACCTCGATTAGGAGCATGAGCTTCTACTTTAGCTAATTTATTTCTAGGCATGCTCAAAACCTAGCACCTATAACTTCCATGTTTGATTAAACAAGAGTGTTTGTCAAAAGAAAAAGGAAAAGGTTTAATGGGAGCCTCACACACAGTGAACTTGGAGTATGTCACCAATTGCACAATTCCAAACGTCAAACCCAATGGAGTGGAACATCCTGTTGGATATATTCCATATTGGGCTTCCTAAAAAGAACTGCTCTCCAAAGCATTTTTAATGCTGCTGTTTCGCTTTGGCCAGTGCCACCTGGCAATTGCTACACATTATTAGTTAACCAGTTTCCTTCACCTGATCCTCATTAGGGATAATTCTTTTCCTGGTTTGTAACATGAGAATGTGGCCTGTTCACTCAGGGGGGAAATGTGTTTGCAAAGTACAGAGTGAGAAACTGATAGTCTTGAGGTTTGATTGGAGCTGTCTTCTTCCTGTTTCTTTCCCATTAGTACTAACAGATACAGTAAAGAACCTTAATGGATGGAGATATATCAGGCCTGTTTGTTTTCATATTTCCATTAATCCAGGATTGGGGCACTTGTCGCCTACCAGATGTTGTTAGATGTTCTTGTCAGTCCCAGCCAATTATCAAGGATGTTAGGAGCTGTAAGGTTAAGGTAAAGGCAAAGGCAAAGGATCCTTGGGTGGTTAAGTTCAGTCGAAATCAACTATGAGGTGCAGTGCTTATCTCTGCTTTCAGGCTGAGGGAGCTGGCGTTTGTCCACAGACAGCTTTCCAGGTCATTGCACCGCTTCTGGTGCAATGGAACACTGTGACGGAAACCAGAGCACACGGAAACGCCATTTACCTTCCCACCGCAGCAGTACTGGTGTTCTTTTGAACTGCTAGGTTGGCAGAAGTTGCAGTCAGACAACATCTGGAGGGTCAGATTCCCTGTCTTTGTTTTACTCCATTTGTACCTTGACAAATTTGGCTGGATCAACAACACAGGGCATTTGACCTCCCAGGGCCACTGGATTTCACACCACTGAACTTTTTGGAACACTAAAGGTAAACTTCTGTAGGCAGTATTCAGGTTGTGACCCCCCCCCCCATTAGGTTGTCACATTACCTAAGATGGGTCATACTAGTGGTTCCATTGCCCTCATTTTGAGAGATAAAGGGGAACATCAGACTTACAAGAGGAGAAAGAGAAAAGGGAAGCAAGAAAGGAGAGGGAAAGAAAGATGGCTGGGAAGACACAGTATTATTATAGTAAAAATAATAAAGATGACAAGCTATAAGCAGGCCCAGAGTCTGGAAAAGTCCATGTCCTCAGCACAAGTGATTTCCAGAGGAGCGACAATGTTACTAGTCTCTTACAGTAAAAACAGCAGAGAGTTTTGTGGCCCCTGAAAGACGAATGCATTTATGTTTTAGAGGACTGCAGTCTGCTTCATTAGATGCCTTAAGTAACAGCTGCATATATACCTGGTTGGGACAATGGAAAAGTGTGATCATAGGAATATGAAGCGCAGGAAAGTACCAGCATTTCAAGAACTAGATGGCACTACATCACAGACCATCCCATTTCTCCTGTCCTTACTTATTGACTAACAGCTGTTGCCCTTTCACAGATGAGTCTTCAAATAGCCTCTGAGCTCTTTTAAAGCTGCTTATGATAATATCCACTCAAATATCTGACTGTTGTTCACTAATGAGCATTCCAGCCAGTATAGGTTTCACTTTTGCATTAGAAAGCCAATAGAAGCAAAAAAAACCCTTTTATTTGCTTATTATCCAATTTTCCCCTTCAGAGACACAGTACCTTTAACAGCTGCATCACAGACAGAAATTAAATAAGCACAACTTTTAGTGTGATCAAGTGATGGAGAAAATAACTATAGTTGTTTAATTGCATTTGGATCCTGCCTTTGTTGGCCAGAGTTCAAAGTGGCTTACAAGCATCATGCAAGGAGCTTTAGGGTTGGGGGAGTGTTGGGACCGGGGTGGCTGCCGTCTTTGAACTGCTGCTGGTTGTGTGGTTGTTAAAGATACCCAGTCTCTGCCAGGAAAAGCGTTGGCAACTTTTTAATAAGCTTCACATAAAAGCTCATTTCTGCTCTGGTCCAGCCTCTTTTTCTCTTACTTACCGGTAGTTATGGGTTTCTCTCTCTCTCCTCCACACATTGTTCTCTGTTTTGTCTGACAGTCTTTTATGACAGGCTTCTGTTGGGGCTTCAGTGTCCAATCGATAGTGCAGGGACTAGAAACCTGTGGCTCTGCAGATGCTCTTGAACTCCAACTTCCATCAGCTCCCAAAAGCTTCCTGATTAGGGATGATGGAGCTGTAGTCCAACAAAATGTGGAAGGTCATAGTGAGAGAACCACTGTTTGGATTTGCTTGCTCTTTGTTGACCATTCCATTTATCTTAATTCCACATAGGAGATGCATTGAAAGACTTACAAAATAATAGAATCATAGAGTTGGAAGAGACCACAAGGGCCATCCAGTCCAACCTCCTGCCAAGCAGGAAACACCATCAAAGCATTCCTGACAGACGGCTGTCAAGCCTCCGCTTAAAGACCTCCAAAGAAGGAGACTCCACCACACTCCTTGGCAGCAAATTCCACTGTCGAACAGCTCTTACTGTCAGGAAGTTCTTCCCAATGTTTAGGTGGAATCTTCTTTCTTGTAGTTTGAATCCATTGCTCCATGTCCGCTTCTCTGGAACAGCAGAAAACAACCTTTCACCCTCCTCTATATGACATCCTTTGATATATTTGAACATGGCTATCATATCACCCCTTAATCTTCTCTTCTCCAGGCTAAACATACCCAGCTCCCTAAGCTGTTCCTCATAAGGCATCATTTCCAGGCCTTTGACGATTTTGGTTGCCCTCCTCTGGACACGTTCCAGATTGTCAGTATCCTGAACTGGACACAGTATTCCAGGTGAGGTCTGACCAGAGCGGAATACAGTGGTACTATTACTTCCCTTGATCTAGATGCTATGCGCCTATTGATGCAGCCCAGAATTGCATTGCCTTTTTTAGCTGCTGCATCACACTGTTGACTCATGTCAAGTTTATGGTCTAGCAAGACTCCTAGATCCTTTTCACATGTACTGCTCTCAAGCCAGGTGTCACCCATCCTGTATTTGTGCCTTTCCTTTTTTTTTGCCCAAGTGTAGTACTTTACATTTCTCCCTGTTAAAATTTATCTTGTTTACTTTGGCCCAGTTCTCCAATCTGTTGTGGTCATTTTGAAGTGTGATCCTGTCCTATGGGGTATTAGCCACCCCTCCCAATTTGGTGCCATCTGCAAACTTGATCAGGATGCCCTCCAGCCCATCATCCAAGTCATTGATAAACATGTTGAATAAGACTGGGCATAAGACAGAACCCTGTGGCACCCCACTAGTCTCTTCTCTCCAGGATGAAGAAGAGCCATTGATGAGCACCCTTTGGGTTCGGTCCGTCAGCCAGTTACAAATCCACTGAATGGTAGCATTGTCTAGCCCACATTTTACCAGCTTCTTTACAAGAATATCATGGGGCACCTTGTCAAAGGCCTTGTTGAAATCAAGATAGGCTACATCCACAGCGTTCCCTTCATCTACCAGGCTTGTAATTCTGTCAAAAAATGAGACCAGATTAGTCTGGCATGACTTATTTTTCAGAGACCCATGCTGACTTTTAGTGATCACAGCGTTCCTTTCTAGGTGCTCACAAATGGTTTGCTTAATGATCTGCTCTAGAATCTTTCCTGGTATTGATGTCAGGCTGACTGGGCGGTAATTGTTTGGGTCCTCTCTTTTCCCCTTTTTGAAAATAGGGACAACATTTGCCCTCCTCCAGTCTGCTGGGACTTCGCCTGTTTGCCAGGAATTCTCAAAGATTACTGCCAGTGGTTCTGAAATCACCTCTGCCAGTTCTTTTAATACTCTTGGATGTAGTTCATCTGGCCCTGGAGACTTGAATACATCTAAACTAGCCAAGAATTCTTGTACTACCTCCTTACTTATTGTGGGCTGTGTTTCACCTGCTGAATTGTCTGCTCCATATTCTTCAGGTCGGGCATTGTTTTCTTTTTTGGAGAAGACTGAGGCAAAGAAGGCATTGAGGAGTTCTGCCCTTTCTCTGTCCCCTGTTCGCATTTCACCATCTTCTCCTCTAAGTGACCCCACTGTTTCCTTGGTCTTCCTTTTGCTACGGACATACCCATAAAAGCCCTTTTTATTGCTTTTAACCTCTCTAACAAGCCTGAGTTCATTCTGTGCTTTAGCTTTTCTGACTTTGTCTCTACACGTGCTGGCTATTTGTTTGAATTCCTCTCTGGTGGTTTCCCCCTTTTTCCATTTTTTGTATATATCCCTTTTAAATCTTAACTCAGTTAAAAGTTTTTTACATAGCCACCCTGGCTTCCTTAGGCACCTTCCATGTTTCCGTCTCATTTGAAATAAAACTCACATTTGGCTATTGCCTTCTGTTGATACAGCACAACAAAGCTTCATGCATGTGTGAGAAGGGGAAATGGGAACACTGGGATGTTTCTACTGCAGATATTTGCAGTGATATGGAATTAAAAATTATGTGGGAAACATATACAATTAAAGATTTCTTGGGGGGACTAACGTATAAGTTGTTACAAATACAAATTAACACCTTGATAAATCAGGAAGTGGAATCGAGAATTAAGTTACTAAAACAGAAGAATTTTGAAGCTGCAAATAAGGCAGGTAAATGGCTATTATGGCAATTAAAGAAAAGGCAGGCGCAGAGTACTTTAAATAAATTAATTGACAATAACATAATAGTGGACAAACCAAAAGAGATAAAGAGCATGTTTCTTAAATATTATAAAGAGCTCTATAAGGCACCAAAAGAGTGCAGTGAGAAGATAAAGAGATATTTGCAACAACATAAGTTATAATCGCTGGAACAGGAAGAAATTGATTTGTTGGAGAAACAGATCACAGAAGAAGAAATTGTAGAGGCAATAAAACAAGGGAAAAATGAAAAAGCTCCTGGACCGGATGGTATCTCAATAAAATATTATAAAAAATTAAGTCAGCAGCTGGTCTCTCCACTGAGGGAGGTAATGAACAATATAATGGAAAAAGGACAACTACCTCGGACATGGGAAGAGGCGTATATCACGCTAATTCCAAAGCAAGACACTGACCTCACTAATGTAAAAAACTACAGGCCTATATCATTATTGAATAATGATTATAAGTTATTTACAACCATTCTGGCCCAAAGATTAAAAAGGATTATGGCATATTATATTCATTCAGATCAGGCAGGTTTCCTTCCGGGGCGACAGGTAAAAAACAACATGCGAATAATGCTAAATATCATTGATTATCTGGATTTGAGGATAAATAAACAAGCGGCGCTAATCTTCTTGGATGCTGAAAAAGCGTTCGACAACCTGTCTTGGACCTTTATGAAAACAATTTTTTTAAAAATAAGAATTTATTAGGATTTTCAGACAGAAAAGAAAGAAAAAGAAGAAAAAACAAGAAAAAAGAAAGGAAAATACACATACAATCCAAACAATACAAAAAAAAATCTTAAAACAAACAATAACTCAACAAAACATATAATTATACATTTTCAAATCCTTATTTTCATATTCATCTTAGGTGGACTTCCCCAAAGCCCCCCCCTTTCTGATTTTCATTATAAAACGACTTTGGCAATTTCTATTTCATATTTTTTCCATCTTAAAAATAAAAGAATTACTCACCCCCTATCTTCTATCAATCTAAATTATTTTCCAACCCATTATCCTACAGAAGATAGTATTTTACTTTTTACTCCACTAATTCTAAATGCTTACCACTAATCTAACAATACCTTCCCTACTACCTCCTTTTCCCTTCTAAGGCTATTCATATATCTTATTATCTATAAAAACACATTTAAATCATCAATCTGATACTTATTCCGAGTTCACTATCTCCTTCTCTGGTACACAAGTTGCTCAATCTGGTCGGTAAGTCCTATAAAACCAATCCTTTTTCAACACCAAATTATCTTATTTTCCTTCAAATAATCTTTCTTCACCCCACACCTTTCCTGACCATTCTAACCATTCCCTTTCTTCTTCCCATCCCCCGCTGATCTCCCCCCAAAAGTCCTCTCTTTCCAGCTCCTGCGTCTTCTTTTGTTGTTTTTATCATGCCCAATTCTGGACTTGGCATTCGTATTTGTGGGTTCTTCTTCTACAGGTTGTATCTCTTTTGGGGCTACTGGTTCTACAGGTTGTATCTCTTTTGGGGCTACTGATCTGTCATACCCATAGAGCTTTTTCTCTTTGTACTCTGTTGCTTGTTGTATTTTTCCTTGTTGTTTTCCTTGAACTCTTGGTCTCTCACTCCAAGAGCTCTCTAATCTTTCTGCTTTCTGGACTACAAGCCTCTCACACTTAAAGAGTCCTTCTTGCTTTGCTGCTTCTTCATACTCATAGGCCTGCTCTCCTTCAGTAATTTTACACAGTTTTACAACCTTTTCATCAAGTAAAATCATAGTCTTTCGCGTGTTATTTGCAAGAACAGTTCCAATATGGGCAAACTTTACTGTCATCATCTGCTGAAGAGCTTTGCACTTTGTTAACACCATCTGCTGGAAAGCTGTCATTGTTATGTCTCCCATCCTCTCGCTTCAAGGACACTGCAGGGTTTGAAAAACAGGAAATGGTGGAGTCTTCAGTAACTTTCCTAGTAGGCATTACAATCCAACCATCCAAATCATCCTTCAGCCTCACCTTCCGATCTGGCGATCTATTCCCAGATTCAGGAGTAGCTCTATTCAGTCTAATAATCCAATAAATACAGGGAAATTCAACACAAAAATTTCACTCCCCCCCTCCCCTGTTCCGGGGGGGGGGATTCACTGTTACTCCTCAGAAGTTTTGAAGTTTTAAAAAGCAATTGTTTATGGATTCAGGATACTTTCTTTGCCCTCCTCTTTCATCAGCGGTTAGGGACTGACTTCCTTTTTTAGCCCCTTTACCTTGTAGCCAATTTCAGCAAATTGATTCAAATTGATACTCACTTTGAGAGCGATGGCTTTTTCAAAATCTTTGGAAGAATCAAGCGCTCAAGCCTCACAGTCCCGCAGCTTCATGCCTCAAAGGAAGCTCTGTTACTGATGCACCGCGGCTCCCCTCTCTCTCCCGAAGCTCAAAACTTGAGCTTACAGGGGGGTAGAGCCCGCTTCTTGAAAACAAATTTGGAAGTACTAGGATTGGGCACTAAATTTAGGAGAGGTATAGAAGCAATATATAAAGAACAAAAAGCACGTTTAATTGTAAATAACGACTTGACAGAAAATTTCAATATCACTAAAGGTACAAGACAAGGTTGCCCACTCTCCCCTCTTTTATTTATATTAACTTTAGAGGTACTACTACAAAGAATTAGAACATTGGATAAAATAAAAGGTATAAGATATGGATGTAAAGAATATAAAGTCAAGGCTTTTGCCGATGACATTGCTATCACAATCGAGGACCCGCATTTATTTATCGGAGAGACTTTAAAAGTAATGGTAGAATTTGGCACATTGGCAGGTTTGAAGATAAACAAAAACAAAACAAAAATGATGGTAAAAAATTTAAATGAACAACAACTAGAACAAATCCAAAAAGAAACTGATATTTCTGTGGTTAAAAAGATAAAATATTTAGGCATTTGGTTATCCACAAGGAATGCAAATTTGTTCAAAGATAATTATGAAACGCTCTGGAAGGAAATAAAAAAAAGCTCGAAATCTGGGGAAGACTGAATTTATCCTTCCTGGGAATGATAGCTGCTATTAAGATGTTGATCCTACCAAAGATACTCTTTCTTTATCAAAATATTCCTATTATAACTAACCAGAAGTACTTTAGAGAGTGGCAGAAGGTCATTTCGAAATTTGTTTGGCAAGGGAAGAAGCCGAGGATTGCATTTAGACTACTAACGGACAAGAAGATAAGAGGTGGGTTTTCATTACCTGACCTTAAAATATACTATGAGGCGGCTTGTATTGATTGGCTAGGCACGCCTACCTATGGTACAACAAGGTAGAAGTACATAAAGGCTTCTTAAACCATACGATTAGGAAACCATTATACCAGGTTTGGAGGCGGTATAAAGACTGGTTTGAGGGGAAAACTCCAGGTTGGGTGTCACCACAAGAGGCTTTCACAATTAAAAAACCTAACATGGAAGCCAACTGGTTAACATATAGAGAACTCCTGTCAATGGAAAATAATACACCGATAATAAAGTCATATGAAGAAATAAAAGACAGGGTAACAGGCTGGCTAGAGTACCATCAATTGAATAGTATATTTGTAAAAGATAAGAAAATGCAAGGTTTCAAACAAGACAGGTCATGGCTAGAGAAGGAGGTTGTCCAAAATAATACTAAAACGCTATCTAAGGTTTATGACTATTTGCTGGAATGGAATTTGAAAGACGAGGAGATCAAGAGTGTGATGATAAGGTGGGCAATGGACATCGGGTATAATATTGAATTCGCCAAATGGGCAAGGCTTTGGAATATCAGCATGAAATTTACGGCGTGTACATCACTGAAAGAAAATTTGTATAAAATGATGTACCATTGGCATCTCACTCCAATTAAATTAGTGAAATTGTATAAAACAGGAAGTAAATGTTGTTGGAAATGTGAGGTGAAAGACGGTGAGTTTTTCCACATGTGGTGGACATGTGATCCAGTAAAACAGTATTGGGAAAATATATACAATGAACTTTAAAAAATATTTAAATATACTTTCAAGAAATTACCAGAGGCATTCCTCCTAGGAATGGTAGGGGTAGAGATAAAGAAATGTGATCAAAAGTTCTTTCTATATGCTACGACAGGGGCAAGACTTCTGCTGGCACAGGTCTGGAAACAAAAAACAATACCAACTGTGCAGCAATGGCAACAGAAAATCACAGAATACATGGAAATTGCAAAAATGACAATGAGAGTCAGACAACAGGGGGATGAAACGTTTAGAAATGAATGGGGAAGGTTTATAGAATACTTGGACAAGGTATGCAAGACGTAAATAATGACATATAACTCACGGCGTGTAAGAAAGGAGAAGGTATTATAAATAAATTCAGAAGGCGAATAACAATGGATTAGGGGAAGATATATAATTTTGAAGTGGGATTGGAAAATCAAGAGAAAGGTGAAGAGGAAAAAATGTAAAGGTGTGGAAAGGAAGTTGATGTGCAAAATATGGATGTATGATATAAGGAAGACATAATATGAAAGAAGGGAAGTGAATGGAACTGAAACTTGAATGACTTGTGCGGTTAAATTTTTCTATTATAATTCTTGTTTGTAAAATTTTCTGTTATAATTTTTGTTTGTACTTAGCCAAAATCAATAAAAATTATTTACAAAAAAATAAATAAAGATTTTTTGGGGGAACCACTTCTGTACATTTTTCTATGGGAAGTTTAATAGTTTTAGAAGACCCACATTTATTCTAAGCAAGCATTTTACAAGATGGGCTTCTTAATTTGACCATGTATTTCTATGGACCCACCTTTGGTCAGGCTGTGTCTGTGGCTCAGCAGTGGGTCTCAAGCCACAAGCTCAAGACCAATGGCCTAATTTGCTCAGCAAACTTGTTGTGAGCCATATAATGAGGAGACATGCTACTCTTGAGTTCCATGGTGGAAACTTGTTGGCATCCATCTGCCCCAAAGGACAGTGGCTTGTGTCTCTGTGGGCAAAGACAAACCACTGTAGCTGCAGAGACTTGTAACTCATAACTGCTGCCTCCTGCATTGTTTTTGCTGCATTAGTAGCACCAAAGTGACCTCCCTGAGATGCAAGCCTGGGCTGCACAGTCAACAAGACCTCCCTCTCAGCCTCACTGATGGGGTCCAAAGGAAAGCAGAGCAAGACATCAGGCACCAGCTTAGCTGCAGGAGTTGCCAAAAGGAGGCATATAAGACACTATGGAACCATCTTAGGGACTTCACTCTGGTTTTGTGTAGGGTTTACTGTTTAGCCTTTTCTTCTTCTGAAGATGTCCTGCAAGGCAGTGGGTACAGATTTTTCCTCAGGGTTTACTCCCAAAGCCTTTCTCACAGATGAGTGGTTTAGGACCAGAGTTTTCCTTCTCTTAGATGAGCCACCTTCCCTGGTGGATGAGCTCCATCTGCCCCTCCTTTCCCTCTACAGCATGTGCCTTCTTGTCCATTGGACCCACTCTTGGTCTTGTCCACTCAATCTGCTGGAGTCTGTCTTCACAAGCAGGGACATTTCTAACCCATGGAGGATTTGAGACCCATTGGCTACCCTTACATGGTTTAACAGGCCAGTCAAAGCCATTTCCTGGGAGATGACCACTGTTTTGCACTGACAGCTTCCAGGAGTCACAGGTGAGAGCTGAATGCAGGGTGGGCGCTGAAGGTGGATAAACAACCCCAAAAGGAGCATGACTACCCCTCCTCTAACACTCCATTATAAACTATACCTTATCACAGAAAATCACACTGCCATAAAAGTCAACAGGTTGCTATGCAATATTGATTACCTCCCACAAAGCAGTGATATAGCTCATTATTAAACAGGCATCATCAGACCAGTCCTATATCTAATCTCTGATCTGTCCATTTAGTTGTCATTTCTGCATGATCTTATTGCTGGCAAATAAAAGAAGTCAATAAGTGCAACAACAACATTTCTTAAGTGTCATTGAGTGCAGTGTGTACTCAACACCCTAATGATTTCAACTGTGCAGATAATCTTAACAGTAATCTTTATTTGAGTAATATCATCATTCAACAGAGGCTATGGGCTCTACAATGCTGGCATTCACTCACAGGTCTCTATCAGCAAATGTTCATGATGTGAGAGGCTGGGGAGGGTTAAGGTAAGTCACTGAAAATATGAAAGCGATTTAAAATAGTCCTGCAGTGAGCTTTGTCTATGTGTACAAGTTCCCAACAAGATTGGCAAGTTGGCGTGGTTTTCTTTTTTAAAGGCCTTGTGGGACAAGACTGGCCGAAGGTTCCCCACCCCTACCTTAAAGGATTGTCCTCTGTGAAGTAGGACACCTGGGCACCCTCCCAGTGGAGGTTCCTGAGGCAGAGGAGGCCTATAACCAAAAGTGGAAGGAAGTAGTTCTTTCTCCAAACAGTGCTGCATCCAGAAGCCTAAGACATGAGCTGCAGCAGCATCCCAGAAGATAAAAGATCAAATCAGTACAGGAAGATGAGGACTGCACCCCATAATTTGTTCCCTGCATGTGGCTCTCATGCAAATGCTGCCAGAAATTGATGCTATGTTTGCACGAAGTGCCCTTCCCCTGAACATGGTAGAATCAGGACCACAGTTTGTTGTTGCTTACAAAGGGATGCCTGTTACCCTGCTAAAATATATAAATGTGTGATGGGCTGTGCATGATTTGGAAGAGTTCAATCCACCCTGGGCTAAATTGTGTTGCTTAACAGGCAGGTGCTCAAGGTGTTGGAGCCACACGAGAATTTGCAACCACAAAAAGTTATGCTTCCTTTTAAAATGGGGCCGTTAATGCCTTGAATCACATTTTGGAGGATGCAGTCTATGCCAAGGGCTAGTAGGGGCAAACCTTAGCACTAAGGGGGAGGCCCCTGGAAAGGCTGCAGCTCCTTGAAAGAGCCCCTGCTGTACATGCAGAAGGTGCCAGGTTCAATGCCCAGCATCTGCAGGTAGGGCTGGGAGAGCCTCTGGGCCTGAAACTGCAGAGCTGCTGCCAGTCAGTGCAGGCAATACAATAGGCAGCTTCTTATGTTCTTATATAATTATCCTTCCCTTTATGCACCTAGAGTTTTACAAGAGACAGACAATATAAATAAGTAGGGACACTATTTTTCAGTAGGTAAGGTGGCGGAGTTGAAGTGGACGGCTCTTCATTGCTGCCACTGAATGGGACTGCCAGCAGTTTGGGGCTTCTACTATACCAGGGGTCAGCAAACCTTTTCAGCAGGGGGCCGGTCCACTGTCCCTCAGACCTTGTGGGGGGCCGGACTATATTTTTTTGGGGGAAGTGAACGAATTCCTATGCCCCACAAATAACTCAGAGATACATTTTAAATAAAAGGACACATTCTACACATGTAAAAACACGCTGATTCCCGGACCGTCCATGGACTGGATTTAGAAGGTGATTGGGCCGGATCCGGCCCCTGGGCCTTAGTTTGCCTACCCATGCACTATACAGTAGGAATAGGAATAGGAATAGGAATAATTTATTATTGGCCAAGTACATTTTCCAACATACTTGGAATTTGTTTCAGCTACATTGCAATGTAAACATACAGACACTGTTCCTCTCACAATACATAGAAGCAAGGAAACCCCACCCATAATTTATCACAATAAACATGAAATAGTTGTTATACTAATTGGATTAAGGGTTGAGCTGGGTGAGTTCATGGTCCCTTCCACACCAGCTATTTCTAATAGATGAGAAACTGAAATCACTGCTCAAGGAAAATGACTTAACCAAAGACTTGAACATTTTATAAGTAAATAGTCTGCTGGGAATCCCTTTATTATGTAAGCGTGGGGCAATATGTTGCCATCAACTGAATAGCTGGAGGTGCTTCTGGAGGGCCAATGTGGCAAGAGAGGGCATGTTTTTCTCTCCTCTTCTATAGCTGGACATGATGTAACCAGGCTCAGTGTGACACCAAGTCAGAGAGAGAGAGAGAGAGAGAGAGAGAGAGAGAGAGAGAGAGAGAGAGAGAGAGGTTTAGTCTTTGGAAGATAACAGCATTTGGGGGCTGTTTGTGTCCCCCTAGAAACCTGTTGGGGAAGCAATGAACTTTGGAAAATCTGTTGGAATCAAGCTGTATCTAGTCTCCAGTGGCTTAATTCCCAAAGAAGCTGAATATGGGTGCTGCCTGGGTGGTTGACCTTCTTACTATGGTGAGAAGAGGGTATAGAATATAGAGTGTTTGTGAAACAAGTTTTACTACAATTTACTCCACTAAATAAACTTCAGTGTGGACTTTCTCAAAGTAATCGGGGACATTATTTTATGACCATTTACAAGTTACATATAAGAATGAGTCACAAGCTCAGTGAGTTCACTCTTATCAGCAAGCTAGAAAAATATATATGCTCTTCTGATAAACCAAGTTCCCAGTACAAATCTCAAGGTAATTTCTTTTTTATTTCATATAAAATAAGACAGTTGGATTCTTTTCAATCAGACCCTAACAACCTTGCATTATTGTTTAGCTATCATGTTAGAAGGAGATGGCCAGGCTGATGTAAACAGCAAAGATATACCATGAAGGTTCATTTTCAGTCTAGCACATATTTTTTTCAGCAATGCAAATGTCATTACTACAAAAATGAAGATTAAAAGCCCAACTGACTGGTGGGGGTTGAACACCAAAGCCACTTGAGGTCAGAACTACGGTATAGACAATTGCCAGTTAATTGCAGTGCAGGGATGCAGCAGGGACTCACTGGATGGAACAGAGTTGATACATCAACTTCTTGGCCGGTGGGTCGCTGCTGCTTACCAAAGCAAGGGGAGCAAAGCACCAAGGAAGTCAGCGCAGTGCAAACACACAGCAGGAGTCCCAGATTGGGTCTGCTAGTGCATTTGCAACACACTGACCTGCCTGCCACCCCACCCCCACCCCCACTTCCTGAAAGCAACAGTGACACACCTCCTGGAGCCGCTTCTGTATGGCCATTTTCAGAGAGGGTTACTTAGCCCTTCCACATCCATTGATTCTTTCCAGAATCATCCCCCCCAAGACTTTCCTCCCAAGCTGAGCTTATTTTACAGTGCCAAGGGAGGAGCGACACTGCAGTGGGATCCCAGCAACTAGGCTGGGTCTGGTCTATTCTGGTCTATTCCTCAAACCTGGTGACCAAGCAAGCAGGAACTTGAGCAGGAGCAATATCTAGCTGGCATGGAAACAGAACCCACATCAGGGCTCCAAAGCCAAGCTGAGGAAGCAGCAAATAGCAAGAAATAGACTAGAAACCAGAGCCAAGTAATGCTGACCAACACAGAAAAAGCTATTACAGTATCTCCCACTCCTTACAGAAGAGACTGAGGGATTTATGTCTCAACAACTTGGCCCTTCTTTGTCGGGTTACAATGTATGCCTGGTTCCTCTCTGGCTTTTCTCTTGAGTGGACCCCTGAGGGTGAAGCCTACTGGCAGCTGGGTCTGGGTTTTCCACCACCATCTCTGCTCCTGGGCCTCAAGGGTAATGGGAGAGTCTTGGGTCAAGGCAGGGGCTGAGGCAGTGTGTGAGAATGCCGGCAAAACGTCTTTGGGACCGAGTAGCTTTTCAAAATCCTGCACTGTGCAAGAGTTTTCCAGAGGGTTCCACACCTCCTCCTTCCTAGGGTGATTTCTAGTGCTCCATTTCTCCTGCAACCCACCCCCAACCTGAGCTCCATGTTTTGCAGGTAGCATATAGGCTTCAATACTGCCCCCACCCATTTGCCGTCTGGCCCAGAGCTCCTCTCCTGCGGTTCCTTAATGGTGCGGTTCCTTAATGGTGCTTTCCTAATGGCTCATCTCCCAGGCTATTATTATTATTATTATTAGAATTTATATACCGTCCTATACCCAGAGGTCTCAGGGAGATTCAATTACCTCATCAGGAAACTGGCTGGGCTTATATTTTAACATTTGCTGGATCCAGGGGTTCAGGAGGCTTGATTAAATTCTAGCACTTACTGGACCCAGGAATTTAGGGGAGTCTGGCACCTGCAGACTCATAGCAATATGATAGCTGCAGCTATTTAACAAATTAGGTTATCACTGTTTAGTTGCTGTGTCATGTTTTGTTTTAACTGATGTTCACGCTGCAAAGGAACCGTGCCTTCAATTCTGACTCCACAGATTTGAGGACTTTCATCCACTCACGTCACTGAAGGCTCAGCTCCCCTGTATATATTTACTGCTGTTGTTGGGCAACTGGTACATTCCATTCTCCTTGTCAAGTTCATAGGGGCGGACCCTGCATCACAAATGACAACAGTGAAGTTGGCACAAGCAGAACTGGAACGAGGTTGATTTATAATGAGTTTTATGGTGTGACTGGTGGTTGGGTGGTATCTTTTCACTCAGTGGCCTTGATGCCTTTGTGCATTCCTTCCTTTGTGCTGTCCAGGCAGTGTGTGCACAGGAACAAGATCCCACTTCCAACATTTGTATCAACTGCCTTAGGAGCGAGCTCTACTGGGAAAGGCTGCAGGCTTTGAATTCAGCTGTGGGTGCCTCCAGACCATCCCTATTTTGCAAGAGTGTTTCAAGCAAGTAAAAGGTAAAGGTAAAGGGACCCCTGACCATTAGGTCCAGTCGTAGATGACTCTGGGGTTGCGCGCTCACCTTGCTTTACTGGCCGAGGGAGCCAGCGTTTGTCCGCAGACAGCTTCTGGGTCATATGGCCAGCATGACTAAGCCGCTTCTGGCGAACGAGAGCAGCGCACGGAAATGCCGTTTACCTTCCCGCTGGAGCCGTACCTATTTATCTACTTGCACTTTGATGTGCTTTCGAACTGCTAGGTTGGCAGGAGCAGGGACCGAGCAACGGGAGCTCACCCCGTCACAGGGATTTGAACCGCTGACCTTCCAATCGGCAAGCCCTAGGCTCAGTGCTTTAGACCACAGTGCCACTGTACTGTACTGTCAATTTCGGTTTGTGCAATCAAAGGGGATTTAAGTGCTCAGTTGCATGGCATAGCCGGGGAGGGGGGCAGGGGACAGCTGCCCCACAAAATCAAATAAATAAATATAAATATTTAACCAGCAGCTTGGTTCTACCCCACCTCCTTCAACATCAAGCCTGGTTACGGTCATGTTCGGTTGCCCTTGTGCAACAAATCCACTTTAGAAAAGAAATGGACTTTTGGGGCAGTTTGGAAAGTGATGTGGCAATGCATTGAAAAATATGGGATGAATTAATAAGCAAATGAAGAGAGCTGCTCATTGTTGTATAACCTCCCTGAAAACAAATCAAAACAAATGCTCAATACAGACCGGGTATAGTATAACCTCTGTGTAAGCTCTGCATACAAAGATCAGGATGAATGCTCTATAAGTAGAGTTGTTTAGAGGAGCTCAGTGTCTTCCTATAGCTAAAATGTGACCAAGCTGCTAGCAAATTACAACTGTGGAGTGAATATTAGCAGGATTATACATATACGCACCCTTTGCTAGTAATACATGTTAAAATTTTCCTGCACTTAAGGCACAGATAGGACACTAACAAATTGGTTTGGCCCAAGAAGTCTTCCATTTCTGTTCCAGTCACTGCCTATTAGCATCCTAGGCAGGAAAGGTTTGTGAGTTTATGCTGGCAGCAGAAGAGTACAGGAAGCATTTATTGTCAGTTCCTGAGCAGTGTTTTGATTATAAATTAATCTCTTGAGATATTACAGAGGCTGCAAATGGTTAATGAGTATCATAATACTACCTGCTTCTTTTCCTTGTCCAAAGGCCAATTGGGTCCCTGAGCCTATAAAACCCTGAAGGAGCGCTGGAGCAGACCTACCCAACACTTGAGACTGAGGCAAACTGCAAAGATGTCTAAGAACATCTTCTCATTTCTCCGCTTGCTTGTGCTCTTGCTGGGCTTTGCCTTCATCTGCCTAGGAGCCTATTGCTTCTCTACAAGTGCCTCTGCTTGCAAATGCAATAGTTTGCCTATTGCCTACTTCCTATTACCCTTGGGTTTCTTTTTTCTCATCTCTGGGATTTTTTGGAGCACTTATCATGAAGCTAGCAAGCACAAGGGCTTATTCCACAGCCTTATGCACAGAAGTCCCAGACTTCAAGAGACTCAGATTAGTACCATAGACAGGTATGTTCCATGTATTGCATCCCAACGATTGGCCTTTGATTCCTTTCCACTTCTCATGAAATACTTTGCAGCACTGCCTATGGTTTACTCTTCTTCAGTTTGCTTTGTTAAACCTATCTGGTCCTTGACCTTCTTCATACCGTGTTATGTTCAATTATATTGTTGAGTAGTTCTCCGTTTCTTATTATGTAGCCCATCCTACATGATTGTGTCTTCATCATTTGCACTGGTTCTTGTCCTGACCCACTCATATTTCTTTTTTGGTTTCCCTTTCTATCTAAACCACTTTATACATCCTTTTCCAATGTCACATTTCAAATGTTTCCAGACTAGTTTCCATTCTTCTATATATATATGTTTCATATGTTTTTATATAAAAATTGTGTTTGAGAGGTAAACATACACCTCCTGCCATCAGGCATTTCTTCTTTAAAAATGTCAATTTTGCCATGTATGTTCTGCTTTTAGTTTTTAGCCTGTATCTACCTTCCTCTGTTATCTTGATTCCTGGTTACTTAATTCTGCAACAAGTAGTTTTCTACTTGCCATTTAAAAATCTTTATTTTATTGTCATTTATTTTTAGGCTGCAAAACTGAATTCTTAAGTATGTTCTGCAGCTTTCCTTCTGTCTCTGCTATTACTGCTATATACACCAAATTCATTTCCTTCCCATTACTTTGAACCCCGAGTCTGCTAGTACAGTATTTTATTAGTTGTATATCTACAAGTCTTTCCTTCCTATATAAGTGGCAATATGAAGTGACTCCATGGGCTATTGTGTCTGGAATATTTGCCACCACATACAGTATAGTGCTCTATTATGCAAAGTCCTGTGTTGTGAGGAATGCTGGATTTTGATGTAAGAAGACAAAATCCTGTTCTCTGCACAGACCAAAATCACTGGATGGCTGTGGCTGGGTGGTCTAGCTAGCCTACCTCACAGAGATTGTTATGAGCATTAAAAAAAACCCACATTGTGCTTGCTTGGTCTCTCTAGATCAGGAACATGCAGCACTGCATGGAGCTGAGCTCTTTGTTTTAGTGGTGTTCAACAAAGGCTAAAGTTGCTCACTTTTATCTGCTCAAGCTGCTTTTGAGATTTCTGGGTAAGTGTCTCTGCCATTCCTAGAGTGAAGACGGTTGCACTCAATTAAGTTGGCCTTCAGCCTGGCAAAGTTTGTTAGTGGGTCATGGATACAAATGTCACTTCCTGTTCTGTTGTGGTAACAGGACCATAAACAATAGGCAAAGCAAAAGCTCTATAAAAAGGATGTGTCACGTGCCCCGGTCTAGATAACCATGAAGACTGAACACTTCGAAAGAGCTTGCACCCTGCACTGCAAAATAAATCACCCTGCCGAAATAAGCTTGGCCAGAATGTGTATTTTCTGTTCACAAAGAGAAGAAAGGGATATATCAATTGAGCAAATGTAAGGATCACCATTCCTTGGTTGAGCTTTATCACACTGTCATGAGAATATATTATTAATGGACACCCCAATCTTTGCAGTTCACGAGATGTATTGCCACTTAAGAAGGGTTTTTGTTTCCTTCTGAAAATTTAGGCACATATTTACAGCCTAAAGTCTTCAATGGAGGGGCTGCAGAACATTACATTTCAAGCTTGAGTCCAGACCAGAGGCCAGCTTGGCTCCCTAGTCTCTTGGTGCAGCTTCTCCCAGCCAACGTGCATGGAGTTCTCCCCACTGTCTACTTCTTCTTCCCAGAAATCATTAGATCCTGTCACCCTGGGTTTCAAAAGCCGCCTGCCAAAGGCACTTTTCCCTGTGCTGCCTGTAACCCTAGCAATCCCGGTTTCATAGATTCCAGGATCTTCCCTTGAAAGGCCATCAGCACTGTTGTTGTTTCTTTAACAACACAGCCCCAGCAAGCCATTTCCAGGCTGGCCTCAGGAGGAAGGTAGTTGGGTATATTCAGGAATTTATCAGTTTGCTCAGCTTCTAACTCTTTATTGAATCTGGGGGTTTGGGAGGTGGTTCCCCTCCCCCACTGCTAACATATTAGAGCTCTAGTTACAGACCTACAATGCAAAACTTTCCTGACTGAGGTTCTTGAAAATGGTGGTAAAGCTTTTGAGTAGAACAGAGAATTTTGTGAGCAGATATGGGCCGCAGGTGGTTGCAGACTATTGTTTTTATAAACAGTGAATGGAGACTGTTAGGATTTCAAGACAGAACCCTTTTAAGCAGTGTGTGGTGTTTGTCTCGGCTGTTTTTTTGTGCAGGCCTGACTTCTACCCACCATCATACGAAGATAGCACTGATCCTGAAAAGCAGACTTTTGCACTGCCCATCTGCCCCCAGGAGCGAGTCAAGGACATGTACAACATACCTCCACCTCTTTACACAGAGAGCAGCCTGGAATTCCTTGAGGAAGCCAGCCCTCAGGAACAGCGGCCGCCTTCGTATGAAGTCTCCATGCGGCAAACTTCAGAACATGACTTGACCACGCCTGAAGAGCCTTGCTGTGCATCCGTGTCACAGGCCAGCTGCTGAGGGAACAGCCTGCCAGAGGACGTGAGGTGGAGATAAGCTGTGCCTGCTATTTTGGGAGAGCGGCTGGGGTTAGTGCACAGGATGCAAAGTGTCGTGGAGGTGAAGAGAGGCAAGCACTCTTCTATGCAATGGGCACTCGGTGAAGACAGTCCTGCAGTAACTGACAGAAAGTTGCTAAAGTTTTGAACTTTGTTGCCGAGTCCAGTCCAGTATTGCTGGCTAGCTGCAATAACTGGATATGTTTGTTTACATTGTTGTAGCTTTATTCTGCCTATGTTAGGGTCAGGCCTTGCTGTCATTTCCTATCCTGTAAAGATCAACAACAGTAGCAGGAGGAAGTGCACGTCAGAGGGAGGGGCCTTCTCAAAAGAATGACAAAAGAAACCCCCAGGCAGAGCACTGTTGAATGAGGCAGGGAGAGAGAGAGAGAGAGAGAGAGAGAGAGAGAGAGAGAGAGAGAGAGAGAGAGAGATAAGAGCTCTGCTGCTTTGGGGAAAGGGCACAGAAATGGGGGATGTGGCAGAGGGGCTCCCCAAACAGAGATGACAGCACATGGATTTAAATGGCCAGTTGAAGAATGAAGGCCATGGGCACTTGCACTGCGAGAGAAATTGCATTCATGCACCCTAGGTCCATATGCAATATTTTAAATCACATTTCTTTTTTCTTTTTTTGCATCTCCTGTGGAGTTTTGACATCAACTTAATAGAAATAATCATTGCTAACTTTGGAGGATGATCAATAATCCAGTTAGCTTTTATTTGTTATTTTACCATGATGTACTGTTACTGAGGTAACTGGTTTACATAATGTTTAATATTGCATTGTATTTTTGTTTTTCTTACAATAAATTTTGTACTTTAAACTCTTCGAAGAAAAGTGGCATTTGTTTGATTGTTGCAAACAATAATTTGCTCTGTCTCACGGACAGCCAAAAACCACGAGACAGTGAGTGAAAAAGTAGTCCAAAATATTTATTTCTGCACAGAAGTTTAAATTTCCTATCCAATCAAAGTATGCACTCAGTTCCTCTTATACCATTTCCTTATAAGGCACTTAACCCTGTGATTGCTCTAAAGCAGGGGTCCCCAAACTAAGGCCCGGGGGCCAGATGCGGCCCAATCGCCTTCTAAATGTGGCCCGCGGACAGTCCGGGAATCAGTGTGTTTTTACATGAGTAGAATGTGTCCTTTTATTTAAAATGCATCTCTGGGTTATTTGTGGGGCATAGGAATTCGTTCATCCCCCCCCAAAATATAGTCTGGCCCCCCACAAGGTCTGAGGGACAGTGGACCGGCCCCCTACTGAAAAAGTTTGCTGACCCCTGCTCTAAAGTTACTACAGTGGGAGGCATGCATACTAGATACCATTTTAGACAAAGGAGCTTCCTCGTGGTCTGCTAGAATTTTATTGCAGGATTAGATTTCACTTCCAGTTACTGACCACATTTCTTCTGAGCATGCTCAGTAAGTCAAAACCTTATATGGTACAATTATTTATAATTTTACTTCATGATGAAAGGAAGATTAGCAGAATAAAGAAATTCTGCAAAGCCCTTTAGCAGAATGTCTTCATAGGCATTTCTGTATCTTTCTGCATCTTCTTTCATTTTATCACTATGCAAGAGTTCCAGCCCAGCCAACCCTCTTCCAAAACTACATGCATCAAGGCAAAATGTCCAGGGAACCAATAGTCAATGTTTAAAAAAATTCTCAAGCAGAATAATACAGGTAGAATTCTTATTTTGGAGGATTTCCCTGGAGTTCCAACATCATTACACAAGGTAAAATAGGTTTGTAAGACTGTAAAAACTTGACAAAAATAGGTCTATGGCTAGCAGATGATAGACTGTAGAATAATAACCTTAAAAAAACCCTTATGTACACGGAAATGCAAACTTAGGGCTCATCCAGGCTTCTTTTTGTGCCACTTTTCTAGGCACAAGTCCGGCCTTTAAAGCTCTGTGTTGAAGTGTTGGTATTTTTTTGGTCCTGCCGCTTTCCCCAGGGAAACCCACGTTTTACCGCTGAATTGGAACAAGCAGCAAACAGCGTTTCCACTTATAAGAGCAAACCCGTGCCTGGAAGGCGTGATGCAAAAGGAAGTTGGGTGAGCCTGCAGGGTGTAATACAAAAGGTCCCTGGCTCAGTGGGACAGCAAATGGTTTGGATGCATGAGGCCCAAGTAGCCAGCACATGAACTTTGCATCTGTGTGCTCTTAAGCACAGGGCTATTTTTTAAAGTGCCCCTTTGCCACATACTATGGGGCTTTAAATTAGCAGTGTTTACTGCTGGGCTAGAAGGACAACAATCTCCTTCAATAGAAGGCAGTTTGCCATATTCCTAGATTTGTCTCCTAAGTTCCTATAGCAGTGAGCAGACAGGTTATCCTTGTGACAGCACTTAATTTATTAAGAGTGGAAGCAACTTAGTAAATGCAATGCTCCAGAAATCCATGAGCAAATCCTCCAAACCTCTTATGCCATATGAATATTTAAATTCATTCTCATACCAGGAAGGAACTACAATGTGATATTGCCCAGGCCAGGCAGGTCAAGTAGGAGCTATGGCTTTAGCAGTGAAGCTGCTCAGACTGGGAGCTCATACAGGAGCTGGAGGCTCTACTCCACCTTTCTTATCTTTTAGCCAGGCCCTGATCCAAGCAAGTGTCTCCATGTGCTTCCCTCTCCTCCTAAGCAACTAAGCTAGGCACTGGGTGATGGCTCTGAAGTTCCTGTATGGCTCACGATCCCCTCTGCTCCTGTGGCACTTGGAAGATGGATGTGTGTGTCTGAGAGGTACCTATGCAACTTATATGGGATTCGAGGCCCGGGCAGGGATGAATCTTGACAACTTCAACATGCCCAAGGAGGCTTTGGATTATGTTTTTAGAATTGCACGCTCCTCTTTTCCAACTTTCTCACACTGCATAAAAAAAACATTTCTCATACAGAGGGGAATTTAAACAGCAGCTTGGAGTGTGGCTTGAATGCCTGTTATTCAGAGGAAATAAAAGTCATGAACAAGTGTGTGCGTGTTCCTAAAGCAGCTCTTTAGACACTGGTCCCCCCCCCCCCCGAAAATACATACTTGATGTGTTTCCTTCTGGCTTGGACTCCCCCTGCTCCACTCTGTTAAGAGTTAGTTGTTAAGTTGTTCTACTTACATGAAAAAGTGAACACCTTCAACACACCTTTTCATTCTTGCAAGTCCAAAGTCAGAGAGCCCATTTAAAATGAATCTATATTCATATAAAGGTATTCCTTACATGTTACCGGTATCTTAAACCTGGGAAACCCATATAAGCAAGAAACTTGTCTACCACCAAGTTGCAAAGTTCATCTATATTCAGTGTTATCTCAGGTTTTAGTGGTCAGCTTTTTGGTACGAAAGCTTAATATGTGTGAAGCATAGCAGCTGAGAATATCCTTCTTCCTGCAGATTAATAGTAGAAAGGACAATTCATTTTTTTTTTTAATCCAAGAGAAATTTTGTTCATTCTAGATCAGGGGTGGGGGACATTTGGCCCTCCATGTTGTTGGACTACAACTTCCATCAGCTTTCACTACTGACTGTGCTGGCTGGAAGATGTAGTTCAGCAATACCTGAAGGCCAAAGCTTCACCACCCATGATGTAAAACAGAGAGACCTCTATATATGGAGGGCCATTGTTACAGCACAGCAAATAAACAACTTGCTACAGAATGATAAGCTATGGATATACAAGTGCTATATAGACAGGAACCATAACACGTTTTTAGATTTACAAAAAAGATGTTTAATAACACTGCAATAAAACACTTTGCTTTTAGAAGTGAGAAAACAATCAGTGCTTCATTTACTTAGGCACAGCTAAAAGAAAAAAATGTGCTGCATTAGGCCAAGCTGTGTCTTATTATCAGCAATTTCATGCAAGGCAAAAATATGGCATTTCACTTTATTCAATGTCATAGTAAGTTTTGACAAATATCAGAATAAACCAAATCCATTTCTGAAAGCACGATCACTCAGATTGCACTAAAATGGAACATTTGGCCATTGCAGTTAATGTTACTAGGCTACTAAAGTATCAGATTGCACAAAGTCATCTCAACAAATGACAAGCAAAGAACAGCATTCAAATGAGTCACATGCACAAAGAGTTCTTATCATTTCAGTGTCGTGTGCCATGGCTGGAGCTTTCTTGCTCTTCCGTAGCCACAAGAACCATTTGGTGTACCCAAACATTCTTTCCTCTGCTGCGTCTGTTCCATGATATGTCATGCTATGACCCTCTGATAAAGCTAAGTGAGTAAGAGAAGTGCCGGAACTAAGTTCCGGAGAGTTCTTGCTGAAAAAAGCCCTGCTTAGAACTATGCATCACTTCCTTCATTTCATTTTGTGCTGGCATTTAAGGGAATCACATAAGCATGAAACATGAGGATGTTGTACCAGGACTTTAACATTTCGCTAATATATCTTATTTGCCCAGAATTGTTCTTCCCCTAATCTCAGAGGATTAACCCCACCATATTTCCAATATCTGGGGGCATATGAACCCTTAAAAAAGTTAATTTTCTCAAGTTCAAAACAGTATGTTGGAAAAGTCTCTGAGTGTTCAGCTATTATGCACATCTATATCCAGAGATCACAGTGGTACCTTGGGTTACAAACACTTCGGATTACAATCTCGGCTAACCCAGAAGTAGTACTTCGGGTTAAGAACTTTACCTCAGGATGAGAACAGAAATCATGCAGAGGCGGCAATGGGAGGCCCCATTAGCTAAAGTGGTACCTCAGGTTAAGAATCGTTTCAGGTTAAGAATGGACCTCCGGAACGAATTAAGTTCGTAACCAGAGATACCACTGTAATGCCAATTTAGTCCCAGAACTCTGTTAAATCAGTGTGTGATAACTGAACACTCCAGGCAGAGATATTTTGTCCATAGTCTTTTGAATGTGCATTATGGCTTCTTCAAGCGATTCCATGACTCTTCCAGCATAGTAAAGTCAAACTCTGCCAATTACTCAAATGCAAAGAAGTGGAACACAAATTCAACTAGGTAGACAGTATCCGAATATTTTGAATCCAATTTATAATAGCTCATTTATTAAAAAGTGCGGGGAGGGAGCATGCCAGCAGTCTTTCCAAAATGTGTAAAATCTATTGACAGACAAGGGTCTCTGCCAAGACAGCTGCAGTGGCTAAATACTAAAGAAGGAGGCCTCCTTCAGCATTGTTTAGTAACCGTAACATAGTTATATCCTTTGGACGACAGGAGGTTGGAAAGGGGGCTGGGTGGGAAAGGGGAACTTTCATTCATCAAAGAGTTGGCTGCATATCTATTTTCTTTCTTCACATTTTAAATTCAAAAGTCTCAATTGCACAAAATGTGCATGAGTATAGTAGATGCCAGGTTTCAAATAGTGTATAAAACAGTGCTTGTTATTCCTGGAATTTAGTCTGGGCGATTAGGAATGGCCGTTTCCAACATGCTTTGGGACATGATAAATCAGGGAAATAAAGTATCCGTTTAAAGCTGCAATACTATGCATACTTACACACAGGGGCGTAGCGAGGGGGTGGGGGGTGGGCCGCCCCGAGCAGCGCCCAGGGGTGGGGGTGACACTTTGGGTGGGGGGCACCACCCCCCGTGACAGGCGCCGCCGTGTGGTGGCTGGCTTGCTTGCTTTCCTTTTTTAAAAAAAAAAAAATTAAAGGGTTTTCTCCCCGCTACCGGGGCGGCCAGCGAGGAGGAGGGGTGTCACAAGGGTGACACCCCCATCCTCGTTGGCCCTCCTCGTCCCTGCGGCCGGCTCCGCCCGGCAGTGGGGAGAAAAGCCCTTTTAAAAAAAGAAAAGCCAAGGCAAGCAGGCTGCTTGCCTTTGCTTTTCTTTTTTTTAAAACGGCTTTTCTCCCCGCGGCCGGGGCGGAGCTGCAGTGACGGTGCGTTGTGACGTCACAACGCCCTGCCCCCAGGGATGCCTCCGGTCGCCGCCCCCCGTACCGAGGCTTCCTCTGCCCCTGCTTACACAGCTCTAAGGATACATGCAGAAGGTTGGGCTACACGTGCCAGTAAGGATTAGAACAGCCCCATGTGCAGCTCCTGCATATATGGCATTGATTTCACACATTCATTGACACACTGCTTTGTGTGGTGCCTGGCATCTTGAGCACTGAAAGTCACCTCTCAGCAGCTGAGTCTTCCAGTCAGCTGCAGTGACCGACAGCCCTGTTTCTAGTTCAAAATTGCCCCTTCCCAAACTGGGTTTGGAAAACAATTCCTTTTGCTTTTGAGCCTTTTCAAAGCATAACAGAACATTTCCATACTTAACATAAGAGTACTTTCTTTTTGAATTAAAGCTGAGGATTCTCAAAAGGCTAGATTGCAGAGTATGCAGCCTGCTCCTGTTTTGCAAATGCAGAGCATGAGATTTTTCTGCCACACTGGCATTTTGCAATAACTGAGTCTGAATACAAAACAAACTTTTCTCTTTTGTTATTTATGTGTACAATAAGATGCTGAAGCCATAGCACAGAAGCAAATGCACTGCTGTCTTAGCAGAGTATGGCCAGCACTGAATTTTGCTCCCTCCCACCTCCCTCAAGCCCTTTGAATAATATAAGGCAAAAAAATGAATATGATTTGACAAGTCTTCTCTCTTCCCTTCTCAATTTTGGCCCGGGGTTAACGATCTTTCCTTGGTTCAGGTGATGACGGTAGGACCCTTACGACCTGTCCTCTCATGAATCTGGGATATTTTCAGCGCAATTGCTATGAGAGGACTCAGCACAGCCTAAAGAAAAAAGGAAAAAAGAAAAATGGCTTAAAGGAAAAGACATAATAATGAATCTACACTTTAAAAAAGCCCTTCTGTTGATATATTTTTTTAATCAGTGGTGGCTCATATGCTAACACAATCCAAATCCTCATTGTAATGCAATGGTGTGTGTGAGTTGGGTTTCCACCCACACTGTTGCTCGCCACCAGAGGATTTTTCTGTTCCACTAGGGTGCTCTGGATGGACTGAGCTAGCCTGGGAACTGCAGATGCACAGCCAGCCTCCCCCCCCCCTCTGATTTGGGCTGATTGCTGCTCTAGCTGCAGGCTGGCACAGCAAGTGCTTGCAGTTTCCAAGTCAGTTTCCAAGTCAGCCAGCAGGGCTGTGCATACAACATGGGCCTATCAGTTTGGATTACAGCATAAAAGAGCAGGAAGTTCATGGACATACAAAATGTGTTTACATAAAATTACAGTAACACACAGCTCCACAAGGGCAGACATGCATTTGTAATGCCCAATATTACAAATTTTCCCTGCCAGATAAAGAGACCATTTACTCCACCACCCTTGCAAGTTACTTAGGATTCAATCCTATATCTGCTTAGCTGAACACAGAAAGCATAGGATTGTTGGCGAAAAGCAAATGCATTTCCTTCTCTTGAGTTTGGATGTGTTACTTTAAACCACATGAGGGCACTGTTTGCCTAGCAATCTAGCCAGTACTTGCTTGTAAGCTTCTTTAACTCTACCTCCAAAAGCAAAGCCATTTTTGTTTGTTGGCCTCTCCCAACTTGTTGAGACAAGATGCCTGTTATTTTCTCCCTCCCTCCCACTCATATTGAAAATAGTTCCTCCATGAATAAAGCCTCTGAACTCCAGAAACTGTAAGTAATTATTCTAGTGTAATTCACTTAAGCTGCAAGGTCTGCTGAAAAGGATCACACTGCTAAGGGTGTTTCAGCAATTTCAATCCATGTAATTTAGCAATCTAAAGTGTTCCGCCTTTCTCTGGATTGTGCTCAAAGTGTAGATACAGATCCGAGCTACCAGGGTTTTTGTAATTCATGTTAAAATCAGGAAAGGATTTTCAGTATCAAAAAGCCAATGATAGCAGGTGTATACAGCCTGAACTACAGCTAGTTACATTATTTGTTTGGGCTCTATTTGTGACCCAGAATGCTCTCTATGTTTTGTTCTGCCAGAAACACAGCTCTTGTGTATAATATAGGAGAAGGCTTGGGTATAATATCAAAATGCCAGGTTGGCCCCAGATTAACAGCAAGCTGGGATGTAACTTGAGGACACAAATGTGGGAGGTGCGAAAAAGGCAGGCAGTCCTTATGCAATGTCAATTATGCTAGCAAGGAATTGCATGGAATCAAGTTGAGGATATCATGCCAGCAACAGCTCACTGGCTTGCTTTTCAATGGTTTTCTGCAAATGAGCAGGCTCCCTCCACTACCAACACACATACCACTTTATCTGCCAAGTACTTTTATGATCAACATGCAGAACACAGGCTTGTAAAACAACTAACCATATTTTGTCCTCCGGGGGGAAAAGTTCCATTTTAAAAAAAAATAGTAGAACAAATTGTGGGAATTCTCCCATGCAAATATACAAACTATATGGTCTCCAGGGATGATTAAATGAAAAGCAACAACAACAACAACAACAACAGTAATCTCCAAGCATTGCCATTGCCAGTTTTTTAATTCCTACATTTGCAAGCTCTACTGGGGACGAGAAGACTTTATAGCATGAGCCAGTTATGGTACTTGAAGTACCATCTGTAAGACATTAAGAGTTTGTCTCCTCTCCTTTGATCTCACTCTTTCTCACAAAATCCAGCAGTAATACACCCAACAGAGCAACCCTACTAATTCAATGCCACAATTATGATAGGATTTCATTCCCACTATGTAGAGCTGGGATCTGTTGCCAGCCAGCTGAACTTTGTATGTGAACTATTAGCCTTAGAGTTCTCTCTTAGAAAAGAAACACGGCTGCAGCTGTATAATATTGGCCAGAGACACTCCATCTTGTCACAAATCAGAAGTGGGCAGCTTACACACCAGCCTACACACAACTGTGAAGAATATCATGAAAAGTGGAAGTGCTACAGTAAGTTTATGTTTTAATTTATGGTGTTTTATTGTCAATTGCTTCAGGGTGGTTTGTTCATAAATGGACTCATAATTGAAATTAACTTCAAAAGAAATACATGGCTAAAGTGTTTCAAGTATCAATTTCATATGGCACTGACTTATGGCTCCCAGATCTGCAGCTTTCAAAACCTTGATCCCTTAGGAACCTTTCAAACCAAGTTTTATCGTTCACTACTAGGGATCTCTTCTTGCGTGTCTAATATAGCTGTCCGCTTGGAGGTCAGTCGAATCCCTGTTAGCGCTCGTATATGGATCCTGAAGATCCATTACTGAATAAAACTCATGTTCTTTCCTGTTGGGCTGGCACCCTTAACCCTATCAATCCCTATCAATCAAAATGGAAAACTACATTATACGAAAAGCTAAAAGGCTTGGGGTTTTTGCCACAAGCACTGATAGCCGCAGGTTACGAGAAAGCCAGAGCAACAATTTGCCAACGAATCTGGGACATAGAATTTCAGTGTCATGTGAGTGAGATGAATAAGCACCCAGCAATCAAAGACAATGGGAGAAGTTTTACCCCAGCAATATATCTGTCAAAATTACAAATATCTAAATATAGAAGGTTGTTCACCCTCGCTAGATTCAATGTGTTGCCATCTGCCTTCTTGCAGGGCAGGTATGTGGGTAAAGCGTATGCAGAGTGAGCCTGCCCCTGCGGCCTGATAGAGATGGAAACTGTCTCTCATGTTTTGCTATGATGTCAATTTTATGAAGATATAGGCTTGGTCTTTCTGTTATACAGAAGATTCCAAGTGGGTCTGAACCTTAATGCTTAAAATCCCTCATAGAGGATAGGGATCCAGAGATCACGCTAAGGGTGGCCAAATTTTCTGCAGCTGCCATAAAACTCAGGGAACAAGCTGTGCTATTACAAAGACTAAGGTCTCAGGTGCAAACTCTAGATAATATTTTAGAGATTAAGACCTAAACCACATTTCTAATGGCTGTCATATTCGTATTGTTTATTGTCATATTTGATTGTTAATTCAAACTTAATTCTATTGTGTTTTATGTTCGCCTATTAGTATGGTATGTGAATCTGGTCTGGGACTGTAATAAATTTCATTCATTCATTCATATGGCTCATGTCATATGAAAGCTAGAGGACATGTTGTTTTCATTTATAAATGCCATTCTTAATCTGAATCAAGTGAAACAACCCTAAATCAGACCTTGGAAAAATCTTGATAGATCAAAAAAAAAATACAACGCTTTGTCTTTTGGCTTAACTTGCTTCCTTAGGCACTGTGGTCTTTGTAATGTGAGAACTAAAAACACTTGGGTCTAACAAATGCCCATGCAGCTCTCTCAAATATATCAGGGCCCCCATAAAATCCCAGGAAGGGGTGGACTTGATGACAGCCTCATTACATGATATCTGGTGGGCATTTGGACCCAAAGGATCAGGAATGCCGTCTTAACTATGTACTCCTTGGGAGGGAAATCATAGGGAGAGATTGCTTGCTGTGTAAATATTGTCGTATATGGAATGTAAAGAGACACCACTTTCCAGGGCAGGTAGCACTTTAAAAATTGGGGTGGTTAGCTGCAAGTAAGAACACTTGCAAATGAATGCCTTGGGCAGCCCATTCAAGGAGCAAACTTATAGGCTTCAGGATGTCTATCCAGGCACTATAAAGAGTGCTGTGGGAAAGCTAGTATGTTTTTATAGCACTGGCATTTTATTAAAGAAAATCCTCTTAGTCTATTAATTGTATACTTAAAAAACAACAGTTCTAAAGAGAATATGATACATTGTTTTTAGATTTACACACACACACACACACACACACACACACACACACACAAGTACTGCAAAAGACGCCATCTTGCTTCCAGTATGGGAGAGAAGGGACTGCAGAAGTGGTCGCCTTTCTTTCTCCCCTCCTGCTTTTCCTCAAAGGTGACACAAACTGCCACAGTTCTTCCAACCTTTTGTAAAAAAAAATGTTAATAAAAAAAACTAAACCCACTACCTGATTACTGTATTGGCCCAAATATAAGCTGCACATTTAAAAGTCAAGGGGGGGGGGAGAAAAAAGACAATACCCAATACCCAATATAAGCCGCTCCCTTCCTCTCTCCCTTCTTGGCCTTGGGGGAGAGGATGGGGGACTATGTGTGGGGCGGGCACTCCTAGCGCTGTTTGCCCCACACTCCTGGCTGCATACCAGATTTTTGTAAGGTCGCAAATATAAGCCTCACTTTAACTTTTCACGGATGGAATTTGGAAAAAAAGTGTGGCTTATATTCAGGCCAATACAGTAATTGTGGGTAATTAAATAACTGACTAAACAAAGTCCAAATCTTTAGTAAGGTAGCAACATATCCAAACATATCCAAACAAACTAAGTGTTTCTGGGGAAACAACTTTTATCAACACATGCTCTGTTGGTTTTACTGGATGGTGCATCTATTTAGACCCGTGAAAATATTTTACAGTTTGTAAATTAATACTGAAAAAGACAAAGTACAATAATATACAGCTAAAAATAGTTCAGATAGAGATTCAAAGATACATGATAATCATTTTATTATTCTGTTCTCCTTTACTTCAAGATCAAATCGGGCCCAGTGTGACACAACTAAATTTAGCATAGTCATGGTTTGGCTTGATAAAGACATATAATGAAATTCAAGTCCAAGGTCCTGTTCATACCTCAATTGTGGCTAGTAAATGACCCTGGGACATGGAGTGGCTTGGTCTCCGCTATTTAGCAGGAACCATAAGGAGAGGCTCCAGACCCGTAGCTCTCAATCCATGTGCTACTTCTCAACTACAAAGAGACCTTTCAAACTTACATATAGAATCACAATGACCAAAATCTAGCACAGAATGAGATACAGTCATGAACAGAGTCCAGGGTGTTAATGATGCATGTGTTGGACTTCAGATTTGCTGAAAAATGAGCAAGAGACTGTTATTTTTAAAGTAACACAAAAATTATTGAAAAGCAATGAAACTACTCAATTAACTGAGGTTCTAACCCCCCCCCCCGGGAGAAGCCTGCCCCCCAATGTCCTCTTTGGGGGGTATATTTCCCCAGCATTTCCCCAAAGAAGCTCAACAAAAGCCCAACGTTTTGGCTGCCCCCCCCCCAATATATATCACGGTTGTTAATCAGCCACATATGTTTGGTAAACCTTTAAACAAGAAGTCAGATCCAATCTAGCAGAAGCTAGAGCTCAGAGCTATTGATCCAGGAACAAAGATTAATTCTGTGTCAGGTAGGGTTGCACTCCACAGGATCGAACTCTGACCATGGATGGGTGAATGATGGTTGTGTGCAGGTAAATCAACTCCATTAATTCCTACAGAGCACATTCATCCTGCAGTAACTCCCTTATGCCTCCTCCCTTACAAAATCCTGGCAGGTGGGAAAGGTCTTTCTTCTTAGAATCGCCTTTGTCCTATAACTAGTTTTAATAGTAGGGGAAGGTGCTTTTATGTTACTGTGATGTGTCAGTTTTATTCATTGTTTTGTTTTCTGGTGGTGTTTTCATAGATTTTGCTTTTATAGAGAGTTTTGTATTTTGCTATTCTATGCAGCTTAGTTTTTGTTTCGTTAGCTGAAGTTTTAATGTTTTATTCCTATTTTTAAAATCCTTTATTATCTTCTAGCAACTCAGGACCTTCAGACCTGTACAACACAGTCTGAACAAAGCTTTCTTAAATAAAATAAAATAAAATAAAGTAAAATAAAATAAAATAAAATAAAATAAAAATGTTTGAGTCTTTTAACAATATTGGGAGTCTCCTTGGACAAGTAAAGAAAGACAGAGCATTTATGTTTATTTTTAAAAATAAAAATGAACACAAAAATAAATAATTGATGGAACTGGATTGCAGAGTTGTTGTGATGGCCAACAGCTTAGAAGGCTATAAAAGGGGACTCACTAGATCCATGGAGAACAAAGTTATCAATGGCCAATAGCCATGATAGCTATATGGAACCTTCATGTTCCACTTGCAATGGCCAGAAAATTCAAAAACTACACCCAAGGATATTGAAATCATTACACATACATTCATGGGTTTAATTTAAGTTACACTAATTCTATCTATTTCTTACATAGAGTGAATTTTATCTTTAGTGAGTTTCACAACTATTTTTGAGATTTGCTTGCTATACAGATAACACAATTACCTTTGCATTTTGACCAGGTTTCATTTATCTCAGAGAATGATTATTTCCCCTATTTTGATGGAAGTGAACTTGTGCACACTTTATTGATGAAACCATTAAAACTAATAATTCCATAATGTGCTAGAAAGGATAAGTGTTCTCACTGTCATTGATAAACTAGTATAATTTGTCTTTCTTTTAAAATTGCTGCTTAAGCAAGTAAGAGGTAATGGGAAAAAGGGTGATGTAAGGAAGCTACACTTTAGAATTAAAGCGAAATAATCCAGAATTCTGAATGCAACACAGTATCTGGTTGTTTCTACCTAATGCCACGGAGACTGTATATACAGTTAAGAGTACTACTCTGTAGAAGATTAAGAATAGTCTTTGTACATAATTTAAATTCACAGGAAAGTGTTCTATAGCCTCTGAAATTCTTGGCAGAGTTAAATATTTAGGTGTCTAGACATTTAATGTAAAGCAATAGCTCTAGAATTTAAAAACCTAACTGATCAGACATTTCAAATAGGAGACTTGAAGGCATTCTACGTATGGTTCACAAAATGTAGACAGCGTGTTTATGATAAGGCTACCTTTTTATTTTCTGAAAAACATAAACTGGGGATGATGCTGTGTATTTAAACAGAGTGGCAATGAGATAAACGTGCTGCTTGAATTTCTACAAGCAAGGTGCGACATTAAAGGCACAGGAGAAGGGCCATTTAACAAAGCTGGCAACTCTCGCAGTGTGTAGACCTTAGAATGAGTCTCTGTTGGATATAGGTCTTGAAAGAAGAAGAAAGCATAGTTGTTAACCTAAGTAAGATAGAGCAGTGTTTTTCAACCTTTTTTTGGGCAAAGGCACACTTGTTTCATGAAAAAAATCACGAGGCACACCACCATTAGAAAATGTTAAAAAATTTAACTCTGTGCCTATATTGACTATATATAAAGTAATTTTTCAATTTTTCCCACGGCACACCAGGCAACATCTCGCGGCACACTAGTGTGCCGCGGAACAGTGGTTGAAAAACACTGAGATAGAGATAAAACAGGACACCATAAAATCAAAACTATCTCACTGTCCCATTTTTCACTTTCTATCTCCTGTTAATCCTGCTTTCATCAATTAACATGGAAATGTCCTTTATCTGGCCCAGCCTCTTAAACAAGAGTTCTTTCCCTAGTCTTAATTAGATCAGTCAAAATGTCTCAAATATTTCAGTGTTTCACTTTGGCAGAACATTTCCTATTGTTTTCTTGTTCATCTCAAAGTACTTTGGAAAATAAATAATCTGAAAAAAGAATTGACTCTGTTGCCAGAGGTTTGTTAGACAGGAAAGTTATCACAAATGCACTACAGGTCTCCTCAGGTGTGTCTGGAGTGAAAAGCAGTAGTTAGTCCTGTCTCTTCCCATGGCACATTTCCATTTGAGTTAAATGGTGTCCACACTGAAAACAATTCTGCTTAGCAGCAGCACCAACATGTTTAATCCCAAGTTATAACAATTTACTGTTTTAGCAAAACCTGAAGCAAGCGGTGTCAAGGTTAGGGTGGTGCAGCAGCAATTATGTGTAGTCAATTATGTTACTTGCATATGTAGTCCCTCTAGATCAGGATAACTAATCTGTGACCCTCCAGTGTTGCTGGACTACAACTTCCATCATCTAGGAATGCAGGCTAGGGATGACGGGGGCTGGGAGCCCAACAATTTGGCTGGGAGCCACAGTTTGTGAATTGGGAGAATTATGACTTAAATTCTGTTGGTGCTGAGTTCCATTCTGCTGTCCTCCTTTTGCCAAAGCAGAAGGTGCATGTGGGAGAATGGGCCTCAGCTGCACTGAACCACCATCACTGTTCATGCATACGGTCTGCTAGCAACTAGGGTGGCCAAGTGAAAAAGAGGACAGGGCTCCATTGTGAAGTG
Source organism: Lacerta agilis (assembly GCF_009819535.1). Classification (NCBI taxonomy): domain Eukaryota; kingdom Metazoa; phylum Chordata; class Lepidosauria; order Squamata; family Lacertidae; genus Lacerta; species Lacerta agilis. The sequence continues at coordinate 61,247,775 of NC_046322.1, forward strand.
GCAATTTCAGAAAGTGCATCTCAATTCCCACTTCTACACAACTATTTTGAGCACAGTAGCTGTCCTTCATCTGGACACCCTACTGACAACCTGGATCACAACCACACACCAAGACACCACACCATCTCTGCTAAGCTGGGGTTAAGAACTATGCTCTCTTTACCAGGACAATCTCATGGAGTGCAAGCCCACGGAGACAGAAATACAACCACTGCTTTGAGCCACATGGTAGTTCTGCAAAGACTTCATCTTGTATTCAGTCCAAGTGTAATGATGGGGGCTCTGTGCAATGTTACATGCTAAATCTTTACAGGACCAAACTTTTAAACTACTGGAATTGTGAAAGGAAATGCCCTAGAAGAACATGTGTAACTATGCAGTGCACTTTTGAAATAAACATTGGAATACTCTAAAATTGGAGCAATCCTGTGCACTGAAAAACTATGGCAAAATATTTAGTTTTATTATGCAAACTGAAGGCAATGCCATTTAAGTGTTTCCACAATACACTGACCAAAACTTTCCCCATTTTGCCTGAGAATATGAGAAGGCCGTGAACGGCAAAAATAGGTTGCATGTACACCCCAAGCTTTCCTACTGGCAGGAATAATAAAAAAAATAGTTCCCACCATCTATTCAGCAGGAATTGGACTTCTGGAATGTGCAGGCATCCCACTCAATCTCACAGAAACCAATGCTTTCTGTGCATCAGTTAAATGGCTATTGAGAAGCACCAGAAGGAAACAACAGCATCCGGAATACCACCATAAATACATTACCTCCATCGAAGTTTGTTTGTTTTTTTAAATAATTTTTATTCATTTTCCAATTAAAAAACACATTCATACTGATAACAAATTAAACCTAATCTTTCCAAATTCAAAAATAAAAAACAATACATCCAACTATATAGTCCAATTTCATTAATTTCAATAGGGACTTCCCTTGTTCTGTATTTCAAGAGCTAATATCCATCCTTTATTTTCTGCTGATATTGATCATCTCCTCCATCAGTTGCTGGTATAACTCTCTCTCTTCTTTTATTTTACCATTCCTTATTTATAGTCACGTAGGGGGCAATTTTTCCATATTGTTCTCAGTCTTAATATTTTAAAAACACAGTCCACTTTTGATCACCCCTCCTTTTTCCTGCTGATTCTTGCTCTAAGGAGGCTCTGGGCTTTCATCCAGGGTTGAAGTTAATTAGCGACGTCTTTGATCTTTCTAAGCACGCTGATGTTTCAGATATACTGTAGGGATGTACTTGGCAATCAGTACATAACACAAAGATTGTTTCAGATTTCCTCATAAAAACCCATGCCAGCCCTCTGGGGTCCTCGGACAGCTGGCAGGCATCCAGGCGTCTATAGCTGCACTCTCTTCAAGCTGTATGTAACAATATTCCATGCAAGCAAATGCATCTTTTGTAAAGTACATCCCCCCTATAGTTTTTGTAGTTCAAATACAAAATATCTCTGACCTCCTTTCGTTAAAGGAGACTGTTACTTTCGTTCTTCTTACTGTGTCATAGTTGCCGCCGCCATCTTGCTCAGCCCAAGTGATCATATCTGATCTTGCTCTGCCAATTTTTGATTGGGGCTTTCCACCGAGGACTGTGATTCCGATACATCCAATTAATTTTACACCTCCTGCATTTCCTTTGAGTAATTAATTCTTTCTTGGTGAGGTTCGCCAAATCATGAAATAGCAGATATAACGAATACAAAAGTACGGCAGCCGCTCACCTCATTCATCAAGACAACAAGAAATGAGTCTTTTTGAAGCCTGGAAGTTGGCCTTCAATGACTGTGTAGTTTAGTAGATTTTTCTTTTAACTCTTTATGGCCAGAACATGCCTGTCCGCCCCCCCCCCCCAATCTTTTAATTTTTAAGAAACAGGGACTCCTGGTTGATGAGACTGGAGAATTGCCAAATTTATGCCTTGGATATCACCCAGCATCCCCCTGCTTCCACATCTTGTTGCGGAGCGCAGATAATGGACGGTCTGCAGATGACGCAGCCCCCCCTACCCTGGGGGGTGGTGGTCAGGGTTAATTACCCTCATTTAACCCTGAATTACTAGCACGCCTGGCTGTCTGATCTCTTAGGAGGCCGCCATATCTCATCGTCGGAAGCCGGAAGTGCCTCCGTCAAAGTTTAGACCCATAATAATAATAATAATAATAATAATAATACCGGGCTCAGGGCGGCTAACATCAATTAAAATCACAGCAAGAAACATAAAAACGATCAATTTAAAATAACAGATTAAAATACAAATTAACTCCTTTGTGGGCCCCACCACCACATTTTTGCACCCACCAGTTATGGCAGGAAAGGAGAAATCCCACCAACAATGCAGGTACATATTTCCTCCCCTTGTTTTAGTCAAGTCCCTCTGTCAATAAATAATCTGTCAATAAATAAGACTTTAAGAAGAATTTCCAGCTAAATTTGGTGGCTCTTTTCCTCCTTGCCTTTCCCTCCCCAGCTTCTTATTTGCTTTTATTTTTGTCCCTGTTTTACAAGCGCTCTGCAGGAACCCATGGCTTCTCAGTGCCTGCATTGTCCCATCATACCTTCCCCCAGAAATCTCTGTACCATTTGGAGTTCAGAAAGACACAAGGAACTGAGCCATGCCCATAGTTATATACCATGACACTGGAGTCACAATGTTATTCTCTAAAATTTACAGCGTCTGGAACACTTAGCCTTTAGATATCAAACTGCAGTTTGTTTTCTACAAACATATATGGTGATATCTAAAGGCTAAGTGTTCCAGATGCTGTAAATTTTAGAGGATAACATTGTGACTCCAGTGTCCTGGTGCAAAGGACGATTTTCCAGTTCACAGCAGACCCTTAAAGAAGAGCTCCCTTCCACTGGGGATGCTTAAGAAATTAGAGTTCTCTGAATTTCAATGTGAAACTGACCTAGTCTGTGTATTAAAGATCCTTTGGATTTTACTTCTCTGAATTTTGTGATGCAGTTCTCAATAGAAAAAAAAATACCATAATGCAAATATGTTTAGCAATGTGCATATTGAGATAAAATAGGTATTGAAATGTTTATTTTGTGATAGAAAACATACTTAAATACAAATTTTCATCTTGGTTTATTGTTTTTATATAAAGCACGGGCTTAGTGAGCAGATTCAAAAAGAATGATCTGCTCGTTGCTACTTTGGGCCTGCTTCACACTCCAGGGTCCTCTCTCTTTTTAATACTGCTTCCTCTGTTCCCTCTCTATGGACTCATTCATACTGTTCTCTAATGTGGATAGTTTTGTGTACCTTCATTAATTCTCCATTGTCTACATTATGTTCTCCTTTAAATCACTTTCCGCTCCCCTCAATCCAGATTTTCTCGTATCAGATATATTCCAAAAAGAAGGGCTTGTGATAATGGAGGGGGGGGAAGTATGGGAGGCAGCAATTTGAAAAGGTCCTATGTGCGGCAGATAATTAACCTGCTTTCTTTTAACATACTTTCTTTCAGTAATCAGCATTCTATGCTAACTAGCATTTATATAGTTTTTTTAAGCATCTGATTGATTTCTCAGTATCTACATTAAGAGCAAAGGTATAAATCATGATCGCTATTCTGCAGATAAGGATCAACCCAAATTTCAGGTGCTACACTGCCCTCTCATTGCCTGAGAAGGATTTTCTTGTAAAGTTTCTCACCAGTTGACAAAACTGTAAAGCAAGTATGATCTTGCAGATGTTGGCTGCAGTCTGCTGAAATCCTCCCTCCTCTTTAGAACAGAGCAGATTTTGTTTATAAATACAAGAGGACTCTCAAAGCTGCTTCACATTTCTTCCATACAAGGAATACAGAACTTGCTTGGACTTTGGTATTTATGTTTCCCAACTGTAATATTATTGTGGCGAATCACTGGGATGCATTAGCTAAGTAATTCTGCAGACAAATTGGCTTGACAGAAAGTTATTTTAAAAATGTTGAATTTTAATTTAGATTTGCATGCTAGCAAAGAAGAATAAAAAGGGGAAGCATCCAAGCTTCTCATCAGCACATAAATCTTGACATATTTGTATTTCCTTCCTTCCTACCATGAAAACATGTCACAAATGAAGACGCTAATTAACATCAACTTGTATAATGTGCACATAGATGTAATTTTACATGACTTAAGTTGTATAGGCAAAAAGCAAAGGTTTGTAACAGTGAAGATTTTTGTCTGTGGGTCTAAAATCTTTTACAGCATACCAGTACAAGCGTTCTTAGTTTCTATTCAGGAAATAGGGAAAGAAGTAGAAGAAATTAGCTCCAATTAGCCACTGATGTACAACCTGATCCCAACCATGTTGATTGTAAGGATAAGTAAGGATAATTTGTTTAAATAGATTTAAAGGATAATTTATTTAAATAAACCCAAAGTGTACTCATTAATGGTTCCTCGTCATCCTGGCAACAAGTGACAAGTGGGGTGCCACAGGGTTTTGTCCTGGGACCGTTGTTGTTCAGCATTATAAATGACTTGGATGACAGTCTTGAGGAGCTGCCCATCAAATTTGCAGATGACACCAAACTGGGAGGGGTACCGTAGCTATTGCTGCAGAAGCCAGAATCAGAATTCAACATGACCTCAACAGATTGGAGAACGGCCCAAACTAACAAAATGAATTTCAATAGGGACAAATGGAAGGTTCTGCATTTAGGCAGGAAGCGATCTTTCAAGTCATTATCTCCCACTCAGAGAATATCAATCAAACAACCCTGACTACAGGCAACCCTCATTTATGTGGGGGTTACTTTCCAAGGCACTGCACATTTAACTGAAACCACATATTTGAAACACCATTGAAAAAGCCTGCGCACACACCATATTGCCCCTGCCTCCACCCTGCCCCTTTTTGGGTCACTTCCAGGTTTGGCACAATGTGCAAATGCACACATATTGAACATGCATAAATGCTTGTATTAGCAAGCATAAATGCTATGTAGTGCACACTATTCATCTTGCTTTCTATTTACTAGCTGGGCATTGCCCTCTTTTGAGTGGGTCTCCTTTTCATTTATTATATGCATTTATTTATTTTTTGCATCACCTGCCCTTTTGTTTGAACTTAGTTAAGACAAAAATCCTTACTCATCTTTATTATCATGGCATATATGAAAGCTATGCTTCTTATTAAATAGTGGGTGGACATAGCAGACGACACAGTGATTCTCCAAGCAGCTCTCTTTATTCTCAGGCTGGAACAGAACTGAACTGAAGAGCTGAGCCAGCCTGCTTATATAGTACTCAGTAACATGCAACAGTAACAACTCTCTCTAGCTACCCAATCCGTGAGCTGCAATCTCAATCCTTCATTTGCATGTGTGGACCTGAGTGAGAACTGCAGTCACGGTGGGCAGAACGAAACTATATACACAACACCCCTAGTGGCCTAGGGGGAGAACTTCAATACATAACACCCCTGCCCACCGAGATAAGGTATTAGGTTACAATCATAATGGTTCCCTTATATACAGCAATACTCTTCTTGGTTCAGTAAGGCACATAGCGTATCTGTTTCAATTTTCCCAGTTCGCAAGCATAACTAATTCTATTTACAATGCGGCATTACGTGTGCAATTTGTCAGCAACATAGTCTTTTAAATAAGCCAGGCGCCTGGGAACCCTACCTGACCGCTGAGGGCCAGTATCAGAGTCTGGTTGGCTGCCCGAGTCCTGCTGCGACTGCGGTGCGACCAACGGTGGCGTTGAGCCCAAGTTCCCTGGCTCCGCTGCTGTTGAAGGAACTGCCGCAAGCAGACTCGGCAGAAAATCAGGCAAGGCAGTCTCAAGGGAGTCAGGCAGAACCACTGTAGCGGCTCGGCTTGGCTCAGCTCCATGTCCACAGTTTGTGAGGGAGGTGTAGGTGGAGCCTTGCCTTCCATTAGCGTCTGCTCCAGAGCTGAGGCAGCAGTTGGGGACACAGTGTTATTGTCCAAATTCCCAACTCTGCGCCTTAGCTGGTCTATGTGTCAGTGCCATAAGCGTCTGTTCTCGAGTGCCACCTGGTATGAGCGGGGCCCAGTGACTCCCACTATCATGGCCAGCACCCTAGGAATGTCCCCCACAAAGTTTCGGGCAAAGACCCTATCCCCTGGAATAAAAGACCATGGTGCGTTAGCACAGCCCGGGGGCTTGGCCACCCCAAAGTCCGGGTGCAACCGGTCGAGCAGAGACCTGAGGCAGCGGCCCATAAGCAGTTCAGCCAGACTCCGCCCTGTGGCTGCATGAGGGGTGATGTGCTGCACGAGCAAGTATTCAGTGACCCGCTCATGCCAGTCCCTCTGGTCCAGGCACGCCAGTGCCTCTTTTGCTGAGCGCACCATTCTCTCCGCCTGTCCGTTGCTGGCCAGGTGAAATGGTGCTGTAAGGGCATGGCGGATGCCCAGCCCAAAGAGGTACCTTTCAAAGGTGCCTGATGTGAGCTGAGGTCCGTTGTTGGAGACGAGGACATCAGGACATCCATGAGTTGCAAACAGGCCCCACAGTATCCAGATCATGGCTTCGCTAGTGGTGGAGGGCATCAGGGCCACCTCCAGCCATTTTGAATAGGCATCCACCACTACCATAAAGGTCTGGCCATGAAAGGGGCCGGCAAGATCGATGTGCACCCTCGACCAGGGTGCCTTGGGCATCTCACAGGTGTTGCCCTTAGCTGCCAGCAGTGCAGGTCTCAACTCTTGACACCCTTGACAGGAGGCAACCCAAGAGGTGATGGCATCGTCCATGTTAGGCCACCAGACATAACACCGAGCCAACGCCTTCATTTTGATGATCCCTGGGTGGCCGATGTGCAGAGCTTCGAGGACGCGCTGGCGGAGTCTTTGGGGAACCATGACTTGGTCTCCCCACAGTAGGCAGCCGCAATGAGCCGAGAGTTCATGCTGTCTGGTTGCAAATGGCTGGAACTCTGGTGCAAAGGGCCCTTCTGGCCACCCCCTCCACACCCAGTTGAGCACACATCTAATGGTGCAGTCCTGGGCAGATGCGGAGGCCACATCGGCAGCTGACACTGGTGCTGCTGGTAGGTCCTCAATCAGGAGTAGCGATGAAGCAGGAGCTGGGTCTTCCACAAGCGCTGGAAGAGGGCAATGACTGAGGGCGTCGGCGTGGCCCAGCAATTTTCCAGGGCGATGGACAAGCCGGTAGCTGTAGGCTGCCAGAAAGACAGTCCATCGCAGCATGCGTGGCAAGAGGACCAGCGGAGTTGGTCTATCACCGGCGAGGAGGCCCAGGAGCGGCTTGTGGTCAGTGATGAGGTCAAAGGTTCTTCCATAGAGATATTCATGGAACCTCTTCACTCCAGCCACAAGCGCCAGTGCCTCCTTGTTTAGCTGGCTGTAATTCCGTTCAGCCGGAGACAGTGTCCGAGAGAAGTAGGCGAGCGGTGCTTCCCTTCCATCTGGAAACTGGTGACTGAGGACAGCGCCGATGCCAAAGGGCGAGGCGTCGCAGGCGAGGACCAGCGGCCTGGCTTCACTGTACTGTACCAGCACACTGTCCAATGAGAGGAGGGCCTTGACTGTGTTGAAGGCCGCCGTTTCCCGATGACCCCAGGACCACGGTGCCTTCATGCTGAGGCGGTGGAGAGGCTCGGCTAGCATTTCTTTGTGGGGCAGGAACATATTGTAGAAGTTCAGCAGCCCCAGGAACGCCTGCAACTTGGTCTTGCTCTTTGGGATCGGGGCCTCCTGGATGGCCTGGATCTTGGATGCCATCGGGTGAAGACCGGAGGCGTTGATAAGGTAGCCCAGGAACTCCACCTGCAGAATGGCAATCTGGCACTTTTCTTTCTTCACCTTGAGCCCGGCCTGCTGGAAACTGGTCAGCACGGTGTAGAGGCACTCGAACAGCTGCTGATTTGAGCCTGCGGACACCAACATGTCATCGAAATACAGCACCACGCCTGGAAGCCCCTGCAGGAGGTGCTCCATGAGGCTTTGAAAGATGCCAGGAGCCACGCTCACCCTGAACTGTAGCCGGCGGCACTGGAACACTCCTCGGTGGGTGACAATTGTCTGAGCTTCAGCCGTGGCGTCATCGACAGGCAGTTGTTGATAGGCTTGAGCAAGGTCCAGCTTAGCAAAGACCTTGCCTTTGCCCAGGGAATGCAGCAGGTGTTGGACGACAGGAACTGGATAAGCATGCTGCTGAAGTGCCTTGTTGATCGTGCACTTGTAGTCTGTGAATATTCTCACCGACCCATCCGGCTTGACAGGCGTGACAATAGGTGTTTCCCACTTGGTGTGGTCAACCGGCTCCAAAACACCTTGCGCGATTAGTTTGTCAAGTTGTTCATCCACCTTAGCTTTGAGGGCAAATGGGATCCGGCGCAGCTTTAGCTTGATGGGGGCGACTTGCAGATGAAGGCTGAAGGAGATGCATGTGCCTGTATATTGGCCCAATGTGCCATCAAAAACCTTAGCAAAGTCTTTGATTAGGGCCTCAACCTCTGCATTGGATATGCAGTTGATGCTGGTGACTTCCTTTTTTTTTATAAAGAATTTATTAAATTTTAACAATAAAACACACACACAATACAAAATACAACAAAAAACTACAAAACTACAAAAATACAAAAATCTTAACAAATAAACACTTATCTAACTATCCTTATCTTATTCATAACATTATTTGGGGCCCTCCTCGCATCCTCTCTTCTGCGTTCATTTCTAATCTTCTTTAGTAACTTTGTAACATTGTAAAATCCTCGTTCTCATCTAATCTTAAACTTTATAACCAATAATCATAACTCTAATCTTAATCCTAATAAAAATAAACATAACATATTTCTAACTACTTCTTATATCCTATTTTAATTTAACTTCTGGCATTACTATAGCCTTAAATGTCCTCTGATTTCAATTTCAAATATCTATCTTTTCACGTCGTTTCAAATAGTCTTTAAATTTCTTCCAATCCTCCTGCACCGTTTCTTCCCTCTGGTCTCGGAGTTTCGCAGTCAGTTCTGCGAGTTCCATGTATTCAATCAACTTCATCTGCCAATCTTCCACTGTTGGTAATTCTTCAGTTTTCCAATTCTTAGCTATCAGAATCCTAGCAGCTGTAGTGGCATACATAAAAAATGTTCTGTCTTTGTTGGAGATTCCATAGTTGGTCATGCCCAGCAGAAAGGCCTCTGGTTTCTTAGTAAATGTGTTTTTCAACACCTTTTTAAGCTCATTATAAATCTTCTCCCAGAAGTCCTTTACCTTTGGGCACGTCCACCACATATGAAAGAAGGTACCTTCTACTTGCTTACACTTCCAGCATTTATTACACAAACCATGATACATCTTAGCTAACTTAACTGGCGTTAAATACCATCTGTAAATCATTTTCATAATGTTTTCCCTTATGACATTGCATGCAGTAAACTTAGTACCCTCCTTCCACAACCTCTCCCAATTCTCCAACATTATATTATGCCCAACATCTTTCACCCAATCAATCATCACTGATTTAACCATTTCATCTTTTGTATGCCACTCTAGCAACAAATTATACATTCTGGAAAGATTTTTTTATACTAGGTTCTATTAGTTCCATTTCCAACTTGGATTTCTCTGACTGAAAGCCTTGTTTTTATCCAACTTAAAGACTTCATTTATCTGATAATACTGCAACCAGTCAGATACTTTCTCTTTCAGTTGTTCATAGCTTTTCAATTTAAAGTTCTGACCTTCTTGTTCTGATGCTGGTGACTTCCAGGCCAAGGGCGCCAAACCATTCTAACCCTACGAGGCTAGGGTGCAAGCCTTCGACCACCACCAGTCGGAGCAGGCCTGAAAAATTCCCGGATGGCCTTCTGCAGTGTGAGGTCTGGCTTGGCAAGAAGACGCCGTCCGTTGCAGACAGTTGTCCCGGACTCTGCAAACGATTCAATCCATCAGGGCATCGTCTAAGTCTTGGAACTCACAGTGCAGTGCGGCCTTTCGGAGTGTGGCAATGCAGCTGTTGATCAACTCCCCCTCTGCTTGGTTCCAGTGGTAAAACGCATGGCGGGCAGCAATTTTGGATGGCTTCGGAGTGTAGTGGCTGTGTAGCTTCTCTTGTAGCACATCCCACGGCGCTGCCTGGAGTGCTAGTAGTGCGACCAAAGCTTGGGCTGTCTCGAACACCTCAGGCCCACAGAGGCTGAGGAAGAGGCCTCGCTTCCGCTCCTCTGACCCTCTTGTCAGCTCATTTGCTTGGAGGTATCATTCAAACCGAGCGAGGTATGAGTCCCATGATTCAGCAGCTGGGGCAAACGGCGGTAGAGGCACAAATGAAGCCATGGGTCCGATGCCAAAGTGTGGGCGATGGATGGAACACAGTGCTCTAGCCAGAACAGTCAGCTCTGAATTGGGTTCCCTTCAGTGATTTCGCTCAGTGTTTCAGCTCAGCGATTTTGCTCAGTGAGTGTCTGAATCTGGCTGTGCTCTGATGTCCATCAAATCCCAACCTCGTCGCCAGTTTTAAATAGTGGGTGGACATAGCAGACAACACAGTGATTTTCAAGCAGCTCTCTGTAACAACTCTCTCTCTCTAGCTACCCATCCATGAGCGGCACTCTCAATCCTTCATTTGCATGTGCGGACCTGAGTGAGAACTGCAGCCACGGTAGGCAGAGTGAAACTACCGTGTTTCTCCTAAAATAAGACACTGTCTTATATTTTTTTTCACTCAACAAAACACAGTATGGCTTATTTTCAGGGGATGTCTTTTTTTTTTAATTAAATGAACTATTTATTCAGAAGATATAAATACCTCTTAACAAAAATCTGCAGCTGATTTACAGAAAAAAGAATCATCGTACAATAAGATATGCACATAGTTCAGAATACAATTAATACATTTCGAATGCGTCATTTAAAACAGCCACTAAGCAAGGTAGCACTCTCAAGCATTTCCAATAGACCTTTTTCCCACCCTCCCCCTCCCCTCCCACCCTCCCCTCTGGACAGACCTTCGTTCTTCAGATCTTTATCCATGTACACAGTCTGTTCATTCGAGCTTGTATGTTTGGGTTGGCTTCACCCCTTTCTATCCAATTCCTATAAATTGCCCATTTATTTGTAATTCTTTGGCATTTATTTTCCCAACTATCCTCTGCCGCTATTTGTGCAAATATTTCAGATTGTACGTATTCAAAAACATAATCATTCCATTTTCCCATTTCCCATTTAGCCTTTTCTTTCCATCCCAGTGCAATAACTGCCATTCCGGCTAGAATCATAATCTTATACAGCTCTTGCATATTACTTTTTACTTTGTTATTTCCCAGTATTCCCGAAAATAGTAAATCCCTATTCACTTCTATATTTATTTGAAATAATCCAGAAATTACCTTTGTAATCTTTTGCCAATATTCCTTAACCAGACTGCATTCCCACCACATGTGGGAATAAAATCCTTTTTCCTGACCGCAATGCCAACATTTGGGACTAAACCCTTTCACTATATACGCCATTTGTGCTGGAGTTCTATACCATTTTAATAAAAATTTTCTACTTAATTCTTTAAACTTTTCTATTTTAATATTATTTATATTCTTCATTAATTCTTGGACTACACTTTGATGAATAACACCCTCCTGCTCCCATTTACTCTGGATTATTCTTATCATTCTTTCTTTATCCCTCACCATCAATCCATACAACATCCCCGCTATCCCCTTCTCTGTTGTTTGTCTTCTGTTCAACACCATATCCACTTTCATCTCCGTCCTCCTCATCTCCTCCGCTCTTTCTGTTTTTATCAAATCATAAAGTCCTTCCACTTTCAACCAATATTGTTTTCCTATTTTTTTCCAAAAAAACATTTTTTTAAATTAAACTCCCTTCATCATCATACATATTCCCCAATATAACAAATCCCCGATCCTCCAATCTCCTCCACCAGCCCGGTTCCCCCTGACTCTCCAGCAAGTATTTTAACGGCATCCATCTTGAGAGAGTTGGCATCCATTTCGTATTCCATTTCTTCCAGATTCCTAGCGCAGATTTTCTTGGTCCTATTGTCTTCTTACAAGCCAAGTTAATATCTCTAATAAATATCCCCTCTCTTCCTATTCCTTCATTTATTTCATTTTCCAGCCTAATCCATTTAGTCCTATCCTTATATCCAATGTCTATTAAATTTTTCAGTTGAAATGTTTCGTAATAAAATTCTAAGTTTGGTATTCCCCATCCCATCTCTTCTTGCGGTGAGTAAAGGGGATGTCTTATTTTAACCGTGTCGCATTGGTATGCTGCATAGCCACGCCTCTCCAGGCTGTTTTAATGGGAGGTACCACGTCACTATGGCTTATTTTCGGGGTATGGCTTATTTTTGGGGAACGGCTTATATTTCGCAAATGCATAGAAATCCTGCTATGGCTTATTTTATGGCTATGTCTTATTTTAGGAGAAACAGGGTATATACACAACACCCCTAGTGGCCTAGGGGGGAGAACGTCAATACATAACACTTCTAATTTGGTGAATTCTGGCCCATTATATTTTATAGCAAAATAAAACAAGATTTTTAGATGCCATGTTTCTTTTCTGTTTCTGCTCCCACAGACTAAAACAGGCAATGGCCTTAACTGGTAATGATGACCCAGAAGCCACAATTTATATACCAATCTAGTGAAGCTGATCATCTGTCAGGGATCGTGCTGAAGAGGGCTGCACTGAGGAAGAATGGTGGGAATCTTCTCAGCAGCAGGAAGACAGTATATATTTGGAATAGTGGTTTGCAGAGGGACATAGTTCAGAAGGCAGAGGCTGGGAAATACTGAATGGAGAACAGATAGCAGAAGAAACACTAGAAGAGTGCCTGCAGGCTAAAAGGGGAAAAACCAAGCCGATGCTCAGGTGTTCCCCAGACTCTCGCCTGGCATGGCGCCCTCCAGAACCTTGCGCTCTGGTGCCCTGCGCCACTAGCATCTAAGCGGTAAGACACCCCTGTGTACAAATGTAACTTGAGAACTTCTACATTTCAGGTGTGGTCATGCTATCTGATCTCCAGGAACAGCTCATGCTCATCACTGGTCCTCTTCACAGCCAATGCAAACTGTATGTCACAGGCAATACAGTGGAAAGTCCAACCTATCTGTTTTTCTTTGGGGCTTCCTCTCACCTACAAGGCATGCAATTTTTAGGAAAAGAAATCTGCAACTGCACTTACCTGCGGTTCTTTGTCATGTTTGTTGGGGTCCTTTTCATAGCTTTCTGCATAGATCCTGAGAGTGGCTCTCACATGACTAGAAGCACTTAATCTGAAGATGAGTCTGGATGCATCCGAGAAAATTATCCTTAGCCCCTGTTAAAAGTAAATACAGTTTATAGATGGTGCAAACAGCATTTTTGAGAACATTCTGTCAACTAACAGCTGCTTCACAGGAATATTCATTAATCTTATAGCTGCCAAGATTTTGTACAGAAAAAGAGAACAACTCCATTCTAATAAGTTCAACAAAACATGGAATATAACTACTTTATCTAAATTAATATATCACAGCAGAATGAAAAAAGAACAAGAATGAAACACATGCATAGATTTGGTGGTGTTCTGGAATGATAAATTTCAGTATGCATATCCCCAGCTGTACAGTTCTTTTGCTTTATTGTAATTTGTCTATTCTTCTTATGTTAATTAGCTTAAATTATAGGGGAGGGATAAGAATACTTAAACTTTCTTATATTTACTCATTTAACATAGTTCTATACTAAGTCAGAATATACTGTGCTAGTTTGCAACATATGCAATTGAAAACTATCCATGTGCTAGCTACAGCTTCAGTTACTGTTAATAGCATTTTTATTTACATGTACAAATTACTTGGTTGGATCCAGAGTTAAGACTGTCTGGGCTGGTAGAAGTTGTTTTCTCTCTTCCCTTCCCATTACAGCAGACCCTCACCCCCTGAATATACTCATCTGAGAGTCAGAAAACTCTTGAATAGGATGGGCTATAATGCATGGAGCTGGGGAGGTGATTCCTGAAAACTGGGTGCAGACAGCTTCTTGAGGAAGAGCTCTGTGGTGAAATGCACCTTCATCCAATTTGGGGGGGGGGTCTTCCCTTCATACCACATATCTTTATTTGCCTTTCCTACCTGTCTTTTGGTCACAGTCCCATCAACGGGATCCACATATTCAAAGCTGGTTGCTTTTTGCACACTGTAGACATTGCTTCCAACAGCAAATTGTTGATTACTGAAAGATTTGTCAGTGATCAAAGCCTCCAGGTCTCTCATTATGAAATATGCTGTCCTGGGATCCAGAGCTTCATAATCAAATCTTGAATTGAAGGAATTAAAATAATAGCAGAAACATGTGGAATAACAACGTATTAAAAACCTGTGTATCCATGGCAAGGGTCAGTCTACACCAAATGCCTAATACAGTACTAACAGCAAACTCACCCTTCAAGTGTGATTGTAGAGAAAATAACAGCATTCATGCACAAGAGGAAGGTTTGTAGAAGTGCTGAATTGTTAAAGGAAAAACCCTAAACAAGGGGAGAGGAACTGGGAGCCAAGAACTGGCAGCATGCTCAGTTGGCATGAAATGCTGACTTGCGCTTGCCCTGCGCCTAGGGAGCCTGAATCTGAGCAGTTTCCCGCTTGTCCCGTGCTTTTTAGGCAGGATCCAAACAGTTTTGCCGTTCCCCTGCTGCTTTCCCCTGACAATTTAGCACTAAATCAGAGCAAAAGGCCCTCTGTGAAAAACCCCATTGCCATTGGTTTTCATTCAGCACTAATGCACAAGTTTCCGTGGGGGAAGTGGCAGGGCAAACAGAAGTGTGGATAAGCCCTCACTGTGGAAAGGGGGAAATGGAAAACAGGGGTTGCGTGGAGGGGGAGGGGAGACTCGAATAGGGTGTGGCTGGCTGGCATCCTGACCAGGAGAACTACACACTGCAACATTTTGTTGCAGGTCCTACTTGTAAAGTTTAATGGAGAATACGTTGACAGGAAAAATGAAACCAATGCACTACAAATCTATGAAAATGCACATAGAAAGTTGCTAAGGCATAAGGTCATTTCTTGACACACTAAACCTTGAGGAAGCTCTTTGCCACCTCCCAAACTCTGCCCAGCATTACAGCCTCCAAGCCTCTGAGCAAGAAGTTAAAGACAGACCTCTGTCTCCGGAGCCTTGGGTTTATCCATCATAGATTCACAGCTGGGCCCACCCACTCAATGTGCCGTCACACTTTCCATAAATTTCCACAGGCAGGTTGAAAGCACCATGCTTTCATCCACATTAACCAAGTACAGTTTGGACAAATGACTTTATTCCTTGCTTTACATGTTAATTTCTGGCATAATCTCATTGGCTAGAAAAATATATCTGAAATGGAGACAATTTTAACTTCCTTCTATGACTGGGAATTCATCATGCGAAAGGCTGGGCTGGATGAATCCCAAACCGGAATTAAGATTGCCGGAAAAAATATCAACAACCTCAGATATGCTGATGATACAACCTTGATGGCAGAAAGTGAGGAGGAATTGAAGAACCTTTTAATGAGGGTGAAAGAGGAAAGCGCAAAATATGGTCTGAAGCTCAACATCAAAAAAACTAAGATCCTGGGCACTGGTCCCATCACCTCCTGGCAAATAGAAGGGGAAGAAATGGAGGCAGTGAGAGATTTCACTTTCTTGGGTTCCATGATCACTGCAGATGGTGACAGCAGTCACGAAATTAGAAGACGCCTGCTTCTTGGGAGAAAAGCAATGACAAACCTAGACAGCATCTTAAAAAGCAAAGACATCACCTTGCCAACAAAGGTCCGTATAGTTAAAGCTATGGTCTTCCCAGTAGTAATGTACGGAAGTGAGAGCTGGACCATCAAGAAGGCTGATCGCCGAAGAATTGATGCTTTTGAATTATGGTGCTGGAGGAGACTCTTGAGAGTCCCATGGACTGCAAGAAGATCAAACCTATCCATTCTCAAGGAAATCGGCCCTGAGTGCTCACTAGAAGGACAGATCCTGAAGTTGAGGCTCCAGTACTTTGGCCACCTCATGAGAAGAGAAGACTCCCTGGAAAAGACCCTGATGTTGGGAAAGATGGAGGGCACAAGGAGAAGGGGACGACAAAGGATGAGATGGTTGGACAGTATTCTTGAAGCTACTAACATGAGTTTGGCCAAACTGCGGGAGGCAGTGAAGGATAGGCGTGCCTGGCGTGCTCTGGTCCATGGGGTCACGAAGAGTCGGACACGACTGAACGACTGAACAACAACAAATGACTGGGAACAGCAAGTTATCAGCTTATTAGAGTTATGGGGGTGTATTAGAGGGGTACCTAAGCGACCTCAGAGGGCAAAATATTATCAGGAGCTGATGGGGTCCTGGTGCTGGCCACAATCTCTTTACACAATAAGTGCCTAAAGAGTTCTACAATTTTTTGCTAAGGACTGCATGTAACTCTTTTGTTCTGCCACAGCTCCTATAATAACATTGCTTTCCCAAAGGCACAATATGACTTATTAATAATTTTTCTAGTTTTATGAACATACCGTTCATATTAAAATAGTTTGTTTGGCCTTGCTTTCTTTTGAAAGATTCTAAACCAAACTCCATGCCTTGGCTGTAATCTACAAAATTTGTTGTTGTTCAGTCGTTCAGTCGTGTCCGACTCTTCGTGACCCCATGGACCAGAGCACGTACAAAATAATTCATACCAAATCCATGTCTGCCTGCAGGAGTTTTACAATGCCCCCCCCCTTTCTCATTACCAAAACACAAATCAGCATTGCATATATCTGTAGTAGATTTAAGCTGTCGGTTGTGGTTTGACCATAATCACCTCTACATATGAATGATTACTTTTATAATTTATAATTTGTTAATTTGGTCCTATAGGCACTGCATTCTCTCTCTCTCTCTACAAACACACACACACAATTCATTGCATTATGCAACTGACTCTTCTATAGAGCAGCCATTCTCACCTACAGTAGTAGTGGCGGCCAAATTTTGCCCAGTGCTCTCGGACAATCTCTTCCACACTCTGTTTTCGAGCTGCTATGATTGACAGCCAAATTAGGACAGCCCAAAGTCCGTCCTTCTCTCGAATGTGGTCGGATCCTAAGAGAAAAATATAAAAAATTACATTGCATGTTAAAATATAATACTGAATATGGAAAATAAAGGTTTTGGTGTATAGTAGCTCTTAATTCACTTTATAAGGGGGATTAGAGTCTTGACTCTGTTCCCTGGAAAAGATCCATACTAAAGATCCATCTCAAAAACCTCATCAGGAGGGCTTTAAACTGACTTATGTGGGGGAGGGTGACAGTGGTCCTGAAGGAAGGAGTCTATCAAGTGCTGAAGATGATCATCCAAATGTCAAGGACCAAATGGAGTAAACAGCATGCAGACCTAGTGGTGGGAATAAAAAATCCTTAAATAAGAGACTAGGGGGAATGATCAATGGTCTTCAATGTCTGTATACTAATGCACAGAGCATGGGAAATAAACAAGATGAGCTTGAGCTCTTGGTACAGCAAACTAAATACGACATAATAGGCATCACTGAAACCTGGTGGGATGAGTCTCATGATTGGAATGTAGTAATAGAGGGATACAATCTATTTCAAAGAAATAGACCAAACAGGAAAGGAGGAGGAGTGGCATTATATGTCAGGGATGTGTATACCTGTGAAGAGATCCAGGATTTAAAACTTCAAAGCCAAACTGAGAGTATCTAGGTCAAAATTAAGGGAGAGAAAAATAACAGTGATCTCATTGTGGGAGTTTACTACAGATCCCCAAGCCAAACTGAGGACACAGATGATGCTTTCCTGGAACAGATGACCAAGCATTCAAAAGGAAGTGAGATAGTAGTAATGGGGGATTTCAACTATCCTGATATTTGTTGGATGTCAAACTCAGCCAAGAGCACAAGGTCTAACAGATTCCTCACTGGCCTTGCAGACAATTTCATTGTCCAGAAAGTGGGAGAAGCAACAAGAGGATCAGCCATTTTAGATCTGGTCTTAACCAATAGTGATGACTTGGTAAGTGGGGTAGAAGTGGCAGGATCATTAGGTGGGAGTGATCATGCTCTTCTGGAGTTTATTATACAGCGGAACAGAGCAGCCAAGCATACTAAGACTCAAATTCTAGACTTTAAGAAAGCAGACTTCAGAAAATTTAGGGAAATGCTGGGTGTGATCCCATGGTCAGTAATACTAAAAGGGAAGGGAGTTCATGATGGATGGGAGTTTGTTAAAAGGGAGATATTAAAAGCACAACTTCAAGCAGTACCAATGAGACGAAAACATGAAGATGCCTAAAGAAGCCAGGGTGGCTATCTAAAGAACTTTTAACTGATTTAATATTTAAAAGGGATATGTACAAAAAATGGAAAAAGGGGGAAGTCACCAGAGAGGAATTCAAACAAATAGCCAGCACGTGTAGAGACAAAGTCAGAAAAGCTAAAGCACAGAATGAACCCAGGCTTTCTAGAGAGGTTAAAAGCAACAAAAAGGGCTTTTATGGGTATGTCCGTAGCAAAAGGAAGAACAATGAAACAGTGGGGTCACTTAGAGGAGAAGATGGTGAAATGCGAACAGGAGATAGAGAAAGGGCAGAACTCCTCAATGCCTCCTTTGCCTCGGTCTTATCCAAAAAAGAAAACAATGCCCAACCTGAAGAATATGGAGCAGATGATTCAGCAGGGGAAACACAGCCCAGAATAAGTAAGGAGGCAATACAAGAATACTTGGCTAGTTTAGATGTATTCAAGTCTCCAGGGCCAGATGAACTACATCCAAGAGTATTAAAAGAACTGGCAGAGGTGATTTCAGAACCACTGGCAGTAATCTTTGAGAATTCCTGGAGAACAGGCGAAGTGCCAGCAGACTGGAGGAGGGCAAATGTTGTCCCTATTTTCAAAAAGGGGGAAAGAGAAGACCTAAACAATTACCGCCCAGTCAGCCTGACATCAATACCAGGAAAGATTCTAGAGCAGATCATTAAGCAAACGGTCTGTGAGCACCTAGAAAGGAACGCTGTGATCACTAAAAGTCAGCATGGGTTTCTGAAAAATAAGTCATGTCAGACCAATCTGATCTCATTTTTTGACAGAATTACAAGCCTGGTAGATGAAGGGAACGCTGTGGATGTAGCCTATCTTGATTTCAGCAAGGCCTTTGACAAGGTGCCCCATGATGTTCTTGTAAAGAAGCTGGTAAAATGTTGGCTGGACAAGGCTACCATTCAGTGGATTTGTAACTGGCTGACTGACCGAACACAAAGGGTACTCATTAACGGCTCCCCTTCATTCTGGAGAGAAGTGACTAGTGGGGTGCCACAGGGTTCTGTCTTGGGCCCAGTCTTATTCAACATCTTTATCAATGACTTGGATGATGGGCTTGAGAGCATCCTGATCAAGTTTGCAGATGACACCAAATTGGGAGGGGTGGCTAATACCCCTGAGGACAGGATCACAATTCAAAATGACCTTAACAGATTAGAGAACTGGGCCAAAGCAAACAAGATGAATTTTAACAGGGAGAAATGTAAAGTACTACACTTGGGCAAAAAAAAATGAAAGGCACAAATACGGGATGGGTGACACCTCGCTTGAGAGCAGTACATGTGAAAAGGATCTAGGAGTCTTGGTAGACAATAACTTGACATGAGTCAACAGTGTGATGAAGCAGCTAAAAAAGCCAATGCAATTCTGGGCTGCATCAATAGGAGTATAGCATCTAGATCAAGGGAAGTAATAGTACCACTGTATTCCGCTCTGGTCAGACCTCACCTGGAATACTGTGTCCAGTTGTGGGCACCACAGTTCAAGAAGGATACTGACAAGCTGGAACGAGTCCAGAGGAGGGCAACCAAAATGGTCAAAGGCCTGGAAACGATGCCTTATGAGGAACGGCTTAGGGAGCTGGGTATGTTTAGCCTGGAGAAGAGAAGGTTAAGGGGTGATATGATAGCCATGCTCAAATATATCAAAGGATGTCATATAGAGGAGGGTGAAAGGTTGTTTTCTGCTGCTCCAGAGAAGCGGACACGGGGCAATGGATTCAAACTACAAGAAAGAAGATTCCACCTAAACATTGGGAAGAACTTCCTGACAGTAAGAGCTGTTGGACAGTGGAATTTGCTGCCAAGGAGTGTGGTGGAGTCTCCTTCTTTGGAGGTCTTTAAGCGGAGGCTTGGCAGCCATCTGTCAGGAATGCTTTGATGGTGTTTCCTGCTTGGCAGGGGGTTGGACTGGATGGCCCTTGTGGTCTCTTCCAACTCTATGATTCTATGATTCTATTGTTAAGTAGACTACCTTAGGCCAAGAAGTTAAATCAAAATGGCACATCTGTACAGCCTCTGTTATTTTCCAGTTGTGTTCCTGGTGTTCAGGTCATTTTTGTTTAAAAACAACAACCCAACTTGATCCAAAGTTGTTTGATAAGAATGGATGGATTCAGAAACATCAAACAGAGGTTACAAATTAATAGATATGCTTATCACTTTGTTCTAGAAAACCTGCTCACTATTTGTGACATTTTGGTTGATCCTAATAAATGTACAGTATTGCCTGACTGTTGAATTAAGAATTATTGTTATACTAGGTAACAGAGGTCTTCTTTCAGAAAAAGCTTTGATGTATTTGTAATCCACCCAGATGGGGGAAAATTCTGTTCACAATGGTCTAATTCCTCAAAACACAAGAGTGCATGAAAAATTAACATGTAATATGCAAAGATCTCACACAGTGGGAAATGAAGGAACAATGCAGAGAATCCGCATTAGTTATGAAAAATCAGAATGCAAACACTAAGTTCTTGCACTGATAATTCTTTCTACCTAAGGGACTGCCTCTCCTGGTATGTCCCGGGTAGGACCTTAAGGTCCTCAAATAATAACTTTTTGGAGGTCCCGAGCCACAAGGATGTTAGGTTGGCTTCAGCTAGGGCCAGGGCCTTCTCAGTACTGGCCCCAACTTGGTGGAACGGTCTGTCACAAGAGACCAGGGCCCTGCGGGATTTGGCATCTTTCCGCAGGCCCTGCAAGAAGGAGCTGTTCCACCTGGCCTTTGGGTTGGTTTCAGTTTAACCTTGATGTTTCATTCTTTTGGTGTGATTGGTGGGCTACTTAAAAATGAGGCTGCAGTTTAAATTAAAATTTTAAATTGTATTTTAATCTGTATTTTAATGAATTGTTTTATGTTTTTGTTGTGATTTTATTGGTGTTAGCCGTCCTGAGCCTGGTTTTGCGGGGAAGGGCGGGGTATAAATAAATATTTGTTGTTGTTGTTCTGTGCAATGTCATCTATTCCTGAGGTTTCTGCTGCTGCTTTCATGCTCATGATTTCTATATCTACTGTTCTGTCTTTCATCACTTTTTGCATCATCTTGTATCATCTTTATTTCTCTGCTGTATGTCTTAATATCTTATGTTGAATATATCAGGGGCAAAGCGCTGGATTTCCCATCAAAATTCTCCTGTCCTCCCCTTTCTTTCACAGTTGAGGCAGCTCCCTCTGTGGCATTCAGAGGTGTTTACAACTCTTTGACTCCTTCCACATACAGGAGCTGCCAGCTGAATAATGCCTCTTCAGTATCAAAATGGCAGCAACTTTCTTTTTTGGGGGAAGGGGGTGACAATTTGTATGGCAATCTCTGATGCCCTGGTCCCTATTTAGAAATCCCCGAGTGTGTCCCTGATCTAGGGTACTGTGTTGACCTGCCACAGATACCCCCCTTTTCAACCAGACTTCTTCTCGTGCCTTCCTCTTGCTTGGCCCCCAGGCTCGGCATCCCTCCTCTCACATGCCTGGGCAAATCCTCAATTATGAGTTGCTGGGTTATCCAAAATATATCACTAGTTTATAAGAAGCACGGCTCCATTTCTTTCTCCTTATTTAGGACTTCTTCATATTCAGTTTACTACACAAGGACCTGTCTGCTGTTCATATAAGCTTGGAGATGTAGTAAAAAATTATTCCTGTTGCTGACAAGTAGGATTAGATCAAACATATAAATCATGTGCACAGCTTTCTTAACAGTGATTAACAGTTTGCTGATGAAACTTTGGGCAGTGATGGCTGTTGCTGCACCTTCTTTTTCAAAGCCCAAGTCATTGTTCATAATGCCCACGACTTACTAACTTCATCTGACAAACTCCCTTCTGCTGCTACAAAAAAGGAATAAGTTCCAATAGCATGAGTTGACCTCCAGGATCTGCTGCCAGAAAGCAAGCCTGAGAACACAGCCAAGTGGCACCCCCCCTCCAAAAAAAACCGGTTGTCCTTTTACCAGGCTGAAGTCTCCTTTAAATCTAGGCTTTACATTTCTGAAAGTTTACAGTTTACAGTTTACTAAGATAAACAAGCTGACGTTGTATCTGAAGAAGTGTGCATGCACACGAAAGCTCATACCAAGAACAAACTTAGTTGGTCTCTAAGGTACTACTGGAAAGAATTTTTTTATTTTTTATTTTGTTTTGACTACAGCAGACCAACACGGCTACCTACCTGTAATTGTTGTTTGGGTACAGCTTTGCAGGACATTTAATCATAGAGAAAGGCAAATCACTTTTTGGGCAATTAGAAAGTTTAGACCAGCATGGCATGAAACTGCCACAGTGTGCCTCTATTGTCCAATGTGGGTAAAGAATTTATTATTGGTATTTGGCTGAGTTGCCAGATATGGGGAACATATGGGGAAATGTTGTGAAAACCAAATGCTAACATAGAAGAGAAAAAGCTCATATTGCTAAAACAAGTAATCATGGGAGGGGAAAGCCCCACCTTAAATTTATACATTACTGCTAATCTCAATCTCCAAAGTGTTCTTTATATAACCAATCATATGTTTACAGTTCAGTACACATACTTATATGACATTTCTTAATAAAGTGCTAACATAAATTTTTACTAACTAAATAACTATTGACAGCTACTTAAAAATAACAAAAGCTGTCCTGTTCCATTGCAATAAGAAAAGCTTCTACACAGCTTGTGTTTCCTGTGGTAAAGGGTAAGGTAAAGGGACCCCTGACCGTTAGGTCCAGTCACAGACGACTCGGGGGTTGCGGCGCTCATCTTGTTTACTGGCCACAGGCAGCTTCCGGGTCATGTGGCCAGCATGACCAAGCCGCTTCTGGCGAACCAGAACAGCACACGGAAACACCGTTTACCTTCCTGCCGGAACGGTACCTATTTATCTACTTGCACTTTACAGGTGGGTAGCCGTGTTGGTCTGCCATAGTCGAAACAAAATAGGAAATTCTTTCCAGTAGCACCTTAGAGACCAACTGTGTTTGTTCTTGGTATGAGCTTTCGTGTGCATGCACACTTCTTCAGATACTTGCACTTTGACGTGCTTTCGAACTGCTAGGTTGGCAGGAGCAGGGACCGAGCAACAGGAGCTCATCCTGTCGTGGGGATTCGAACCGCCGACCTTCTGATCGGCAAGCCCTAGGCTCTGTGGTTTAACCTACAGTGCCACCCGCGCCCCATTCATTTCCTGTAGTAGTTGAGGTTTACTTTCTCTCGTGTGATGAGAGAGAACAAACCTTACAACCTCCCTGACATGTAAACACACAGACAGATGGAAATCCCATTCTTTCCTATTGGCTTGACTACAAAGCAGCCCACTCAATATGGGGAAATCCTCTCAAATACAGAACTGAGAATGCAGGATCAGCAGGGGCAACCCTGAGACACAGGGTGATATTAAATATTAGTCATACTCTGAGTAAACCCAATGAAATCAAGTGAGTTAAGTCCATTGATTTTAGTGGGTCGACTCTTTACTTGGCTATCACCCAAGGATTCCAAGTAGACACATAGTTAAAACATGTTAGGCATATTATACACTACAATACCATCAGTTTGAAACTTTGACTCTTTCATCTTGCTACTATGACTAATGCAAAGCCAAATACTATCTTAAGAATATTTGCAGAGGCTTCAACCCAGCAGCCTTATGAACAGGTCTCATAAATAGCTGCCCATCTGAACTAAAAAATATTTTCTGGAAACAAACAACAAAACATACACGCTGATTTACTGAAGTTAGGCATGCTTATGAGGGGGGAAATGGGTGTTTTTAAATTCATATGTAAAAAAAGTATTTTCATTGCATGTTAATGCTAGTAAACAAAGCATTAAAAAATACATGATTGAAAGACCGAGGTTAGATCTGATGCATTTTTGGTGTTATAGGATGGGAATGGCAAGCTGATTACCCATAACAGTTAGCAAGAAGCATATAATTGAATTTATATGGGCTATCTCTTTCAGTTTGTACTTCTGAAAATATCTAAAAGCTTGAGTTTTTCAAGGGCATTTGACAGATTCCTGATCAATTGTGCAGTAGAAAGGATTTTTTTTCAGATTATGGACAAATGCAAGCCTTCACAATTTTTAGCCACCAAGATGAAGTAGCCCATTTACCATGTATTTTTTCCAATACAGGCAGGAAACTACAATGTTTAAATGAGACCCTAGATGGTGGCTAAGCAGCATTGGGTTTGGTTGTCACAATGCAGGTTTAGACTAAAATGTAGAATTCTCAATAAACCACAATGGAATTGCATTTGATATAGTCTTGCTGCATAGAACATATGTTGTCTCACCAGTGCCAAAGCTTTCTTCTCCACAAAGCGAGCATCGACCAGAATCCATCAGATTTGAGAAGAACCTCCAGCCTGCTGGTGTTTCATACACGGGGACTTTCATTGATTTTGCCACCCTAAAAAGACATCACAGAACACCACACCATCATGATGGTCCAGTTGTTTGCATGCATAGATGCCAACTTACTCTATCAAGGTGAGGTGGTTGATCTACTCCCACATACTATGCCTTATTATGGATTATAGTTTTGTTAGCAAATCCAAGACTAAGGTTGAAATCAGATGTATATGAACTTACATGGATGTGATACCCATTGAACTCAGCGGGACTTAATTTTGACACAATTTGTGCATGATTTATAATATTCAAATCAACAACTACATTCTGGTTATATGGCAGCCATAAATGGCCATACAAAATCACAACATTCAGATTTTAGAATCACATTTTTTTTTCAGCTACTGACATCAAAGGTATTTAAACTCATCTGCAGAAACTAATGTGTAGCTTTAAATCTCTTATTATTAATTATTCCATTTACTTTGGCCATTTTCTAATACTAGCAGAAACTAAAATTCTAAGTTAAGAATGACATTATTGAGAATTGAGCACTCTTTATCCAAGGAGTATACTGAATGGGATAGAGTTGTGTTTGCACTACAAATAGCAGGCAAAATCCACTGACATAAAAGCAAATGATTACTATTTGGCACTTCTAAAGGACACCATGTAAAAATATTGAAGCTACTGAATGAAGGAATAATATGACATGAGAAATTTAAAGCAGATTACAGAAAGGTTAAAGTTCTTAAGAATTTTTTGAATCACGTCATCAGGAATTCCCTCTGTGTCATTTGGGAAAAATATAAGGACCTTCTCGAGCCTAAGGTTCCATGGTGGATCTCGCCAACTGAAGCCCTTGCAGTTAAAAGGAAAAACACAAACACAAATTGGCCTGTCTATAAATCATCATTAATAGAGGAAGAGAACCAGTTAAAATTTAAAAATTTCAAAGAATTAAGAGATCAAGTCTTGGATTGGTTCCAATATTATCAATTATTTGAAACCTTCAAATGTGATAAAAAAGAGGATTTTCAACAGAGACTTCCAGATTTGAATCAGATCTAGTAAATTCTAAAACTAAAACCCTCTCCGAAATATACTGGGAAGTCAAGGAGGAGGAGGTTAAGTCTGCAATGATCACATGGGCCCAAGACTTTGGTTACAACATAGAGATGAGCCAATGGGAACACCTATGAGTAGTAAACTGGAACTTTACGACATGCTATACGTTAAGGAGAACCTTCAAAAGATGTTATACCTCTGGTATTTAACCCCTTCTAAACTCTCCAAAATGTACAAAAGTGTCCCTAACACATGTTGGAGATGTGAGATGCGGAGAATCAGGTGGAATCATGCAACATATGTGGTGGGTTTGTAAAAAGATCAAAACTTTCTGGAATGACATACATTGTTGTTGTTGTTGTTGTTGTTGTTGTTGTTGTTTAATTTTCAATTCAATAACCTTTATTAGGCATAACAGACAAGACAATTTCAGAACAGACATTGTGTATAAAACATATAAGATAGAAACTCAACAAAGTAAGGCTGGTACTAATTAAATCTTTAGCACTAAAATTGTTGTTTAGTTGTTTAGTCGTGTCTGACTCTTCGTGACCCCATGGACCAGAGCACGCCAGGCACTCCTGTCTTCCACTGCCTCCTGCAGTTTGGTCAGACTCATGTTGGTAGCTTCGAGAACACTGTCCAACCATCTCATCCTCTGTCGTCCCCTCCTCCTTGTGCCCTCAATCTTTCCCACCATCAGGGTCTTTTCCAGGGAGTCTTCTCTTCTCATGAGGTGGCCAAAGTGTTGGAGCCTCAGCTTCAGGATCTGTCCTTCCAGTGAGCACTCAGGGCTGATTTCTTTAAGAATGGATAGGTTTGATCTTGCAGTCCATGGGACTCTCAAGAGTCTCCTCCAGCACCATAATTCAAAAGCCTCAATTCTTCAGCGATCAGCCTTCTTTATGGTCCAGCTCTCACTTCCATACATCACTACTGGGAAAAACATAGCTTTAACTATATGGACCTTTGTCAACAAGGTGATGTCTCTGTCTTTTAAGATGCTGTCTAGGTTTGTCATTGCTTTTCTCCCAAGAAGCAGGCGTCTTTTTATTTCGTGACTGCTGTCACCATCTGCAGTGATCATGGAACTCAAGAAAGTAAAATCTCTCACTGCCTCCATTTCTTCCCCTTCTATTTGCCAGAAGGTGATGGGACCAGTGGGCATGATCTTAGTTTTTTTTTATGATGAGCTTCAGACCATATTTTGCACTCTCCTCTTTCACCCTCATTAAAAGGTACATAAGGTAAAGGTAAAGGTAAAGGGACCCCTGACCATCAGGTCCAGTCGTGTCCGACTCTGGGGTTGTGGCGCTCATCTCGCTCTATAGGCCGAGGGAGCCGGCGTTTGTCCGCAGACAGCTTCCGGGTCATGTGGCCAGCATGACAAAGCCGCTTCTAGCTAACCAGAGCAGCGCACGGAAACGCCGTTTACCTTCCCACTGGAGCGGTCCCTATTTATCTACTTGCACTTTGACGTGCTTTCGAACTGCTAGGTGGGCAGGAGCAGGGACCAAACAACAGGAGCTCATCCCGTCACGGGGATTCGAACCGCCGACCTTCTGATCAGCAAGCCCTAGACTCTGTGGTTTAACCCACAGCGCCACCTGGGTCCCTTTACATACTCAGCTTCAAATAATGTTAAATGCATCCTCCCCCCCCAAAAAAAAACCCAGAATCATTTTTGTTGGGTATTGCAGGACCAGATATAGCCTGGAGGATAAGGAAAATCTTTCTGTATGCCACCACAGATGAGAGAATACTTATAGCAAAACATTGAAAGAATGACAAAATCCCCATCAGACCAGAATGGTTACTAAAATTGGTAGAATATGCTGAACTAGATAGTCTCTCGGAAAAGATTAAAGATAAGCAAAAACAGGAGCTCATTGATAACTGGAAACCTCTAAAGAGTTACTTAAAAAATAAGTGTTGCAATCTGAATTCGGTAGCAGCTTTTGAATAAGCTCTGTAAATAAAGGTTAAATGGATATATATATATATATGTGTGTGTGTGTGTGTGTGTGTGTGAGAGAGAGAGAGAGAGAGAGAGAGAGAGAGAGAGAGAGAGAGAGAGATGTATATTAATATTTTATTATGATTTTGCTGATAAATTTAGGTAATAGGTTTATTAGAGCACAAAGATGTTGAGAAGGACGGGATATCAAATATATGAAGATATATATTTCTTTTATGGAATTTTTTATTTTGATTAGCTTCATTTACAGACTATAAAATGTATTTGATGTAACTATGGTAAATAAAGCATAATAATAATAATAATAATAATAATAATAACAAACAAACAAAAAAGAATCAGGGAACTCTGCCTGAATGTAATCTAGAATATTTGCAGTGAAGTCAGAACACAAGAGGAAGAGAGGAAGACAGACACGAGGAGGGAGTGCCTGGGCCAAGTGCTTATCTACAGCTTCATGAGCCATGGATTATGAAGCCTTAGGCAATTATCCCAATATGGCCACTGGCTTCTCCTTGATCTTCCTGCGCTGAACTGCTTGTGGCAATAATCCAAGCTTTTATTTTGGTTCCATTTAAATGTTAAATTCCAAAGTATATGAAACTGAATATAAATGGGAAATTCTCCATAGAGATTTCCAGGCAAAGGCGAGATTAGGTTTTGTAACTACATCCACTCAGGTTAGGAAGATCATTTAAAAGAAGTTGAAATGTGCTCCGAGAAAAAGCAGTTACACATTTTCATTGCAACACCCAAATATATCCCAGGAATGATCCAGTCCAAGCTAAGTATGTTTAAAACTTCCCCACTGATTTCATGGGCAAAGAGTTACCGTATTTTTTGCTCCATAGGGCGCACCGGACCATAGGGCGCACCTTGTTTTTAGAGGAGGAAACAAGATAAAAAATATTTTTTTCTGGTTTTCCTCCTCTAAAAGCCCTGTTTTTTTAGGATCATCTAAAAGTTTTGCAGCTTTTTTGCAAAGGGAAAAGCCCTGGTTTTTTTGAGGATCAGCTAAAAGTTTTGCAGCTTTTTTGCAAAGGGAAAAGCCCTGTTTTTTTGAGGATCAGCTAAAAGTTTTGCAGCTTTTTGCAAAGGGAAAAGCCCTGTTTTTTTTTAGGGGGCCGCTTCTGCCCCCGAGCTGCCACCTCTTGCTTCACCCCAGCGACACCCACCCTGGGGTATGGGGGGGACCCGGAGCCCTGCCCCTTCCTGTTCTCCTGCCAGCCGCCGCGTCCACAGCTTCACACTAGAAGCTCCGAAAACACGCATCCGACGGTGGCGAAGACCATACCGGATCTCAAAGGGGGTGATATATTTCTTTTTGTATTATTATTAATATTTTATTGATTTTCCAATAAAAACAGCCAATTAACATATGCATCAAATCATAATAATCCAATTAAAAACAATAAACTAAAATAAAAAAGAACCAAATTACAATCAAATTATTAATTATTAATTTTGTCTGCGCACCTTTTCCTAACTCTGTTCCATTCTTCCAGTCCAAGCTGTAGTCCAAATCTGTCCTCTGAAGTCCGAATCTATACTTTGAAATTTAATGACGCAGCAACTGCCAAGTTATGTTTCTTAGGCAAACTGTCTGCACTGTTGCAATATAAATGAACTGTATTTCACAAATATAAATCATTAGGCAATCAATCAGCTTTTCTGGAGACCACACAGTCCCCCCCCCCCTCCGGGCCCTAGAGCAGGGGCTGCTAGACATCCATTAAGCCTTCTCTCTCACTCATAATGAAGAAATTCTGCAAACAGCTGCACTATGTGTTGTCCCAAATTATTATCTCAAATCATTATAAAGTCAGCTAACGAGTATTTCCCACTTCTCTCAAAGAAGGGAGGCTTTCTTATTATTCGGTGCTGCGTCATCTACAATCGCCATCTTGCTTCTTCTTTTGTCCTTATCAAGTCTTTCAAGTCTAAGAAAAGCTGCACAGTTAAATACTTAATTTTAAATAGAAGTCCATCTGTACTTTCCCAAAAAAATATTGGTTCCTTAATGAAGCTTGGCATAGAAAAGAATTGTAGATATCAAGAAGAAAACAAAGAACGTACCAATCTCCTCCGTAAATCCAAACATCATGTTGAGAATCTCTCAGGGACTGTATAGTTCTGCAGGCTTTTTCCTCAATCTTCTTCGGTCCAGAGTATGTCTGTTTATTGTCCAAATCTTAATTGTTTTATCAAACAGATATTCCCGGCTATGGGAGTGACTTTGGAGAGTGCCAGCCGTGTCGTGCTCTGGGATCCAGCACCCTGCCACTTGCATCTTGTTGCAAGTTGGAAATCTCGGGCGATCTGCAGGTCATCAAGACAGTCCTCCCCGATCCTGGGGAGTCTGCCAGGGCCAACTACCCCCATGTTGTTGTTGTTGTTCAGTCGTTCAGTCGTGTCCGACTCTTCGTGACCCCATGGACCAGAGCACGCCAGGCACCCCTATCCTCCACTGCCTCACGCAGTTTGGCCAAACTCATGCCAGTCGATTCAAGGACACATCCAACCATCTCATCCTCTGTCGTCCCCTTCTCCTTGTGCCCTCCATCTTTCCCAACATCAGGGTCTTTTCTAGGGAGTCTTCTCTTCTCATGAGGTGGCCAAAGTACTGGAGCCTCAACTTCAGGATCTGTCCTTCTAGTGAGCACTCAGGGCTGATTTCTTTGAGAATGGATAGGTTTGATCTTCTTGCAGTCCATGGGACTCTCAAGAGTCTCCTCCAGCACCATAATTCAAAAGCATCAATTCTTCGGTGATCAGCCTTCTTTATGGTCCAGCTCTCACTTCCGTACATTACTACTGGGAAAACCATAGCTTTAACTATACGGACCTTTGTCGGCAAGGTGATGTCTTTGCTTTTTAGGATGCTGTCTAGGTTTGTCATTGCTTTTCTCCCAAGAAGCAGGCGTCTTCTAATTTCGTGACTGCTGTCACCATCTGCAGTGATCATGGAACCCAAGAAAGTGAAATCTCTCACTGCCTCCATTTCTTCCCCTTCTATTTGCCAGGAGGTGATGGGACCAGTGGCCATGATCTTAGTTTTTTTGATGTTGAGCTTCAGACCATATTTTGCGCTCTCCTCTTTCACCCTCATTAAAAGGTTCTACCCCCATATCGACCCTGAATTATCGGCACGGCTGAGGTCCGATCGTATGGGAGTCAGCCATTTCCCACCGCCGGAAACAGGAAGGGGGGTGATATATTTCAGTCTTGAGATGGTTCTCCAGCCTGGACTAGTTACGAATTGGAAAGGTTCATGGGTATTTACAGAGGTATTTAATGACATAAACACATGTGAAAAAGTTAAGGCATTAAAATTTCTCAATTACGTCAACAGAAATGTCATCTAAAGCTTGTGTCTGTACTTACACATTTCTGGCTCTCCACATTTAGTGTTGTCATGCACAATGACATTCAATGTGTGTGACTCACACGGCAATCCATTTCAGCCCTGCTTGTTTAGGGAACACAGCCGTCTTTACCCGGCGGCGCAAGTGGCTCTTTGAGCCAGGGTGCAAAAGCTCGGCAGGGCGCCTTGTTGGGTGTCCGGGCTGAGTTGGAGTCGTCTGGGACTCTGGGGAAGAGCCAAGAGCCGAAGAGAGTACAGCTCTTCTGCTGCAGGCGGCTCATTCAGTTCAGGAGCGAGCGAGGTGCTACTCATGAGGTGCCCTGGAGGTCCCACAGAACTTTCTGCCCCAGCTGGCCCCGCCCCTGGGTGCAGGAAATACATGCAGTCCCAGGCGCCTGATCGCTTGCTCCTTCCTACCCTCGAGGCTCCGCCTCCCTGACTCTCGGGGCGTTCTTGGAAGGTTTGCCAGCATCCTGGGAAACCTGGTATATACCAGCCCCACACGTCAGCCTTCGGGTGTTGTTGAGCTACAAGCCCCATCATCCCTGACCACTGGTCTAGTAGCTAGGGATGATGGGAGTTGTAGTACAACAACATCTGGGGATTTGAGTTTGAGAAAGGCACACATCTGTATACGCACACACACATATATTCACAGTTCTCTTTTCTGCCCGTTTAAAAAGATTCTTATTTAGACAAACCTACCCAGATGCTTAGAAAGTTTAGGTAATTTTAATCATTTTTAGTATTTTTACTTTTGTATATTTTAAAGTAGGGTTGTAATTTTTTCTTGCTTTTACTGGCTTGTCTTTTGTAAACCACTTTGGGGATTTTTACAATCAAGCGGTGTATAAATTTTATAAAATAAACACACACACATGTAGTATAGTATTTAATCATATCACAGAATGGTAGAGTTGGGAGGAATCCTGAGGGTCATCTAGTCCAGCCTCCTGCAATGGCGGTATGTGGGGGGGGGGGAGAAAAACTGTAGTATTTCATCATAGATGCCTATTGTTTTAACTATATAATTGCTAACTGGATTTGAGTAAATCTTACTCAGCCGCATAAGTAGGAATGCCAAGTGGAAACTAACAAGTACTGTATTTTACACTCCATAAGACGCACCTTTTCCCTCCTAAAAAGGAAGGGAAAATCCCTGTGCGCCTTATGGAGTGAAGGCTTCACTCCTGCGGCATCCCCCGCCGCGTTCAGAAAGAACCTTCTTTTGGCGAACTGAGGTGCTGGGCACGATCCAGCAACATCTCCGCTGCCTCCCCCCACCTCCCGCCGAACGCGGCGGGGGATGGGGGAGGCATCGGGAAGCAAAGCAGGCTTTTGGGATCGGTGCAAGGCACGGGGTAGTGGAGAAAACAGCGGGGATGCTGCTGCTTTCTCCACTACCCTGCACCCCGCACGCCGATGCCAAAAGCAGGCTCATCCCCTCTTGCTTTAAAGGGACATGGGGAGGAGGGGAGCATTCTCCTCTCCTCCCCATGTCCCTTTAAAGCAAGCGGGGATGACCCACTGTGAAGGGAGAAGGGGCTCCACATCCAGCGTCCCCTGCCTGCCTTTTAGAGGAGGAAAACCAGGAAAATATTTTTCCCTGGTTTTTCCCCTTTAAAAAACAGGTGCGTCTTGTGGTCCGGAGTGCCTTATGAACCGAAAAATACGGTATTATTC
Source organism: Lacerta agilis (assembly GCF_009819535.1). Lineage (NCBI taxonomy): Eukaryota > Metazoa > Chordata > Lepidosauria > Squamata > Lacertidae > Lacerta > Lacerta agilis. The sequence continues at coordinate 61,280,524 of NC_046322.1, forward strand.
TTAATAATGTTTGAATGAACGAGCTCATTTTAAATCTAGAATGGAATACTTTATAGTTAATCCATTCACTAATAGTATGAATGGAGGGGTGGGGTAGGCAGAAAGAGACCAAAACAACTTTCCAATCAAGTGGATGTCAAGCCTGTTTCAACCTTTGAACTCCCCTAATATTTTGTTCCTTTGTTTTTATTTGATATAATATGCCTTACCCAAGGAGCGCTTTTTAAAAAAAGAAAGAAAGAATACTAAATCGTTTAATAGAACTTTGCACTCTTATATAGGGTAAAGTCATCCTAACTGGATTGGTACTTCTTGATAGTATGTTTCTGAAGGTTAGCTGCTGGAAATTGCAGGAGGGGAACCTGGCCACTGTGACAACAGGATGCTGGACTAGGTGAATCACTGGCTTGGTGCAACGTGGTTTTTTAAAAGTTATTTTGTATATGGTGCAACTCAGGAATAGGTGACGTCCCAATGATTCTTGGGGGAGTAAGGCAAGACTGGGCCTTCTTAGAATGTGATATTTAAAGATGGTGTATTACATTTTTAACCAAGTAATTGGTTTTAAAAAACAATATCCAAATAATCAGCTTAATCAAAATAATCTGGCAGAAAAGTATGGTGAAAATGGGGGGGGGGGGGAATCTGTCAGTGGTTTGTTGTTTAACTCTTGAAGCACATCTAAACTACCCCAGGCTCCCCCCCCTCAAAAAAAAACAACCATAGGTATCAGAGCTGAAATAAGTGCTGGAAATCATGATGAAGTGCATTGTTAATAAATGAGCAACTAAAAAAAGTTAGTCTATGTTTCCTGTTTTCTTTTCCCAAGCAGAGATAATGCGTAAGCGTGGTGTCAGCTCCCTAAAAAAAGGTCAACAACTCTGGGGAAACCTTTCCTTAAAAAGTCAACAACTTTGGGGTCCCCCCCCCTTAAAAAGGCCAATAACTCTGGGAAACGGGGGGGGGGGGCGCCGCCGGAGGGATCTTTGCACAACGGCGCCGGATATGCTTAAGACTGCCCTGTTAGGGAAGCTTTTAATGTTAGATGTTTCCTGGGTTTCATGGTACAGAAGCAAGGGAAAGCTGAGAGTAGTGGAACCTGCACCCTGGACTTAAGAAGGCCAATTTCAAGAAGCTTAAGGAGCTACTTGGTGTGATCCCATGGTCAAAAATACTCAAAGAGAAGGGAGTCCAAGATGGATAGGAGTTTTTAAAAGGATAAATATTGTGCGCATGAGTGTGTAGGTGTGTGTGCACAGGGGTATCCACAAATAACCCCCCCCTCCCTCTGGCCCCACTCCATCTGTCTCTTGAATCTCTGCCTGTTAACCCTTTTATGTCAACTGTTTGTCTGTTGGTCTACTTGTCTGTCTGCTTGTCTGTCCCCTGCTTTGCCAGCACCACTGAGGCAACTACAGAAACTCCAGAGAAGCCCTTAAAACACAATCCAGGTGCGACAAAAATGGCCGCCTAATCTAGACGCTCTGTAAAAGCCACCAGTCAACAACACCTGTTCAGCTCAGCAACCCAACAACACCCAGGAACCACCACCACCACAACTCCTAATCATAACATGCACCACTCCAAGAGGACACCAAGCAGATCTCAAACCAGGATCATCATGGAGATCGAAACTGCACCAACCAGGGAGGTGGTGAACAGCACTGAGAACAACACTCCCCCAAGGTGACAACAACCCAACAACAAAATGAGACCTGAGGGAAATGGAACTGAGATTAGCAGAACAATACAATACAAATCTTGTATTACGGTCGTGGGTAAAGGTCCAGTCGTGTCTGACTCTGGGGTTGTGGCACTCATCTCGCGTTACTGGCCGAGGGAACCAGCATACAGCTTACGGGTCATGTGGCCAGCATGACTAAGCCGCTTCTGGCGAACCAGAACTGCATGGAAATGCCATAGACCAGCATAAAAGGGTGCAATGCAGTCATTTAAAATCTGAAATGCATTTTGGAAAGCTAAAAGGTATTAAAACAGAAGGTGAATATAAAATTCTATAAGAATTTAAAAGAAGCTAAAAGAATCCAAAGGAAGGGTCAGGAACATTGGGCGGGTGTGGAAGAGCACAAAAGGTTGATATATAAAGGCTTTAACTATCATTTACAGAGCACTCTGATATGTTCATGAGAGAACTTGGTATACTTATTTGTATAACATTATTCTTGTTTATAAAACCCAATAAAAAAACCTAAAAAAAACCCTAATGCTAATCTAGGCTGCATCAACAGAAGTACTGGTATAGTGTCAAGATCAAGGGAAGTTCAGTTTGGTTTGGTTTATTGTGTTTTAGCAAACAGCCATTACATGGGAAGTAATAGTACCACTCTATTCTGTCCTGGTCAGACCACATCTGAAATACTGTGTCCAGTTCTGGGTGCCATGATTTAAGAAGGGTGTTGATAAGCTGGAACGTGTGCAGAGGAGGGCAACTAAGGGTCTGGAAACCAAGCCTTATGAGGAACGGCTGAAGGAGCTGGATATGTTTAATCTGGAAAAGAGGAGACTGAGAGAATTGATAGCCATCTTCAAATATCTGAAGGGCTGTCACATGGAAGATGAAGCAAAGTGGTTTTCTTCTGCTCTGGAGCCTAGGACCTGTACCAATGGTTTCAAGTTACAGGTACAAGAAATAAGATTCCAACTTCTAACAGCAAGAGCTGTTCAACAGTGGAATGTTCAACCCTTCATTGGGGGTTTTAAAGCAGAATGTGGATGGCCATCTGTCCTGGATGCTTTAGTTGAGATTCCTGCATTTCAGGGGGTTGGACTAGAAGACCCTTGGGGGTCCCTTCCAACTCTATGATTCTACAATACCACATTGCACTTGCTATCACTGTCTGTTCCATTGCACCAAGTGAGAGGAAGTTAAGCATGATTTAAGTCATACTGCCCCCCCCCCCGCAAGCTGGGCCAGCTGGTGCATTTGCCTGCCACATGTCTTTTCCTGGTACACAGGAGAAACAAATCTGAATAAATACTCTCTAAATACACCATGGTCCTATAAAGCATGTCTACAAAAATTTCCAACACTAAACATTGCCATTTTTGTAAGCACAAAACCACTAACTTGTTTTAGTACATTATTTATATGAGGGGGCATTAAACTTGCTGCTTTCACCCTCTGCTCCAATGTTACTTCAAAAGTTTATACTGCCTATATATGCACAAAGATTCACACACAACAGTTTGCAGCAGATTATGTTCCAACCTCTTCATGCTGAATGGAACAAAGTGTTTGATTCACTCTTATAAGATGCTTGGAATGTACTGTGTATGTACTAGGTAATCTTCCAAGAACACTGTTATTTACTGTCAGCATTACAGAGAAATGCAATGAGTTCATATAATGACATATATTTCTAGGCTGTAGGAGCCCATACACAGAGTAGCCCTAAAAAGCCAGCAGGCATAAAGACTAAAACTTGGAAATAATTTCTATTTAATGTAAATAGGGGTGGGCAGTTGGGTCTGCATGGGAGCATTTAGTAGGGCTAGAGCCAATGATGGTCAGACAAAAGTGTTCCAGATCAACTAATCCAGAATAAAGACCACCATGCTTCAACTTTCACCATTGCTACTAAGGATTGGAATTCCCAGTGCTATGCCATCTACTTAGAAGTAAGCCCACTGGGTTTTATGAAGTTACTGTCAAATAAGCAGTGCTTTTCTGGGGGGGCTCAGGAGTACGCATACCCCTAAATATTTTGTGAATCTAAGTTTGGCCTCATTGGGGGGCAGCATTTCAATATTAGGAAAATAAGAGTACCCCTAAACATTTTTTAAGAAAAAAAGCACTGCAAATAAGTATGTAGAGGATTTTTTTTTATTTTTGTATAACAGACCAATACAGTTAGAAAGCAAGTGAAAGTAATTCCTTTTTAATTTTAGTGTGTTATACTTACATGCGGTACAGCTACCTACATGTACACACGCACACCAGAAATCTACCAACTTGTTCTCAGACAGCTGGCAGAAAAACATCATTTCCTCAATCCATACAACCAGATTTTTCTCTCCTCTCCCACACAACATCAAATGATTTTTTTGTGTGGACAGGCAGGGTCCCCCAACCCCCAGGGATCATCAAAAAAAGCTTGTGGTCCATTTATGGTGTTATCAAACAGTAGCAAAACTTGTTATATAAGCCCAAGGAAATTTTAGTATTGATATTTTCCTTGAACAACATCTCCCACATTGCTGCATGGCAAACTGCTTTTGAAACTGAGTGGCATTTCAAAAGCAGTTTGTGATAGTGGGGCTCAACTCAGCAGCAACCGGGCTCAATGAGAGACATAAAGCAGGAGCTCTGCCCTCCTTGTATTGGCAGCGCCAACACTTGCTGGGACAGGGCAATGGCAAAGTCAGGGGAGCGCAACTAAGGAGTGCCAATGACAGCGCCCATGCCAGGAGGAGAGAGCTGCCACCTAACAACCTCTCATACATTACTACTGAAACCCAGCTGCTTAAAGAAGTCAAACACTCCAGTAGGATAGGAGAAGCCTCCTGTATTTACAGGACAATTTTATGCATGTTCATTCAGAAACAAGTCCCATAGTGTTCCATACAAGTCTGTGCCTATTAAAAAAAACATTAGCATTGCAGTATAGGATTATTTGGCTCTCCTTTGAAGTAAGTTCAAATATGTATTCTTATTTAAATAGAAAATATATGTGAAATTCCAATTTAGCCTAATAAATAGGCTGCATGGTATGTGTGTTTTAAAAAATTGACACCAACATCTACACAATAATACTAACTCATTTTAAAGCAGAAGTTAAAATATTGTATAAAAATCTGCTGCATTTTTTAAGTTCAGAGAAACTAAAATAAAAAAGATACTTAAAAAGAAAAACTTGTTTATTTCAATACTATACTTCCATTCTTCGCTCCAGTATTTCTTGACCCCAATAAAGGTACTTATTAAAGGTCAACACTTATCCCCAATGCCTATGCTGAAACCTTTACATCTGTAATGAAGAAAGTTGTGGCCTGATTGGATCCAAAGTCATGTCTATCTGGGAGTCAGATAAAGCGGGGAGGTGGTGTGCACTCGCGGCCCATGCAACATGGAACATCCAAGGGTGTGTAAGCTTCTTCATACTTTCTTCATCTTCATAAAGTCACCTCAAATGTCTATGGTAGCAGCCTGGAACTATGCTGTGTGGATGACCACAAGACATCAGGCATTATGGAATTAAATGGAGGTTTGTAGCCAATGTCTATTCACAGGACTGCAGTCTGTGCAGTAGAATCCTTCAAGGGAAGTAATCATAAACATTTCCTTCCCTCTGCCCCAAGCATCCTCTCTCTATAGTGTCTTAAACCACCAGGAATTTGTGGGCAATAGTTCAAGCAGCATTTCACTCTGCAATCCCTCTGATCATACCTAGAATTTCTGAATTAAGATAAGAACTTTCAGGTTTATTTTCCCTCTCTGTTCTAAGCGCTGGATTCTCATGCCTGTGCTTCTCGTTTGACCCTATTAACACTGTAACAGTGGCAAGTTTAGGCTTCTGGATATCTTCACTCTGAATGTACTGTGTTCCCTTAAAAGGTATAAAGTTTATACACTCAGAGGAGAACCAAACAACTGCCAATCCCCCATAAATGGTCAAGTGTTACAGCTGTTACTTCCATCGTCTCAAATTTATGAACTGAAAAAGCACTGGGATGTTAGGCAAACAGGACAGATAACTGGAAGCATTGAGCTGAGGAAGCGTACAACGGGAATGAAGCAAAAGAGGCAATCTAATCCAGCCCCCTTGCCAAATGACAGGAAATTACAGAGTAAATGGTCTTGAACAGTGTGTGCAAGCAAGCGACCCCACAGGCCAACTTGTGGGAACTCACATACCCACTGCTTACATTTCCAAAAGAGCTCCTCTTGGAGAAACCTTGCCATCAATCTTATGGAAAACTGGATTTTGACTGAAAAATTCAGGATGGACCAAACTGACCAAGGGCTTCTAAGAGAACATTTTGTACAAGACTGCAAACCAGGAGTAACAGTGGAAAATCATAAGGAAATCATAAGGACCTTTGCTGGAAGAGGGTATACAATGCAGCAGCTGGTGCATCTCATTGTCTTCTGAAATACATCCTTGATCTGGTGCCTTCCCTTGATGCAAATGACTATTTTTGGATTCCAGATTTATTGGTGGAGTACAGGGTCAGGTTTAAGGTGCTGGTTTTGACCTTTAAAGCCCTATGCGGCTTAGGACCCTCATACCTAAGGGTCCTGGGGGTGCAAAGGGTGCGGGGCACCCGCCGCTGAAGCCACCTAAGCTCTTAACCAGGGGTCAGCAAACTTTTTCAGCAGGGGGGCGGTCCACTGTCCCTCAGACCTTGTGGGGGCCGGACTATATTTTGAAAAGAAAAATGAACAAATTCCTATGCCCCACAAATAACCCAGAGATGCATTTTAAATAAAAGGACACATTCTACTCATGTAAAAACACACTGATTCCCGGACCATCCGCGGGCCAGATTTAGAAGGTGATTGGGCTGGATCCAGACCCCAGGCCTTAGTTTGCCTACCCATGCTCTTAACTACCTGTTTTGAAATAATAAATAATTTTTTAAAATAAGAATTTATTAAATTTTTTAACAATAAGACAAAATACAAAAAACAAAATACAAATTACAAAACAACAAAAACTACAAAACTACAAAAAATTACAAAAATCTAACAAACAGACACATACTTATTCATCTATTCTTATCCTATTCCTAACATACTTTTGGGACCTCCTCACATCCTCTCTTCTGCGTTCATTTCTAATCTTCTTTAGTAACTTTATTACATTGTAAAATCCTCCTTCTCATCTAATCTTAATCTTTATAAACAATAATCTTAATCTTAATCTTAATTCTATTAAAAAAGCATAACACATTTCTAACTACTTCTTATATCCTATCTTATTCAAACTTCTGACATTACTGTAACCTTAAATATCCTCTGATTCCAATTTCAAATATTTATCTACTCACATCATTTCAAATAATTTTTAAATTTCTTCCCATCCACTTACACCGTTTTTTCCCTCCGGTCCCGGAGTTTCGTGGTCAGCTATTTTTCCCCCTTTCCCCTTTAAACAATCTTACTTCACCCCATACCTTTCCTAGCCATTCTAACCCTTCCCTTTCTTCTTCCCAACCCCCTCAGGCCTCCCCCCAAAAATTGTCTCTTTCCAGCTCCTGCGTCTTCTTCTGTTTTTCTCCTGCCCAATTCAGAACTTGGCAGTCTTATTTGTAAATTCTTCTTCTCCAGGTTGTATCTCTTTTCTTCTTTATAGGTTAGCGAACTATCATAGTCATAAAGTTTCTTCTCTTTGTACTCTGTTACTTGTTGCATTTTCCCTTTTTGTTTTCCTTGAACTCTTGGTCTCTCACTCCAAGAGCTCTCTAATCTTTCACTTTTCTGGGCTCCAAGCCTCTCACGCTTAAAGAGCCCTTCTTGTTTTGTTGATTGTTCATCCTTGCAGTCCTGCTCCCCTTCAGTAGTTTTATACAGTTTTACAACCTTTTCATCAGTTAAATTCATAGTCTTTTGGATATTATTTGTAAAAATAGTTCCAATATGGGCAAACTTTTCTGTAACCCTTTGTTGAAGGGCTTCACATTCCTGTTGAAGATCTTCACACATTGTTAACATCATGTGCTGGAAAGCTGTCATTGTTATGTCTCTCATCCTCTCGGCTTCAAGGACACCGTGGGGTTTGAAAAACAGGAAATGGTGGGGTCTTCAGTAACTTTCCAAATACGCATTACAGTCCAACCAAATGTCCGCCATAACTGACCCAAGCTCCTTTATCCAGAGGGTTAGCGGTGTCTTCTCCTTTTAACTTTATAATCCACCAGAAGAAATAAATCACATTACTCAGTCTTTCCACTAAACCGGGTTTTCTACAGTCTACAGAATCAGCGATCCACTTAAAAGCAAGTCTATCACGGCTGCAGCTCTTAGATGTTACTTTGTTACTTGCCGCTGTCAGAGAGAGATGGACTTCCTCTTTTAATCTCTCTCCATAAGCCAAATTTCCATTAATTTTAAAAGCCAATGGTGCTCAGTACTTACAGAGTCCTTCTTTTAAATCCAAATCGAGGAAAAGCAAAGCGCTCATAAACCGCCAGCAGCCGCTGCTTTGTGTAGTCGGGAGAGTGGTAGATCCTCAGTACTGCACCGGAGCCCCGCTCGCTTGAACAGACCTTACTAGGTCTACTCAAGAGCAAGGACGGCACTTCTTGTACCCGCTGGATCCCAGGTCTTCAGGACGCTCCTCCTGAAGTTTTAACGGAGCCCACAGCGCGCTTGTGGTAACTCCTAGCCCGAAAACACCGGAGCCCCCTCGGAGCTGAGAGAGCTCCCGACTGAACGGAATGGCGCTTCACCGGAAGTCCCTAAATAATTTTGATCAAGCTAGAAAAACAAAATACATTGGGGCTCTGCCACAGCCTGCACCCGAGGCTCTTCGTCGGCTCCATCTCCAGTGCCGCCGTTGCTGCCACTACCACCTCAGAAACCGAGCAACAGTGATCACTGCTGCAGCCCACGGTGGAGCCCCTGGCCCGGCCACCACTGCCTGGAGCCCTGGCCAGGGGAGGAGAATGAGGAAGGAGCGTGGGGGAAAGCAGCAGCGGTGGCAGAAGTGGCAGTATCTGCAGCGGCAGGGAGGCAGAAGGTGGTGGTGGGAAGGTGGGTGCAGTGGAGCTAGACGGGCTGCTGCTCCTCCTGCATAACAGAGCGGGCAATGGGGCGGCTCCCGTGGAGGACAAGGGGCGGCAGCAGCAGCAGGGGCCAATGCCACCCCTCACAGCTGCGGCGGCGCCTCAGGCCAAGCCCGAGTCAGGCTCAGCGGTGAAGCAGCAGCCGCTGACGCTGCAGAGACCTTGGGAGAAACTGCACCTGGAGGAGCGGGAGGCGGAGAAGGAGGCGAGGCGAGTGAGGAAGAGCATCAACCAGGTGCTCAAAGAGCAGGAAAGGGAATACAAGCAGACTCACTGCTTGCTCCTGCTGGGTACGGAGCACCCCCATCCTGCCTTGCCTCGGCACACAGGTTGCGCTGCAGTGGCCTCTAGGGGTGGCCCCATGGGAGTAGTGGAGGGGGGTTGCCCCGTAGCAGAGGGCGCTTTTCATAAACCAAGGGATGCCTGCCAAACCTCAAGTGTTTCTTCTCCTAGGAACTCTTCTCCCACCTCTTCCTCTATAAAAACATCTCAGCCTCTCCTCTCCCTGTCATGCAGAGCCTGCCTGCTGGGAAGGGGTGGCTCCTTTGCCCACCCATCCAACAGACGGACTCTTTAGGCTGGCGAAGGGCCATGCTGTAACCCCTCCCCTGGCACCAGGGGGGTCAGCTCTTCCAGCCGTGCGTGCTACTTTCCTGTTCGGGGAACCTGCCGCCCACCACGGTGCAGGCTTCCCTCCCTCCAGGCCGCCCTAAATTGGGGGCGCTGGGTGGATCTTTGCACCCCGGCACCACATATGCTAAAGACGGCCCTGCCTCCTCTGCTCCATTGTGACTAGCATTTCCCACAGGGCAAGGCGCCGGGACATGTCCCTGTTGCCTAAAATACACCTCAGCTAAGGGAACACCTCCTATCATATACCCAGTTACATTTGTGTCCCTTTGGGCGTTCTGGTATATTTCGTTCTTGTTATTTCCTTTAATGGCAATGTTCAAAGCCTCACCCTAGGCAGATTACTTTAGAGCTCTATGGAAAGTTTATTGCATACAAATTTGGCTTGGAAATGCTCCCCTAGTGCTGTGAATGAATTACTGATAGTTGCAGAATACTAGAGAATGATAATCAGGCCAAATGTCCCCAGACTCAAAGGACAACTATTTGAGCCCAATCCTATGTTTCCCTGTACATAGATAGGTTCCTCCTGTCTCTTTTCAGAAAAAAATTAATCATGAAGATTAAATTGTTTCACTACAGTGCTTCATCGCATCTAGACAGAAACATATTCATACCAGAGGAATTAAGAAAAAAACCCAGTGCCAAGTTAGATGCGCCTGTGTAAATCATAGAATCACAGAATCATAGAGTTGGAAGAGACCACAAGGGCCATCTAGTCCAACCCCCTGCCAAGCAGGAAACACCATCAAAGCATTCCTGACAGATGGCTGTCAAGCCTCTGCTTAAAGACCTCCAAAGAAGGAGACTCCACCACACTCCTTGGCAGCAAATTCCACTGCCGAACAGCTCTCACTGTCAGGAAGTTCTTCCTAATGTTTAGGTGGAATCTTTTTTCTTGTAGTTTGAATCCATTGCTCCGTGTCCGCTTCTCTGGAACAGCAGAAAAAGCCACTTCCGCCTATCGGCAGGAGGTGGCGTTACGGGCATCACGACCCGAGCACGCGTGCAGGGGCTGATACACAGCCCCTGCACGATTGGAGGATTCCCGGGGGCTTCTCCCCAGCGGCCGACCAATCCGGTCGGCCGAGGGGAGGGGCCAGCAGACCTTTAACTGGAGACGGCGGGAATCCTTCCCCCTCTCTTTTCGCTGCCCCCAGCCGCATCGGTTCTCCCGCCCACCCACCCTTTAGGTTAGCTATTGACTTTGCTATGGACTCCGGTTGGTCGCCTCACTTGGCTGGGGGGCCAGGTAGGACTTTTTCCCATTGGACTAGCCAAATCGGGTTTTTTCACCTACCTTGTAGCAATTCGTCACAACTTTGGTTTTGGCGGTTAGGCATTGGATAACATCAATCGCTGTGGGGGAAGGGGGAGTCACAACTGCGCTGCAACCCCCCGGAAAAACTCTAGGAAGGGCGTCCTGGAGACGTGGGATCCAGCGGGCACCCAGCGCGCCTCCCCTACTCTCCGGTAAGCCCTAGTAAGGGCTGCCGAGAGCGAGCGGGGTAGAAGGCGCAGGTGCTGTGGATCAAGCACTACCTCCACAGCGAGATGTAGTAGCTGCTGGCAGAAGGAGGCCTCAATTTCTCCAGAATTTGGACTGTATTTGGACTTTGTAAGTATTAATCTACTAAAAAGGATAAAGAACAATTAGGCTTGGGGAAGGACTTAAAAACAGAGGTCAGTCCCTGACAGTTGAAACAGAAAGAACAGTGCAACATTGTATCCGAGGCTGTTGTTAAAGTGTAAAAACAAAGAAGGCTTCTGAACTGTTCCCTCAAAAAAGGGGGGGTGGATTTTGGATTTATTTGGACTGAAATCTGTCTTTGAAAAAGCATTACTCTTTCTTTCCGGAGGACTTGAAAGGTTTGGCAAGAACAAAGCAAAAATGGCTGTGTGTGATGGCCTGGGAGTCAGACTCAGATGCTGAACCTGAGGGATCCCAGCCTGCACAGGATTCCCTGCCTCCAGAACCAGCTGAGCCGGGGCCAGGGCTTGAGCCTGAAGGATCCCCACCTGTGCTGGATCCCCAGGTGCAGGCATCAGCAGAGTCTGCTCTGGCTCCTGGTGGGAGGGAGGACCCATTGCCTGCAGGTGCTCCACTCCCAGCCTCTTCAGAGGAAGCTGAGGCAGCCCCTGGGTCCAGTAACCCACCAGCCTCTCCTGAGCTGCAGAGGCTCAGGACAGAGAGGCGAAGAGAGCTAAGTGCCTACAGGAGGAGTGCTCGCCTCCAGGCCCGGAGGAGAGGCGAGTCTCCTGAGGATCGGGACCGCCCTAAGCATAGGGCCAGATAAAAGCCAGCCAGACCCAGCCCAAGTTGCGTGAGCAACATAGTATGCTTGACCTGCAACCTCGTGCCTGGACCAGCCTTGGACCTTGACCTGCTCCCTGCCTCGCTCCCCGCCGGACTGACCTCTTTTGGACCCCTAGACCCAGGATTGGACTTGGACCTCGCTTCACGGACAAACCCCTGGGGCCAGCACACTGTGGATGCAGCAAAATAGAATCGTTTAGACTACAAAGTTGTTTTTTGACCTTGAATATGACTAAGGGAAAATGGTTGGTGGATTTTCAGGAAAAGACTTTGGAACTTTTGCAACAGATGGTAGAGAACGTGGGGCAGATGAAACAGGCTGTGAGACTTCTGAATTTAACTTTGCAGAGCTGTGGATTGGAGTTAAATATTGAAAGTATGGATGTGACAATACCAGTACTAATTGAGGAGGAAGAGGAAAAACCAGCCAGAAACTCCCTGCTAAAGAATGTGGAGGTTGATGTTGACCCAAAAGGAATGTTTCAAAAAGAGGAAGATGATGGAAATGAAATAAACAATGGAAGCTTTACATTTCTGAAGAAAAGGAAAGAGGTACAACCACTTTGGTTCAAACTTTGTAATGAGAATGCCACACGGAAGACAATTTTGCAAGAGACAAGACAAAAAGAGAAGACAGCATGTTTTAACTTTTGGGCCCAGGCTTTGGGGAGGGTTGGAGTGGGTTAAAAAGGACATGTTTTTGATATCTTTCTCTCAATATGGTTTAGACGGACGGACTTGGATGCTGGTGTAATGGAGAAATGTTAAGAATTATTAGCCAAACATTTTGAGACCTGAGGGAGGGAAGGGGGTAGAAAAAAGAAAAATTTAGGTTTATAAAATTAGTTTGAATAGGTAAAATTTGATAAGGGTTTTAGAAAGGTTCAGAAGTATCTAGAGGCTAAGGTTGAGTAAAAAGTATTAGGAATTAAGTTTGATATATGATTTTGTTTAAAAAGATAAAGAAATAATTTATTGTGATGTAAAATTAGAATTGATTTGAAAAACTGTTAATTAGGTTTGTCTATGAAATCAACAGGGGGGATCTGAGGAAGTCAATCGATAATGAAATTGAGAAAAGCAAGAATGTCTGGCCTAGGAGAAGGGCCAGGCTTAAGCAATGATTTTCTATATGTTAATTGGTTAAATTTGAAATGTATTAATATGTGGTCCTGTGAGAGGGGGGTTTGGATAATTTCTCCCTTCGGTGGGAGGGGGGACTATGGAAAAATTTAACTGTTATGAAATGTGCTTAAAATTGTAAAAATTAATACATTTTTGATTAAAAAGAAGTATTGCGGTCCTGAGCTGTTTAAGGCTTTATACCTCAAAACCATCACTTTGAATTGGGCCCAGAAACTAATCGGCAGCCAGTGCAGTTGGACCAGGATTGGTGTAAGATGCTCAAATCGTCTTGTCCCAGTGAGCTGCTGAGTTCTGCACTAGCTGAAGTTTCTGAACCATCTTCAAAGGCAGCCCTGCGTATAATGTGTTGCAGTAATTTAACCTTGAGGTTACCAGAGCATGGACGGCAGTATTTAGGCTATCCCTGTTCAGATAGGGGCGTAGCTGAGCTCCAGCCAAAGCTGAAGGAAGGCACTCTGCACCACTGATGCCACCTGAGCCTCAAGTGACAGCAAAGGATCTAGGAGTACCCCCAAGCTACGAACCTGCTCCTTCAGAGGAAGTGTAACCCCATCAAGAGCAGGCAACCTCCCAGCCATCCGGTCTAGGGAACCACCCACTAACAGTGCCTTCGTCTTATCTGGATTGAGCTTCACTTTGTTGGCTCTCATCCAGTCGATTATCAAGACAAGACAATGGCCCAGCACTTCCACTGTCTCACCTGAAGATGTAAAGGAGAAGTAGAGCTGTGTGTCATCAACATATTGCTGACAAACATATTCCAAACCTCCAGATAACCCCACTTAGCAGTTTCATGTAGATGTTAAACAGGACAGGCGAGAGAATCGAGCCCCACATCGAAGCTTCCATGGGGCTGAAAAATACTCTCCAAGCAACACTCTCTGAGAATGACCATCCAAGTAGGACTGCAACCACCGCAAAGCAGTGTCACCCACCCCTAATTCGGATACCATGGTTGAGGGTATCGAAAGCCACTGAAAGGTCACAGAGAAGTAACAGGAACACATTTCCCCAGTCTCTCTCCCGACAGAGGGCATCATACAGGGTGACCCAAACCAATGTTTCTGTGCCAAAACCAGGCCTAAACCCTGACTGAAATTGATCTAGAAAATCAGTTTGCTCCAAAGTGCCTGGAGCTGGTCTGCAACCACCCACTCTAGAACTTTGCTCAGGAAAGGGAGATTAGCTACTGGGCAGTAGTTTGTGAGATTTTCTGAATCCAGGGAGTGTCTCTTGAGAAGTGGTTTTACCACTGCCTCCTTCAAGCAGGCAGAAAACACCCCATCTCATAAAGAGGCATTAACCATCTCCCTGGCCCAGCCAGCTGTCCTCTCCCTGCTGGTTTTTATCAGCCAAGAGGGGCAAGGGTCCAGAGCACAAGTGGCCTCCCTGACTGATCCAAAGACCTGGCATTCAGCAACAGCAGCCACAGACCCGAGGGCTGGCTGATAGGACAACCGCAATTCCCCAGGTTGGAGGAGGGGCTGGCACACGGCACAGTCACCAACTGCCTGTGTTGTGTGCCCCTTACTTGGCCTGCCCCCACACCATACCTCCCCCTACCTTGAACCACTGTGATTGGGGCTCACTCCTCTCCTCTCAGGCACATCCGACAAAGAGACCTGACTTTGACCACAAATAAGTTGGCAGTTAAAAACAGTTAAAAATAATTAAGACAATTAAAAGCAGTTGAAAACATTCTAAACAGATGGTGAATAACATCCACCCAAGCCAGCAGTCCCCCAACCAAGGTCCATCTGGCTGCCTCAACTTCAAAGGCTGCTGTCAGTCAGTCAGTCAGTCAGTCTGCCAGGGCCCTGTCCAAGGCCCAGTGGAAAAGCCTTCCTGCCAAGCAGGGGGCCAATTCTGCAACACTCGCAGCAGATGGTCTTCTGTGCTGGGCAGCCACAGTCCTTTAAATAGCAATATCCAGACAACAAACAGAGAGCTACTGCTTCTCTGCACACACAACCTGCTCAATTTTAGAACAATGTTCTTGGAAGGCTCAGACTTTCCCCCTTCAAGTGATTCCAGCCATTCTCCTATGTTACATGATAGAAACAATGAAGATTTCTTGTGACAAGACCAACAGGCCATCTATAATTTTGCACGTGTAGGATCACATCTGATGTAATGATGCACTACTACCATGTGCAAGTCCTATGATTGTATTTATTATCTATCACATTTATATACTGCCCTTCCTTCTCAGGAGCTCAGGAAAGCATACATGGGGATTATCCGCTTTTATCTTGCAGTGTAATTTTCAGTACGATGTGCAGCTTTTCCCCATGAAATGATCGAACTACTAAAATCCTTCAAAAAAATACTTTTCCATAGAAAAAGCTTATGCCTTACGTCCTGGCTTTAATAAAAAAAAAAACAGTGTCAGCAGTTGTCAGCTTTTGAAACATCATTCACATGTTTTCTACAAATCAATGACACAGGCAGGAACAGTGTGTGCTATTGTGGGAAAAACTAGAAAATTCAAGCATTTCCAACAAAGATTTGTGATTTAGCGGCAGCTTTCCAAAAACAAAAGCTCTTGGCTCATAGTTCCTACTTCCTATTGTGTGGAACTAAACACACATGCACTGCATATTGACAATAGTTTTGGTGCCTGACTTTGCAGTGTTCCTGTGGAAAACAAGGAAGAGGGTGATATGCTACATAAGTTGCCTAGCAATAGTTTTTTTTAAAGGTCATCCTGTTTCATCTGTGTCAGCTGAGTATGAGTTCCACATACTCATTTTTCACAACTTAGAACATTTTAAACCTATCAATGCCATGAACAGCAATAAGGTGGTGACTATGGCTCACAAATCCCATCGTTTCCAACATATTTTACGTTCAATCAAAGTAAAGAAAGCTCATGAACTATACTGGGCTTATTTCAAGACAATAATATGTTGACAGGCCCCTTCTGTTCTGCAGAACAGAGTTCTGTACAGAGACTTTTTAAAAAACTGACCAAAGTATGTCTGCAGGAGCTGTTTATTTTCTAGAAACATGTCAAATATTAAGAGTTGTGTTACATTTAAACCATTAATGTAACACTTCCTTGAGGCAGTGTCCCCTTGGTCAGATGCAAGATAAAACTACTTCCTATAGCAAAGAGGAAAAAATAAAAATAAAAGAATGCTAACAATGTGAAGTCAAAAGGCCAGGCAATGCAAGACAAGGAATACTGCAACCAGTGAACTTGCCAAACCGAGTGTCTCG
Source organism: Lacerta agilis (assembly GCF_009819535.1). Classification (NCBI taxonomy): domain Eukaryota; kingdom Metazoa; phylum Chordata; class Lepidosauria; order Squamata; family Lacertidae; genus Lacerta; species Lacerta agilis. The sequence goes on from NC_046322.1 coordinate 61,296,587, forward strand.
GGCTGCTGCATCAAGCTGGAAGCTATGAGCCGCCCCCCGCCCGCCCGCCCCCAGGCCAGTGGTTCTTTTCAAGAGCTTGAATATAGCCTAGCAAGAACCAAAGACCCGTCTAATCTAGCATCATGTTCCCACATCAGGTGGCCAACCAGATGCCTATGTAAAGCCCACAGGCAGGACATGAATGCAACAGCTCTCTCCTGTTGTTGCTCCCCAGCAACAGAGGCAAGTCTGAAGATGGTCTGTACTGTACAACTCTACCACCATCATGAAGAAGAAGAAGAAGAAGAAGAAGAAGAAGAAGAAGAAGAAGAAGAAGAAGAAGAAGAAGAAGAAGAAGAGAAGGAGAAGAGTTTGGATTTGATATCCCGCTTTATCACTACCCGAAGGAGTCTCAAAGCGGCTAACATTCTCCTTTCCCTTCCTCCCCCACAACAAACACTCTGTGAGGTGAGTGGGGTTGAGAGACTTCAAAGAAGTGTGACTAGCCCAAGGTCACCCGGCAGCTGCATGTGGAGGAGCGGAGACGCGAACCTGGTTCCCCAGATTACGAGTCTACCACTCTTAACCACTACACCACACTGGCTCTCATGACTAATAGCAAGGTGATTCAGGCCTAGTCATTTTCATGCCAAAGACTGACTATGCCATAGAGCTGTGGCTTATAAGAGAAGGCTCCTGTTTTAAACAACAGGTAGCGTTGTGTGCTCTCCTCTATCACTCTTTGATTATGCATGTTGAAAACCAATGACAATCAGCACAAGAGTGTACAAAACCCTAAGGCTTACCTACACCTGAAATTAATCAAGTTGTGGCCATTTTCCACTTCATTCCATCCCTTTAGTTGCCAGGCTCTCTGGGGCAGGGGACTCTGCGGCTGGGTAGGCAATTTAGTTTTTATGGTAGCATCATCAGTGAATGCTTTCAAGATCAAAGGGGTACGTATGGGTGTTCTGAGACAGCACCAGTGTGGTGTAGTGGTTAAGAGTGGTAGACTCGTAATCTGGTGAACTGTGTTCGCGTCTCCGCTCCTCCACATGCAGCTGCTGGGTAACCTTGGGCTAGTCACACTTCTCTGAAGTCTCTCAGCCCCACTCGCCTCACAGAGTGTTTGTTGTGGGGGAGGAAGGGAAAGGAGAATGTTAGCCGCTTTGAGACTCCTTCGGGTAGTGATAAAGCGGGATATCAAATCCAAACTCTTCTTCATCATCATCATCATCTTCTTTCTATCATCATGCCTAGATCTACTGCCACCAATATCCTTCTTAAGGGCACAATCTTAAAATCATATGCAAGAGTCAGCGTCTTCTTAGCGATAACTGCAAAATTACAACGCTCCCTTCAATTCTGGCATTTAGGCAGGCATGGTGACCTCCCTATTTACAGCTGCCCTTGAAGTTTCAGTCTGCAAAGCAGCTTCTCACAATATTCTGTACACTTCTGTGACTATTTTAAAAGCAGCTGTAGATATTTTAAAGAAAGACACTATCCATAAGAAAACAGCATCCTTCACACAAAATAGCATACCGGTAATTCACATAACCAGGAGTTTTAAAATTGCAATTCATGTTGGTTTGTTACTAGTTTTAACTCCTGTGAAAACTAATATTCCATAACCCATGTCTATGATTATCTCTAGAAATTACAGTAGCTTTAATACTGGACATTAGGCAGAGTTATGATAAGACCTCTCCTCCTTGCAGAGGGGAGAAGTTGTAAGCGGGAGCTGTTTCCCGAGCTTGTGGGGGGCGTGTTTGGCCCCCTGCATCAGCCCCTCTTCGCTGCTGTGCCAAGCCCCTCAGCCAGCCAATAGGGCTAGCTGGGGGGTGGAGTCTGGATGCATCTAAGCAGCCGCGGCAGCGCTATGTCCTCATTCTGCTTACTGCTTGCAACGGATCTCCCTCCCTCCCTCCCTCCCAGTGGTGTAGCGAGGGTGGGGTGTAGGGGGCGGGGTGCCCCGTGTTCCAGGGGAGGGGGGTGACACTTGGGCTGGCCCCGCCCCGCCCCGCCAGCGGGCCCCGAAGAAGCTGCGGAGCAAGGCAGCCTCGCCCCACAGCCTTTGCCAACAAGTTTGGAAAACTCAGCAGTGGCCAGAGGATTGGAGAAGATCAGTCTACATCCCAATCCCAAAGAAGGGCAGTGCCAAAGAATGCTCTAACTACCGCACAATTGCACTCATTTCACATGCTAGCAAGGTTATGCTTAAAATTCTACAAGGCAGGCTTAAGCAGTATGTGGACCGAGAACTCCCAGAAGTGCAAGCTGGATTTCGAAGGGGCAGAGGAAACAGAGACCAAATTGCAAACATGCGCTCGATTATGGAGAAAGCTAGAGAGTTCCAGAAAAACATCTACTTCTGCTTCATTGACTACACAAAAGCATTGACTGTGTCGACCACAGCAAACTATGGCAAGTTCTTAAAGAAATGGGAGTGCCGGATCACCTCATCCGTCTCCTGAGAAATCTCTATGTGGGACAAGAAGCTACAGTTAGAACTGGATATGGAACAACTGATTGGTTCAAAATTGGGAAAGGAGTACAACAAGGCTGTATATTGTCTCCCTGCTTATTTAACTTATATGCAGAATTCATCATGCGAAAGGCTGGGCTGGATGAATCCCAAACCGGAATTAAGATTGCCGGAAAAAATATCAACAACCTCAGATATGCTGATGATACAACCTTGATGGCAGAAAGTGAGGAGGAATTAAAGAACCTTTTAATGAGGGTGAAAGAGGAAAGTGCAAAATATGGTCTGAAGCTCAACATCAAAAAAACTAAGATCATGGCCACTGGTCCCATCATCTCCTGGCAAATAGAAGGGGAAGAAATGGAGGCAGTGAGAGATTTCACTTTCTTGGGTTCCATGATCACCATAGCTGTCAACTTTCGGATTTGAAAATAAGGGATCACCAGCCTCACCTATCCGGGGGACAGTCACATGTCAGTGATGGGCGGAGCCAGAAGCAAAAGTGGGTGGGGCAGCAATGTAAACTCCATATTTGGTCCCCCAAAGGTCATCCAGACTAGCCCTTGCTCACTGCAGGATCTTGCCCATTCTCTATGCTCATGTGTTTAAAAGAGATGAAGCGGAACCCTCAATATGTCAACAGTCGTTCACGCAACATGAGGGCCGGGGAGCATGTTCCAGATGTTGTTGGAACCCAACTCTCACCAGTCTTGGCCAGCAGGACCAATGGTCAGGGATGGCAGGAGTTTGCCCCCCCAAAAAAAACCTAGAGGAGGGCCAGTTTTTCCACCCCCTCCCTAATCAATTCCCCTGTCAAAAACAAAACAAAACTCTTTCCAGATGACATCAAAGCTCAAGCGAATTGAAAGGGACTAGAAACTTGATCCTGGCAAAGGGATGAGCAGTTGGGGGAGGAGAGCAGGCAAACCTCCCCAACCCAAATTCTCTGGATCCGTTTGTGCATCACAGGCAGTGCGGAGCAGTGGTTAGATAACAGAGGCCAACCAGAGAAGATTGAGAAGCAAAGTTTTAAACAGGAATCTGAGAAGTTTGTTTTTCCCCTTCCCCCCAGGCTACCTGTTAAAAGCCTTATCTAATTGCCTTTTGTTAGCAGCCTGGCCATTCCTTTGATACGGTAATCTGTTAATTCCTGGGCAATTGGGAAATTCCCTCACCCCATCTCTCCTTGCAGAGAAAACAGCTTGTCAGTTTGGGAGTGAAAATGGTTTTCAGGGCTGTTTTTTCTGTGCTGCCTCACACACACACGTGTATATGTGTCTGCTTGGTACATTAATAACAATTATTTTATAGTTAAGTCCTCAGGTTTAGGGAACACAGGAAATATACTGCAAACAACTAAGGAGACAAAAGTGGGAGCTAGGGGTGTCTCAAGCTCAGCCTTCCCCACATGCAGAACACACAAAACGCAATAACGCCTTTGCCCTGTTCCTCCCCGCACAATGACCCTCAGAGCAATACACACACCTCACCTCAGAGCAATACACACCCCCACAGGTACACACAACCCAGAGGGGTAGCAATGAAGACTCTGAATCCACTCCCTCCCCCGACAACCTGAACCATACCAGAAAACCTCAGGCTGCTGAGATCTGTTTTTCTCCGATCTCAGGCAAAACAGCTGTTCCTTTGAACTTGCAGGGAGAAGCAAGCAGAGGGGAGGGGGGGGGGGGGGAAGCCTCAAAGCAAAGAGGGCAGCCACGCAAAGAAGATCTTCTTGGACCGATCCAATTCAGCTACTCTAAGGCAGCCAGGCTCCGCCCCCCAGCTTACCCTATTGTCCAGCTGAGGGGCTCGGTGGCAGCTGATAGGGGTTGATGCAGGGGGCCAAATACGCCCCCTGTAAGCGCGGGAAACGGCTCCCGCTTGCTTTGAGGCTGCAAGGCAAGGAGGCGAGGTCTTCCCAGTCCCTGGCCGGCCAGCCAGCAGGGGGAGGGAGAGGAGCTGCTTCCTTTAAAAAACGGGAAATTTAAGGGATATTAAAAATAAGGGATAAGAGCAGGAAACAGCTTAAAATAAGGGAGATTCCCGGGGAAAACGTGATACTTGACAGCTCTGATGATCACTGCAGATGGTGACAGCAGTCACAAAATTACAAGACGCCTGCTTCTTGGGAGAAAAGCAATGACAAACCTAGACAGCATCTTAAAAAGCAAAGACATCACCTTGCCAACAAAGGTCCGTATAGTTAAAGCTATGGTTTTCCCAGTAGTAATGTACGGAAGTGAGAGCTGGACCATAAAGAAGGCTGATCGCCGAAGAATGGATGCTTTTGAATTATGGTGCTGGAGGAGACTCTTGAGAGTCCCATGGACTGCAATAAGATCCAACTGATCCATTCTCAAGGAAATCGGCCCTGAGTGCTCACTAGGACAGATCCTGAAGTTGAGGCTCCAGTACTTTGGCCACCTCATGAGAAGAGAAGACTCCCTGGAAAAGACCCTGATGTTGGGAAAGATGGAGGGCACAAGGAGAAGGGGACGACAGAGGACGAGATGGTGGGACAGTGTTCTCGAAGCTACTAACATGAGTTTGGCCAAACTGCGGGAGGCAGTGAAGGATAGGGGTGCCTGGCGTGCTCTGGTCCATGGGGTCACGAAGAGTCGGACACGACTGAACGACTGAACAACAACAACAAACTTGTCCTGCCCATAAAACTACAGGCAGAAAATGGTCACAGTAGATCACACACACACACACACTTCATTTTACATATATTTCCCAAATAAAATTTAAAAATCCAAATCACAATACTTCTTAAAATGAACTAACAATTAGAGGTTTTTAATAAGTGGGTACATCAATCCTTGTTTGGGATCCTATTTGAATATTTTGCTGTCTATACTGAAAGCTGTATCACTAATTATCTGCTTTTGGTGTTACCGGCATTCTGGTGAGCGATGCTAAAGTCTCTGAGGAATCAGTCACACTAGTGAATCTTACTGCCTTACCTGTCCAATGCTGTGCTAGTAGGCATACTCCTACCAAACCCATGCACGGGCATCTGGCGGAAATATGGAATGCAGGAGAGATTGGCAGCAATGATGGCCAATGAATCTGAAGGATTCACAAAAAAACCATTTTGACCTAGGATCATATAGCGGTCCTAGAAGAGAAAGAAAGCATATTAAGGCAGAAAAAAATAAGTAGAGAGGTTCATCCACAACTGTAAAATTGGTCATATTCAAGCTGGAGGTCTTTCTACATTTCCTCCCACACAATCCAGCAAAAGGGTGGCTCATAACTGTTCCTTGGCTAAAGTCTCATGGCACTGAGATACATGTACGTATGTGCTTCCCATTAAAAAAATAATATTTCTATTGATTTGGCTTGATTAGGCTGTATTGTGTTTTCAACATTCGGTTGGGAGCTGCCCAGAGTGGCTGGGGAAACCCAGCCAGATCGGCAGAGTATAAATAATAAGTTGTTGTTATTTCCAAAACTCAGGGAAAATTCTAACTTGTTTGAATACATTTGGGGAACATTTTAAATCAGGGGAAACATGATTTATAATAAATTTTACATTCCATAACATTGTACTGTCTCTTTCTCACCCTAAAACAAATCTTTTCTGGAGGGATCATGGTCTATTTATTGGCTCACATGGAGTTTGATTAAGATAAAAGGGCACTACCATTCTACACTAGAAAGCAGGAGGCCTCAAATCAGGAAAGAGATCTCTTTCATTAGCAACATTTTGCAGACTCAAGCACAGTGGGCCAGAGGTCACTGAGGGGAGGGGTTTGGAAGTGTAAAAGCAAAAAATGGTTGACACCAGCTTGGGCTCAAAATGGCAACCACATTATTGATTACAGGTGTATGTTGGTTTTGGCATAGGCATTGAATATGTATCCTGAATCAGACAACCCAACTGCTGGCTGATAACCCCATCAGGGTCGATCCCGGAGTTAAGGCTCCAAATCAAATCCTGCCAGGTGGCGCTGTGGGTTAAACCACAGAACCTAGGCCTTGCCAATCAGAAGGTCAGCAGTTCGAATCCCAGCAAAGGGGTGAGCTCCTGTTGTTTGGTCCCTGCTCCTGTCAACCTTGCAATTTGAAAGCACGAAGTGCAAGTAGATAAATAGGTACCGCTCTGGTGGAAAGGTAAACGGCATTTCCGTGCGCTGCTCTGGTTCGCCAGAAGCAGCTTAGTCATGCTGGCCACATGACCCAGAAGCTGTACGCCGGCTCCCTTGGGCAATAAAGTGAGATGAGCACTGCAACCCCAGAGTCGTCCGCGATTGGACCTAAGGTCAGGGGTCCCTATACCTTTACAGCCCACTAGCCCCCATCTGGGCTTTCAGACAGAACTCTAACCCCGGACATCTTTACTGGGGTACCCTGAATTTTAATCCTGGATCTGGGGGTAGGGCACCAACCCACCTCCTAGCTTTTCAGTAAGCATCAAAACCAATGCCATTTTCCACCAACGTTGTGACAGTTGCTATGAGGAAGGGAAATCCTCCAGACAGACCCAATTTGTCTGCAGGCAAATTCCTCCCTGGCCCCAAAGATGGCAACCAAGTAATTCTACAGCAAGGCCAGACATGTGTGCTGCCCTCTTACCTCCAGGCAGAGCCACAACATACAAAGTGGGCAGGTGGGATGTCCAATTCCAGACTGCCCTGCCTGCTTGCAATGCAGCCGGCTTTTATGCCCCAGTGGCGTAAGTGATCAAAGACTGGCTCTGCCAGGTCTGTCGTCAAAGCACTGCCCCACCAACCAGGGCCAGGATTGGTTTGTTTGAATTTTGAAGGCAATTCCGTCAGCCCCTGTGGCTGGCTGAGGCCAACTGGGATGTCAACCAGCTGCACATGCAAGTCTTTTCACCACCACCACCACCCTCAACTCTCCAGGAGATGCGCTGGGCTGCAACTGCCACTGCTTAGAAACAGTAAACGGTCTTTATCTGTGAGATAGATTTTGAAATTAGACCCTTACTCAGACTTGCTACTCAAGAGTGAGGCTATCAACTGTTTCCTTTATACCTGATTGAACCATGTAGTGAAAGGGGAGAACTCCCGGCACTTCTTGCCTATCAGATCATGCTCTGGGAATCTTCCATCCGCCAAGCAAGAAGTCTTTCCAGGCAGATCAGAAGCTAGATGAGGAGAGTGGGAGCAATAATTGCATTGAAGAAGCCATTCCAGTTTCACTACTCTGTCCCCTCAAATGGAGATGCAACCTAGATTGAATAGAACTGCGCCCTACAAAGAGGAGATGAAAGTGTGCCCCCAAAGTAGCATTTCCAAATGCTCTTTGCCTCCAAAGTATCTTTCTGTTTTAAAGAAAGCTTCCATTTATTTAGTTCCTCCATTAAAAAAAAAGACTTTGTGGTTGCAGTACATGTTCAAAACTATAAGCCTCACTGAAATTAACATCTATGTACCATATTGGCCCAAATAGAAGCTGCACCCGCAAATAAGCCACACCTTTATAATTCATTGGGGGGGGGAGAGAATACCTCGGCTGCTTCCTGGGGGGGGAGCCACACCACTTTGCCGGTGGCCTCCCCCCCTTCCTTCTGGCAGCTTGGGGGAGGCTTGGGAGCAGCGGGTGGGCTGCATGCCGTTACCCAACGCTCCTAGGCTGCTTCTGGGGGGAGAGCTGTGTTGCTTTGCTGGCGACGTAAGGTTGCGACTATAAGCCACACTTTAACTTTTCATGGTCAGAATTTTTTTGGGGGGGGGGGAAGTGCAGCTTATATTTGGGCCAATACGGTAAATACTATTTTATGAAATATTATTTTTCATTTCCAGCAGCATGAGAGCTGGTTGATAGTTTTCACTTGTGACCTTGTGACCTTTGTGTAAGCAATTAAAGTTGAAATTGATTCAACACTGAGTAATCTTTGAAAAACTGAGCTGCTCATGAACAGCAGAGGGATTTTCAAGGGCATAGCTGGTAACTAGAGCTTCAGTTTCTCCCACATTTAAATAGGCATTTATTTGAAAGTCCCTCTGTGAATGTAAAAGTTGAACAAATAAAGACAACTCTTTAACTACCAAATCTGGTCTTACACAAATACCTACTCCATCAGCATCAAAAGCAGCTCCAAAGCCATACTCTCCTCCTTTCATTGCCTCCAACAAAGAAGTGGCGTATGTCAGGTTTGGGTCAGGATACTGACCACCAAAATCCTCCAAAGGAACACAGTCAACTGCAGAATTAGCAGGAGCTCCTAATTCATCACACAGGATTCTCCGGACATAGGGACCCATCACTGCAAAAAGAATTGTTTACCAATTTAGGGACCATCTTTTAATTTATGTCCAAATGGAACACCCACCATTTTGACTGAACAGAAATGGAATGAATTTATATTAAACAGGACATCATAAACTTCACTACAAGTTATGACAGAGGCTTCAGAAAAAAGAGAAGAGTTTTCTGTTGAATGAGAAATATTCTCAATCTGAAAGGGAGCACTGGAATATCACAAAGCACAGGAATCCAGTTGTGCTCACAATTCTACTAAATAACTCTTTTGATAGCATTCAACGCAAATCCCATCTTCATAAGAAGCCATTTACCTCTATTCAGATAAATAAAAGCCAAAGCAAAACGAGCAGAGAGTCACATGATACAGTCTTCATAGAGTGTTTGTGGAAAAGTACATGTTTAAAAGTGTCTGTACATTATAGTCATATGGGAAAGCTTTGACACTGGATAACCAAGCTATCAATTATCTACCTTCCAGAGCTGGTACAGTCATGTAAGAAAACTTCACCAGAGTGTCCGAATCTGCACTTATTGAAGGTGGTATTTCACACATGAACCTGGGGTTCCCGGAAACATTGTTTTAAGAACTGTCTTGTGGAACTAGACAATGTCTTTTATTTTATACACAGGGCTAAAGCTATGGAGTTTATTCATACGATATGACCTGTCCCTTCCTATGACTGCTCTTTATGAGGGCCAACTCAATTCAATCTTAAATTTTCATCTGAAGAAATATCCTGTCTTTGCATAAAGTTCTTTTCACTCAGACTTGCTTCTGACATAGGAGATTTCTCAGTCTCAGTCCTCACCCCAACCACAGGGATAAGAATACTGAGCTATGTTGTAAAGCAGGGGTAGTCAACCTTTTTATACCTACTGCCCACTAATGCATCTTTCTTGATGGTAAAATTTCTTACTGCCCACCAGTGCTCGATGGAAGGAGGATTCAGTTTGTGCCGTAGAACCCCCTACCACCCACCTAGAGTCCTGAAACGCCCACTAGTGGGCGGTAGGGACCAGGTTGACAATCCCTGTTGTAAATATTACTTGGATAATATATTTGAAACATTTTGAACACTGCACTAATCAGAGTAAACATTAGTTGAATACCACCCAATGTGTTTATTCTAGTGAGCATTGTTTAGGATTGCTGTCTAAATTATTACTGCGTAGCAACTACCTAGCTATCATGCTCATGCTTTAAACAACATTTTCATTTTCATTATATTAGCATTTTACATGTATAATATGGGCCTTCTTACCTCCATTCATGGCATCAATTCTGATCTTAAGTTGATTTGGCCCTGTTAGCAACCCTCTGATGGTACTGAAGTCAAAGACAGTCCGTAAAAGATTGAGGTAGACTTCCACCGAATCTATTATTTCAACTGTACGAATAAAGGTTCAAGAAATAGCTAGTTAGTGTATGTTGTCTTTGGGGCCTAATGCCTCTACAATGCCTCAGGCAAATACAGCAGCCAAGTGCCCACAAAAAATACTCCTGTTATTGTGGGATGATGTCAGATGCCTCCTATTGTAAATACTCTTGATATTCTAGGAGTAAGCAAAAATCCTATTTGAGAAGTGAAGGCTAATCAAGGAGGATACCCAAGAGATAGGACCACAGGCAAGGGTAAATTGGGCAGTTGTATTGTCTAGGATGGAATTAGAGATGAAGTGACACCCATGTTCCAGCAAAAAATCATTTATTTATAATTAGCACAATCCGGCCAACATTTATCACTGCTGTCCTGTTGATTTCCATAGTGAAGTTAAGCACATGTTCCTGTCTTTCCCATCATATTAAATTGGATTTGGTGCTTAATTCTGGCTGGATCATATTTATATCTTTTAGAAATGTCCATGCTCCCTTTTCAAAAATGTTGCCCACTATTTAAAATAGAACAATATATAAATAGAACAAAACAAGTTAAAAAGCATGGAATCTGGGAATACTCTATTATAATAACAGCAACAACAAATAAAAATAGCAGTTGTTTTAAAAAGCAAACAAACAATTGATTTAGAAACCTAAAGTAATAAAATAAAAAACCGACCATAATCAAACTGAGTAGAATGAAATGAAGGAATCAGAATGTAAAGCTAAAGTTTAAAGCTCAGCAAGTAGAAACTAAAAATGAATATGCCCAGTGAAATAAAGTTCTAGAAGCTAACATGAAATAAGACTGCAATTTAAGGAAATACAGTGAGTTACAGGGCTGTGCTGGATGTCAATCATAGCCTGAGAAACATCCGCTCCAAAATGGCATAATAAGGTGCATCAAAGATTTCCTGAAACCCTCAAATGATCACAGCGGAAAAGCCCTCCTAAAGATTGGAAGGAACAATATAACTTCACAGCAAGAGCTGAACAGATGGGAGACATCATGGAGACCATGACAACATGGAGACCAAAGCTATGACAAAAAATACAATACCACGGAAAGGCTTGAATTTGTTCTCCAAATCAAATTCTTGTCTTCCTAGCCGAGATAAGTCAATTCTCAGGTCTGAACAAATGGCATATTCTTCAAGGGTTTTGCTGATCTGGTAGATTTTGTCAGAAACAACATCAGGTGCTGGTCCTGGAAGTATAAATGCATACATTTATAAAGTCAGTACAGTGTAGGTAATTTGAACACACTCAGAAAAACTGTAAATATGCTCAGGATCAGAGTATAGATTTGGTATATTGTTAAACTGAGATACAATGCAAGCTTAAAATAGTGTAACACATATCAGCAGTACATGAAAGTTATATTGTAGATGATGAAGAAGAAGAGGAGGAGGAGGAGGAGTTTGGATTTGATATCCTGGTTTATCACTACCTGAAGGAGTCTCAAAGCGGCTAACATTCTCCTTTCCCTTCCTCCCCCACAACAAACACTCTGTGAGGTGAGTGGGGCTGAGAGACTTCAAGGAAGTGTGACTAGCCCAAGGTCACCCAGCAGCTGCATGTGGAGGAGCGGAGACGCGAACCCAATTCCCCAGTCTACCGCTCTTAACCACTACACCACACTGGCTCTCTAGATGTTTGTAGCCTACAGAATGCTTCCTTTTATCATTGTCTTGAATTCTAATGGGTGAACAGCCTAAGTCTCTGGCCTTTGATCTCCTAAGAAATGTAATTAAGCCCTTTGAATTTGAAGTCTCAGTGAATAATAGTTACTTTTCCTAGTCTACTACATGGTACTAAAAGAGAAGAAAACACAAGTGTATTCAAAGAAGCTTTGACTCCAAAACTAATACCCCAATTCAGTGAGATAAAGCCACATGCACACGAAGCCTCTCGTACACTATATATCTGCTGGCATAGCAAAGTCGATCTGAGCACTACGGAACGAAATGGATGTTTCTATTGATGCAAATGAGAATATGCACTCATATTCAGGACTACATGAAACTGAACTGCCAGAAAAAGAAGGGTATACTGTATGTTTGATAAATAAATGTCATACAATTTTCTATGGGCTTGCACAACACCCTACATGACCAAGTAGGGTGACCATCCATAGGTCTTCCGTGTATATAAAAATGAGACTTCATACTAGTAAGTTCCAAAAGACACCAGATTGTGCAAAAGACAATAACAAGCGTGTTGGCATGTATAAAATATCTAAAAAGAAGTTGGCAAAGCCTGTAGGACATTTGATCACTGAGCACCTGTTGGTTTCTCTAGGATACAACCCCCTATATATCTGAATCTATTAAAATCTTAGACGGCTTAGAAAAATATAGAAACATTATTTTTGAAAAGTATAAAAGTCTATTTTCAATCTGCTTTCTTAAAAACAATTGATAACATAAATCTTAAAATTACATACCTCCATTGGCAACATTAAACTTAACTCCAAATTCTCCTCCAGGTCCTCCAGGGCAGTGACTAGCAGTTAGAATAATCCCACCGGCTGCTTTTATCTTTCTGATAACGCAAGAAACAGCAGGGGTGGATAAGATGCCATTCTGACCAATAACCAATCTTCCAATCTAGACGAGCCAGATAAAAAGAACAAGATCACGTTTTGTTGGCATGGGGTTGAGTTACTGAGTGATGCTCAATGATACCAAACAAACATAATGAAGAAACAGTACAGTGGTAATTCGGGTTAAGAACTTAATTAGTTCTGGAGGTCCGTTTTTAACCTGAAACTGTTCTTAACCTTTGGTACCACTTTAGCTAATGGGACCTCCTGCTGCCACCACTGTGCACTTTCTGTTCTCACCCTGAAGCAAAGTTCTTAACCCAAGGTATTTCTGGGTTGCGGAGTCTGTAACCTGAAGCGCCTGTAACCCAAATTATTTTATTTTAATTAAAAGACTTCTGCATGGGCGTACCCAGTGAGGGGCGGGGGGGGGACAGCTGCCCCCCCCCAGAAGCAAAAAAAAATTAAATGGTTATAAAGTGATGAAACAAAACAAAATTAGGTAGGGCGATGGCGAATAATCAGTTGTTTACCACACTGAAATGGTGTAAAAACCGAGAAGTATCTAGAGCCACCTAGCGACTGGTAGAGGAATCTATGTCAGCCAGCCAGTGGGATTCAAGGGAGGGAGAGGTCTCTAGCGGGCTCTAGCAGAGAGAAGAGGGAATCTTCTAGACGGGTCTAGTGAGTTCCGCGTCACTATATAAACTGAGCTACCCGCCGCTAGTTGATCAGTATTTTAGTTGAATGTGAGGCGTTAGTTAGCATTCACTGTTGATGTTTACTAAGTGTTTCTTTGAAACAACCAATTTCGAATTTATTCCAGTTTATTAGTTTACCTTCTTATTTACATTTAGAAGACATTGAGGCTGCCTAAATGGATATAAGAAACTGGTTCCAAAAAGGTAATTTAAGTAATTTCTGTAGAAAATTACATTTTAAATTAAAACACGGCTACTGTTGAATGATCTTTCGGTACCCTTCGAAGGGTAAAGACCTGGCTCAGAAGTACAATGGGAGAGGACAGACTGACTGGGTTGTGTTTGATGAGTGTCCATCGGAAATTCTTCAAGGAAAATCAGGACTGGATTGAAACGAAAGTTTTGAACAAGTTTTCTTCAAACCCAAGAAAAATGATATTAGTATAAGACATGTAACTAGAATAAAAATTAAAATATTTTTCAAGCAAATAATTGTAATAACTACCGTAATAAAGCACTGCTATAATTATATATAATTTTCTTAAAATTTTGGTTTCATTCGTCTTTTCCGTGCTGAAATGTCACAACCTGAATGACCATGGCTTGCCCCCCCCCCCCTAGTTTTGATCCTGGGTATGCCCCTGGATTTCTGTATTACCCTTCACCAAAAATGGTCACAGGGCAGCTAACAAAAATAAAGTAATGTGAGCAACAAGTGGCAGGAAAAGGGGCGCAATGGGCTTCTATGCGCTTTGTCATTGACCTCTGTCATAAGCAATATTAAAATGATTCTCATGTTACTTAATTAGCATAATCATAAAAATGATTTCCAAACTATCAGCTTCTAAAAGCGCAACAAAAATTGTATTTTTTTAAACCCTGGAATCTAAAAGAATATAATGTTGGGGTGCGACATAACTTCAGTGCGGAGATTATTCTGCAGATTATAACTTTTGTAGCTATATTATTATATAGTAGATATAATTGTATGAACATTTTTACAAAATTGAAATCAGAAAATGTTCAGAATGAGAATCATGTCTTAAATTATAAGATTAAAAGATATGGTGACTAGAAAAGAGTAATTGCAACCTAGCATTGTCTAGAATGATGTGATGCAAGAGCCAGGGTGGCCTAAGTGGATCTGGTAGGTGTCAGAGATAATATATTGTTGCCTCTTCATTTCTTATAAAATAAGATGCTTTTATTCAACTTATTCAAACATTTATTTGAGTGTACTCATTTCAGTGGGATGCGGGTGGCGCTGTGGGTTAAACCACAGAGCCTAGGGCTTGCCAATCGGAACATTGGCGGTTCGAATCCCCGCAACGGTCCCTCCTCCTGCCAACCTAGCAGTTCAAAAGCATGAAGTGCAAGTACCGTATTTTTTGCTCCATAGGATGCACCAGACCATAGGGCGCACCTCATTTTTAGAGGAGGAAACAAGAAAAAAATATTTTTCTGGTTTTCCTCCTCTAAAAGCCCTGGTTGTTGTTTTTTTGGGTTTTTTTTTTGAGGATCAGCTAAATGTTTTGCAGCTTTTTTTGCAAAGGGAAAAGCCCTGGTTTTTTGAGGATCAGCTAAAAGTTTTGCAGCTTTTTTTGCAAAGGGAAAAGCCCTGGTTTTTTGAGGATCAGCTAAATGTTTTGCAGTTTTGCAAAGGGGGAAAAGCAAAGCTCCTTTTGCAAAGGGGGAAAAGCAAAGAGGAAAAGCCCTGTTTTTATGGGGTTTAACTCACATTTCTGCAGCTGCTAAAGGAAAGGGAGCCTTTTCTACAGTTTCCAGACAGATAATCTAATCAGCTAGTCACATGTCGCTGGGGAAACAAACAACACATTCTGCAGCACATTCAACAAAGGAGGGCGGGGCTGAAAGGGAGCCGGGACTCTTATCTCTCTCCAGATCTCTTGCTGATCAGCTGCTGAGCTGAGTCCTTTCAACACCCCTTTTTCTCTTTGTAAAATAAAAAGCATTATCCTCTTTTGGCCCCTGGGCAATTCAGCTCCAGGGACCACCATTCGCTCCATAAGACGCACAGATATTTCCCCTTACTTTTTAGGAGGAAAAAATTGCATCTTATGGAGCGAAAAATACGGTAGGTAAATAGGTACCGCTCCAGTGGGAAGGTAAACGCCGTTTCCATGCGCTGCTCTGGTTCGCCAGAAGCAGCTTAGTCATGCTGGCCACATGACCCAGAAGCTGTACACCGGCTCCCTCAGCCAATAAAGCGAGATGAGCGCTGCAACCCCAGAGTCATCTGCGACTGGACCTAACGGTCAGGGGTCCCTTTACCTTTACCTTTACTCATTTCAGTAATCTATAGCTTGGCCATTTTTGAGTAAGATGCTTCTAAAAGCAATTCTTTAGCTTAGCATTAGCAATTATTGATGCTTTATTTGCTTCAAAAGAACAGATGCCTAACAAAGTGAACTTTACAAGAACTTTGCAAGTACATATGATATAGCTACATGGTTGGAACATGAACACATATCTATGCATGCATCTACAGTGGTACCTCTGGATGCGAACGGGATCCATTCCGGAGCCCCAGTCACAACCTGAAAGGTCCATAACATGAAGCACCGCATCTGAGTGCGACGTGATTTGGCGCTTCTGAGCATTCACGTGACGTCATTTTGCACGTCTGCTCATGCACGAACCGCCAAACTCAGAAGTAAACCGTTCCGGTACTTCCGGGTTTGGCGCGTTCATAACCCGCGCCGAACGCAACCCACAGCGAACATAACACGAGGTATGACTGTATGCCTGTTGGTTAAACACTTGTCTTCATCAGATAAAGAAGTGGCTTGAACTTAACATAAAGTGGTTAGGAACATAGAAATTAGGACAGCTTGTGGTCTGCAATAAAAAAGTTCTGCTGATATGTCAATAAAGTTATCTAGAGGGGCTTGTGACCATATATGTACAATGATTAGTAAGGGAAATGGGATGTTATTATGTTATTTAAACAAACAAGATACGCTGGGGACTTTCCATGCCTTTTCTATAAGGGAGGGCGAGAATGAACTTCGAGAATTTAAATACTTGTGTAATTTCCTGATTCTGTGTGCCTCTTTTGACACTTTGTGTATCCAGGTCACCCACTTACAAGCGTAATAAAGCTTTCCTAATTCACCAACTTGTCCAGGGTCATTTTATTAAGGATCCAGAAGACCCAAAATCTTGATGGACCATTTTTCATATCTAACAGGAAGCCAGAGTCCAAATCCCCATTCAGCCATAACACCATAATATGGTTTGAAGCATGCCATGATAGCAGCCACAACATGGGAATGTGGGATTTAAAGCACAGGAGCAGTCAAACACAACATTGCTAGAGTGGACATGGAAGGGGAACTCTAGGCCAGCCAGTCGGAACTTGCTATTTCTCCTGGGCTGGGATGGACTCCCTCTGTGTAACTGGAGGTGGGTGTGGTCTCACCTAGGCAGGTTAACACAAAACCACAGGGACCAGACTCCATCTTCCTCTTTTGGACCACGCTCTCAAAGAAGCGAGACCACTAGGATGCTCTTTTGGCTTCCAGCTTCCAGCCAAGAGAACACAAAGGAGCTATTTTCCCTTATGGAACAGTCTCCTGAGTAAATGTAACTTTTACTAAGTTTAAGTCTGCCGTCTGGGATCCAACTGTGAACAGATGATTTCTCATGAGTAAATGCTTTTATACTTTTATAGAAGACTGTGTAATGTTTTATTTTGAGAGGGATTAGTGGGGGAAATACCGGGACATTTATTACAGAGGTTTTAATGAACCTGAGCAAGCTATCTGCTGTGTGTGTGTTTAAAAAGGGGAATGAGAACTCTGCTAATTTCTGGGACTTGTAAACACAAGTTGGAATAGGATATCCTAAACAATTTATCTTCTCCTGCATCCCAAAACATTCCCACAGGGAAATCGCTTCAAATGGATCTCAAACCCTTTGGTGAGTTAGGGACTTCCCCTCCACGTAAAGACAGGCTTTGTCAGATTGAGGAACAAGACAAATAGAGGCTCCAACCTCTGCTGCCTTGCGGCTATATTTACAGTATTCATGAAAAAGGCTATGGGGAGTAAACCCTGAGGAAGAATCCGTACCTGCTGACTTGCAATACATCTTTGGGAGAAGAAAGGGCTCAGGAGTCAATCCTACAGAAATCTGAGTCCCCAAGACAGGTAGATGGTGTCTCATACACCTCCTTCCAACAACTCCTTCAGCTAAGCTTTCCTTTGGACCCCATCAGTGAGGCTGAGAGGGGGGTCTTGCTGTCTGGCCAGTCCAGGACCTCCATAACACTGCCCAGGCTTGCATTCCAGGGAGGTCACTTAAGTGCTGCTAATACAGCAAAAACAATGCAGGGGACAGAAGCTACAAGTTGCCAGTCTCTGCAGCCACAGCAGGCGCTGTGATTCTCCAGTGCTTTGATTTCATTCCATTGTCTTTCGAGACAAACAGATGCCAGCAACTCTGATTCAGTAAGGAAGATGTGCAAAAAGAGTTGATATGTATGAGGCAATGAAAGATAGGAGGAGGAGGAGGAGGAGGAGAGTTTGGATTTGATATCCCGCTTTATCACTACCGGAAGGAGTCTCCAAGCGGCTCACATTCTCCTTTCTCTTCCTCCCCCACAACAAACACTCTGTGAGGTGAGTGGGGCTGAGAGACTTCAGAGAACTGTGACTAGCCCAAGAAGGTCACCCAGCAGCCGCATGTGGAGGAGCGGAGACGCGAACCCGGTTCCCCAGATTACGAGTCTACCTCTCTTAACCACTACACAACACTGGCTCAGGAGTGCCTGGTGTGCTCTGGTCCATGGGGTCACGAAGAGTCGAACACGACTAAATGACTAAACATCACAGCAACATGTATGAGGTTTGCGTCCACATTTTTTAAAGAAGAAATACTACTAAAATCGAACGATCATTACAGAATGTATCAGTAAATTAAATTGCTACAATAATTTACATCCTTTCTTAGATCCCATCAATGCACTGTTTAATGTACAGAAATTTATTAGTTTATGTAGCGCTCTAAACTACAGATATTCAACTAAGAGCCTGACATTATTAAGAAAAATCTGCTGTCAGCTATCCTGGTCAATGACGTAACAACACTAAAGTTAATGAGAAAGAACTTATCCCATGTGGTATACACAAAAAACTGCGCAGCCAAACTCTGTATGACTAGATTGGCAACCCAAGAGTCCTGGTTAGGCCCCATTAACTTTTCAATTACATGGAAGTATACAGGTAGCAATGAATGGAAATCTGGGAGTCTCTATGAAGATGGAAGAATCTGAAACATGTGGATTCAACTGTATGCTTAGATCTTCAGTTGGCATGAGAGAGAACAGACAGCAACTGCCTTTCAGGGTGGCCTTTCAGCTTGATTAAAGAGATGACTGATTGCTGGGACCTGCAGCTTCCCCCGAGTCAGATTTCTGTGTTAAAAATAAAGGCCAGAGGTACAGTGCACTTCAGAACACTTTGGCCTGGTAGGTTGCACTTGCCAAAAGTAGTGTGAATTGTGGCTGTTCAACCCATTCTAACAATGACTAAAAATTGGTGTTAAGCAGAAACCAACTAAGAAAGCTATAATTTCGAAGCTTTATTTACCCATTGTTTTTGCTTAATATAGAAATAACTTCAGAGTTATTTGAACTATTCATTTATCTGAGGTTATGTGTAAGCTCAGTGGAAGAGGATTAAAAGAGAAAGTCTTAAATGTAAACCATTTGCTGGGGGAGATTATTGAAGCCAAAAAAGGGAGGCAGGCTCAGCAGCAGGTATAAGTCCCAGCAGCTGCTAAGTTCTGGTTAGACGACAGAAAAGGTGGGGCCAGCCAGGCTAGAAGCAGTTGCCTTGTTTAAGAAGTCGAAGAACAGGGCAAGGAGTTCAGAACTGCATGGAGCAACTGAGTTGTTCCAATGGGTTGGCATGCACCCGCATATGCTTTTAAAGGTGGGGCAAGGCACTGCATTGGGCAGGATGTGTCTGTTCCCTACAATGGGAGCATTGCAAGGTCCTGGGTGAACAGGCTGTGCGCTCTGATTCTGACTGCTGCATAAACTTACAAAGGAGATTGTTTAACTCTGCTAAAGTAAACCTTCCCACAAATATCACAATGTTTAACTGGTGATAAGTTAAAAACCAGATATCAGCTGGCCTTACTAGACACTCCATTCCTGAGCCTGGCAACACCTCAGGACTCCAGAGTCTCTACTAAGTTGATTCCCCCTCCACCATTATATAAAATCCCACCACCTCTCAAAAGCAAATCAGTGTTGAATGGGGGGGGGGGTATTTTCAACACTCTTCTCTTTTTAGAGTACACACTTCTACCCCAGGGATTATTTATCACTAGCTGGTATGCAATTAGGCATAACTGTGTTAAATGGCAGAATAGAAACCTAATTAATAATAATAAAAAGCAATTCTTGTAGTGGGAACAAGAGAATTGATCCCAGACTTTGCACCTTTGATTTTGTATCTTCTTTGGTGGATAAGTCAACAGTCTAATCAAACACAAGCCCCTATTATCTTGCCAGGAGCTTGCCAGGAGCTGGTGAACAAGGCAAGTGGAAGCTTCCTCTCAAGCCTGGAGTCATGCGGATGGAGGTCTGTGCTTACAGGACGCAAGCAGAGAGCAAAGACAAAGCTCTGCCTCTCCTCTCTGGCTATGAGCTGGAGGGGGTGGCACAGGGATTGCCCTGTGCCTTCCAGGTAGTTGGAGCATCAACCCCGCCCCCCAGCAGGAGCAGAGAGCAAGTAAGGTTGATGTGTTTCTGCTGCTCCTCACTAACTCTAAGCTGAATGTTCAAGTCCTTCCAATTGTTCCCAACCTCATGCTTGTGGGAATGTTCAAGGATGCAGGAGAGGATATATTGTTTGATTATATCCTTTCCAACTTATGTTAACAAGTTCTACAATTTAGCAGAGTAACATTCCCCTTTTTAAACTTGCACAGTGGATGTGTTTGCTCAGACTCGCTAAAGCCTCTAAAATAAGTTTCGTTGGTAATTTCCCCTTTAGTCACTCATAAAAAGATAGACACGACACAGTCTTCTATAAAAGTGTAAAAAGAGTTTACTCACACATTCTGTTCACAAATGGATCCCAGAAGGCAGACTTAAGTTGCAAAAGTAATATACACCTGGAAACTATCCCATAAGGAGACAGCCAAGGAAGCATCTTGGGCTAAGCAGATGTTGTTTCTTTGACGAATGTGGTCAGATGGCTGACCAGTCCTGCTCTTTTGTTACCTGGGCAGGTGAGGTCATGCCCACCTCTAGTCACATGCAGAGGAAGTCTGTCCCAGCCTAGAAGAAACAGGAAGTTCTGACTGGCTGGTCCAGACATCCCCTTTTATGTCCACTCTAGGGTTGTTGTACTTGACTGCTCTTGTGTTTCACATCCCAGAATGCTGCATTTCAAATATTCAGCATGAAGTCAGGGACAAAACCTCTCCTCTTGGGACAGGAGCATGTACTAGTGATCACAAATATTTGGTGTTAGTTCCTAAGTAACTAAATATGTTAGTTCCTGATTATTCAAGTGCAAGATGCAAAGTTGCAAAAGCAGAAAAGAAATTAGAGAAAAGAGACCATGAAAATTTTAAAGATAAAAGCCTATGATGAAAGAGTAATTTAAAAGAAGGAACTAAGGAGTAAGAAACACTCATGATTGCAATAACCAAGGTAGGAAACAAACAGAATTTGGATTAAAAATTTAGCAGAAGGAATAGTTTGAAAGGATCTGATTTTAGCAAATCCTTTTTAGCAGGCGAAAAAGCTATGATGTTTGGCAGCCAGTTGAATTTTATAAAGTTTAATGTTGTAATCCTCATTAGTATTAACTATGGTCAGTGCTGACATATTCATGAACTGTGGAATTTACTCCTAAGAGGGAAGTGATTGATCATTTTGCCACAATTAAATGGAGTCAGTGTAATGTAGAAGGTGTCAGACTGGAACCAAAGAAACCTTCATTCACATCCCCACTCAGCCTCAAACCTCATTCACAGTATCTCAGCCAAACAACTTGACAGGATACAAAGATACAAATGATGGGACTGATGAAATAACCATGTTTGTAGTTGATAGTTCCTTGGGAAAGTTTAGGATTTTTCTTTTTTATTATCTGAAAAGAAGGAGGGAAGATAAGAGGAAGTATACAGTAGGTGATCAATAAATAGAACAACATCCAAGTTAGGTTAAGCAGAGAAGCCATCTTTCTGTTCCTTCCTCCCTCTTTTTGTTTTGGTGTGTTGCTCAGACACAAATCAAAGGATGATCCCTTTGACTTCAGTACTCACTCAAGAAAAAAAGACCTAGGGCTCATTCATACGATTGTTTAATGTGGATAGTAAAGTTCTTGTACCACCATTAATTCTCCATTGTCATTATGTCATTCTCCTCTAAATCCCGGCCTTAACAGAATCATAGAATCCACTGAAAGTGCCTAGACACCATCAAGCTGTGAAACC
Source organism: Lacerta agilis (assembly GCF_009819535.1). NCBI lineage: Eukaryota > Metazoa > Chordata > Lepidosauria > Squamata > Lacertidae > Lacerta > Lacerta agilis. The sequence continues at coordinate 61,318,399 of NC_046322.1, forward strand.
TGCATGATCTGGTTCTGTTTCTCTCTTTGACCTAAAACAAATGGGCCGTGAGTGACTTGAACTACAAAGGCTACTTCTGCTGCTGTAGAGCAGGGCACACCAACCTTTTTGAACCAGTATGCATATTTTGAATTTTGAGAGAGTACTGTGGGCACCAGTCATACAATGGCTGCCATGGGGAATGGCATAACATAAATGGCTGCTCTGGGGGTCTGGCACAGTACAAAATCAAAGAGAGTACAGTCACTGCCGCACACAATTGCAGGCTTAGCATTATGTCTTGATTGTTCTGTTTCTTCCTCCATGATCAGCTCAGCAGTGGGACTCAGCTGCATGCCATTTCCCCTGCTATTGAGCCACAATCTCTGATCATCTAAGCATCATGGAGAGAGATTGTGGGAAGGGGAGATTTAAGCCCTTGCACTACTCAGCTGATTGGAGGTTGCAACTCAGCAGAAGAGGAAAAGAGGGCTGAGGAGAAGGAGTGGGGCCTTAGGATTGGCCAGTGGGATCAAGGATCCCCCACCCTTGGTCTACAATGACAGGCAGAGGCTCTCCAGAATTTCAGATGGAAGCATTTCCCAGCCCTGTGTTCTAGTTACAAACATATGCTGACTATGGGCAGAATAATTTAGAAAAATTGCTGAAATAAATCAGAGATGGAATGCTTGTCAAGTTAGGCACTATAAGGTTAATAAGATGATAACTTCCAAATGTGAGGTACTGGTACAGTTCTGAAAACCACAAAATTTGATCCATTTGCAGTGCAGTTTTACTGCCATGCGAAACTATGGAGGTCCTTGGAATGGCTTAGGAAGCTGGGTATGTTTAGCCTGGAGAAGAGAAGGTTAAGGGGTGATATGATTCCAGAGAAGCAGACACGGAGCAATGGATTCAAACTACAAGAAAGAAGATTCCACCTAAACATTAGGAAGAACTTCCTGACAGTGAGAGCTGTTCGGCAGTGGAATTTGCTACCAAGGAGTGTGGTGGAGTCTCCTTCTTTGGAGGTCTTTAAGCAGAGGCTTGACAGCCATCTGTCAGGAATGCTTTGATGGTGTTTCCTGCTTGGCAGGAGGTTGGACTGGATGGCCCTTGTGGTCTCTTCCAACTCTATGATTCTATGATCCTATGATAGCCATGTTCAAATATATAAAAGGATGTCATATAGAGGAGGGAGAAAGGTTGTTTTCTGCTGCTCCAGAGAAGCGGACACGGAGCAATAGATTCAAACTACAAGAAAGTAGATTCCACCTAAACATTAGGAAGAACTTCCTGACAGTAAGAGCTGTTCGGCAGTGGAATTTGCTGCCAAGGAGTGTGGTGGAGTCTCCTTCTTTGGAGGTCTTTAAGCGGAGGCTTGACAGCCATCTGTCGGGAATGCTTTGATGGTGTTTCCTGCTTGGCAGGGGGTTGGACTGGATGGCCCTTGGGGTCTCTTCCAACTCTAGGATTCTATGATTCTATGGCTCTGCAGAGATTCTGTTCCCAATGATGCCTTTGGTACACTTGCATCTGGTGCTCAGAAGTTGAATGGCAAAGAAAACATCAAAGGTCTGATATTGTAAAGAACAAGGAAAGTTTATGTAACAGAAGGGGCAGGGGCAGAGAAACAAATAATCTGTTGGGTACAGGATCAATGGTATCAAAAGCTGCAGAAAGATAGAGCAGAACAAGCAAGGTTGCACCTCGTTGCCCCTCTCTTGATGGTCACCCATCAGAGTAACCAATGCCTGAAAACCTGAACCTGGACTGAAATGGGTCCAGACAATGAGATACATCCAATAATGCCGGCAGCTGCTCTGTCACAAGCCTCTCAATCACCTTCTTGAGAAAAGGTTGATAACTATTGCAGATGAGTAGATCCAATCAATGCTGGGTTTCTTTAGATGTGGTAACACCACTGCCTCTCTCAAAGCAGTGGGCACCACTTCATTGCATCATGATGCATTCACCACACCCTGGATCCATCCCCTGCCAGCAAGATTTTATTAATCACAAGTTACAGGACAAGAGAATCTATGATTCTGTGTGGTTTGATGTATCGCTGCAAGCACTCTGACAATATCCTCAGGTCACATCAACTGAAATTGATCCCACAAAACCTTTCTAGACACATCATTGGACACCTGACATATTTCTGCACCAATTATGGCATCAAGATCACAATAGAGCTGAGCAACGTAGCCACTGAAGTGCCTCAAAAACTCTTCACAGTGGGTCTCCAAATGGTCCATGGAAATTCTCTCAGGGGCCAGTAACCTTCCTTCCTTCGTTTATCCTTTTGATTCCCACGGTGCCCTTTTTGCTCTTTGCCCTCTGCAAAAGACCACCTCCCTATACTAATTTCAGCTTAGGTCTACTGAGCCCAGAAAGTCCAATTATAACTTATAAACCAAAACACAGGACCCAGTGTCTGGTTTGAGCAATGTTATGTGCTGCTGTCAGAAAGTCTGGGTTACTTTCTAATAGAAGCACAGAAGAAGGGGATTTTCTGACAGGGAAAAACCAGCTCACAAAGCTGAAGTCATTGGGAAAGTGGACTTTGGCATAGAATCAACATGAGGTAATCAACCATCCAAAACAACAACCAGGCAAAGGGGTAAATTTTAATACTTTTTAATGCTTTTGTGGGTACCAGAGTGCCAAGAGCCATCTCCAAATGTAGGAATGTTACATTCTCTCACAGGAACACATCAACATCAAGCTCTATTTTTGTTAACTGCACAGGCATTGTAAAACTCCTGAGCTAGCTTGTGCCAAACAAAAACCATGCAACATGGTCATAACAAAACAAAACAAACAAACAAAAAACAAAAAACACCAGAAGGCCCAGAGCTCTTTAGATGATATTATCTTAGGTTTCCCACTCTGAAAATGTGTACCACCAAATCCAGCTTTTATCCCCAGTGGCAAATATATATGCTAGGTGCTGCCCTTTAAATAGTCTAAATATTTAAATATTTCTCTCTAGCATAAAAAAGCAGCTAAACTACTGCAATCTAAGTTAAATATATCAGACACCATCTGAGTGGAACAAACCAGAGCTATATCCACCTTCTTACAGTAAGTCCACTGTCTTCATTGTCCTTTGCACAGAGTCAGACAGACTTGACTGTCTCAAACACAAATACTATTCCAAAAGACGATGAGATGAAATCTAAAGCTGGGCATTAACAAATGAGGGTACATCTCCTCCTGGGATACTGAACCTTTCTGTGCCTCTTAAATGTCGAAAATGCTGAGAATCTTTTGTAAAAGCACTCCACACATTTGCAAATCCCATGTCTGTCCACCTGCCTCTTACTCCTAAATAGATTCAAGGGCATAGATTGGGACATCTGAGAAGGTAGGCAAGTTTTGGGAACCTGCAACTGTTCACTGGGGAGAAAGTCTCTGAATAGTCAGACCGCACCCAAGAGTTCGCTCCACATATATGACAGCGAGTGGGGAGAACAACGGGGGAGCAACGTGTTGAATGAGTGCAAGTGTGGGGCACCTCGGGGAGGAAGCAAGCGCGCCACGCCCAAAGAAGATCCCCTCGCTTCGGAGCGACCCAATCCGGACAGGCTTCCTTCCTTTCCTGACGGTGCTGCACATTCCTCAAGTGACTCCAGATCCCATCTTTCCCAAGGCGCGCCAACAAAGCTGCGCTCCCTCCGCCCGCGACCAGGCTGCCCCTAGGAGCCCTTGGGCGTCGGGCGCGAGGGGCGCGCAGGGTTGGGTGCCGCCGCCGCTGCCGCCGCCGCCCTTACCCCGTTGGCCGCCGCCATCTGCACCACCAGCTCGACGGCCGTCCGGCTGAAGTACCTGCCGTCGCTGCCCACCACCATGGTGCAGCCCTGGCGGTCGCGGAGGTCGACGGACGACAGCACGCTCTGCACGAAGTTGGGCAGGTAGTTGCGCTGACTCTCGAAGACAGCCGTGGGTCTCCGGAGGCCGCCGCCGCCCGTCGGCTTCTGGTCCTCGAACGGGACCGTGGGCACCGTGAGCACCGGGATGGGGCTGCCCTCCATGGCGCCGCGCCGTCGGCCGCAGCCCGGCCTCGCCTGCCTCTCTTCTGGCCGAGCGCCTCACATGCGAAGCGCCGCAGGCAGAGCCCCTCCTCGCCCGATTCTTTGCTGCCTCGCCGCGGCGCCCGGGAACGGCGGCTCCTTCCCGGAGGAAGCGGAGGGGGAAAGAGGCGCTTCTGGAGACGCTGCTCCGCCCGTGGCGCCGAGCAAGCCAACTGTCCGCTTCGGACAAGGACACGGGGGGGGGGGGCACAGCAGCCGAGCCCTCTTTCGCCAGCGGCAGCAGCAGCCTCGGCCAATCAGAACCGCGGAAAGAGAAGCAGCTGCCAGAGATGGAACTCGAGGCGGCGGCGGCGGCGGCGGCGTCTCCTCTGTGGGTGAAGCCCATTTGTTCGCGGGAATCACGCCCTGTCAGTTCGTCGACTCTCGGTTTTGCACTAAGCTGCCCAACTCTCAATGGGCGCGGGACGGGATTCCCCTCTTGCCTGATGGAATGAATTGCCATTTGGGTCAGCGACAAAAGAGTTCCAGGCTAGAAGCACATCCTGCGAATCCACTTTTATTTATATCGGTTGGGTAAAATGATGTATTTTCAAGTTCCCTTTTAAAAAAATATTTTATTTTCATTTTTTTAAACAATATTCTTATACATTATCATTTTTAATTTGTACACTTCTGGGATTACTTAAATCCCTCGGACTTCCCCCCACCCCCGGTTTCCAATTTTTCCCTATTTCTACTACATCTAATTACGTTTTTCTAATCCATTTTATCGACTTATTTTTTTTTACCTTAAATCATATTACATTATAAGTGTTATACAATCCTGCTAACGTTTTTACAGTGGTCTTTAAGATATTCTATAATTTTTTCCCACTCTTGACTAATTTTTTTTATCATCTTGGTGTCTGCTCTTCCTGGTTATCTTTGCCATTTTGACTTAGTCCATCATCTTGGCTGGACCATAAAGAAGGCTGATCGCCGAAGAATGGATGCTTTTGAATTATGGTGCTGGAGGAGACTCTTGAGAGTCCCATGGACTGCAAGAAGATCAAACCTATCCATTCTCAAATAAATCAGCCCTGAGTGCTCACTAGAAGGACAGATCCTGAAGTTGAGGCTCCAGTACTTTGGCCACCTCATGAGAAGAGAAGACTCCCTAGAAAAGACCCTGATGTTGGGAAAGATGGAGGGCACAAGGAGAAGGGGACGACAGAGGATGAGATGGTTGGACAGTGTTCTCGAAGCTACTAACATGAGTCTAGCCAAACTGCGAGAGGCAGTGAAGGATAGGCGTGCCTGGCGTGCTCTGGTCCGTGGGGTCACAAAGAGTCGGACACGACTGAACGACTGAACGACTGAACAACAACAACAACATCTTGGCTATCCACTCTTCTTTGGTTGGGGCTTTCTCTTCCTTCCACTTCTGGGTGAGTAGCATTCTTGTGGCTGTTGTAGCATACATCTTTTGGTACAGTCTTTTTAAATCTTTTGGTATTTTGTCTCCTGTTAACCCTAATAAAAAGGCTTATTTGAATTTTTTCCAATTCATTATATATCATTTCCCATAAGTCTTTTACTGTTTTACATGTCCAGCATATGTGGTAGAAAGTACCTTCTTTATCTTTACACTTCCAGCATGTTGGAAGTGTTTTTATATATTTTTGCTAATCTTACTGTAGTCAAATACCAACGGTACATCATTTTCATATAGTTTTCTTTCAGTGTACAACAAGCCGTAAATTTTAGTCCTCTTTCCACAACTTCTCCCATAAGTTAAATTGTAAATTATTACCCACATCTTTTGCCCAGTGTATCATTACAGCTTTAACTTCTTCATCCTTAGTGTTTCATTCTAACAGTAGCTTATACATTTTTTTACAATAGTTTCTCATTGTTCTTCAATAATTCTTTTTCACACCTTGAGAATTCTTTCCCAAAGCCCACTCCTTTGTCACACCTAAATATGTCACTTAATTGGTGATATTGTAGCCAATCTCTTAATAAGTACCATATATCATCAATTTTTTCAAATTTAAAAAAAAAAATACTTTTATTGAAAATTTTAAAATTTCACACAAATTATCAAACAATACAATCCTATACAATTTCCCCCTTTCCCCCTCCCTCCCCTCCCCCGCCCACCCTCCCCCCTCTTGGTACTTCCCCCAGCTTCCTTAACTACTTTATTAATTCAATATTATTTCTGCATGTTATTCAATTTAAAACTGCCCACTATATGCCTCAATAAGACCTAGGTTTCTCCCTCTAATCCCGCCGACTATCGCCAGGGACGTTGACCGCATGAAATACTTACTGGCGGATGCCAACCCCTTGATCTCACGTGGGGTAGCCATCTACATATTACAGGCCCTGAAACTCAGGACCACCTTTTTGGCTAACTTCCCTTAGCCTTAGTCCTATGTACCTTCCTGACATGGACTCTGTCGTCATGCCCTGCTATTGCTCTTTATTTTATTTGTATTTTCCAGCACGATTTTATCTCCAATGTTTTAACTGTATCTGTTGTATTTTTTGTATAATTGTGCCAGGCCACTGCCTGGTCTTTTACTATGTGCTATGGCCATATGGCTAATGCAATAAATAAATTGATGATGGTGGTAACTTTTCTTGCTTGCTTGGAGGAAGTGTGCATGAGTGCATCTCTATGCAAAGCATCAGTGGGTAAACTGAGGGCCTCTAGATGTCGCTGCACTACACCTGCCATCATCTTTGACCCTTGGCCTTGCTAGAGCTGACAGGAGCTGAAGCTGAAGTCACAACAGGGGGCGGGGGGCGGTTCGCCCCGGGTGTCATGTCTGGGAGGGTGACAAGAAGGCACCCCATGGGGGCTTGTGGCAGCGGGAGCAGCCATTGTGCCACCACAGCTGCATGTGCAGGATTTTCAGGATTTTCTTTATTCTTGCCGGATTCAGGGCTTCGCGCACTTGAAGGAAGCAAATGTAATCCACAGCTCCTGCGCCTCCGACCCTGCTCTCTCTCGGGGCTCTTTCCAGAGCTTACTGGGGAGTAGGGGAGTTGCCAAAGGGAGCCCTCTGGATCACCAGGCCCTCAGAACGCTCAATCTGAGGTTTTAAAGAGCTTTCGCAATGCCCTCGCGTTAACCTCTATCTTCAAAGCGCTGGGGAACTTTCAATGGAAAGTTCCCCCATCCGTCATAACGGACCAACCAACTGGAAGTCCCCACAAATCACTATATTTCAACCACCTGGTTTCCATGTTTAACCTTTTATGGGCCTTAGCCACCAGCGGTGAAATCCACCTGGGTGTTTTTCTTTCAACCAAATCTTTATATCTGATCCACGCATTGAATAATGGCTTTCTAATTATATGATTTTTTTTGTTTGTTTTGTTTTTTTTTTATAAGATTTTATTATTTTCTGTTAAGACAAATGAAAAAACATAACATAAACAACAACATTAACAATACAAAAATACAATGCATAAACACAACACAAAAACACAATCAAACAATTACAATAAAAAAGACATATACAAACCTTTAAACTAACACTTATCCTCTTATTTTCCTTGTTACTATCTTCTCTGTTTTGGGGGACTTCCCCCATTCCCTCCACTGTCTTCAAGAACATATATACCTTCTAGGTAGCTTTGTATCTTATTCTGTTCACATTTGCTCAATTTTTAATGTGCTTTACTTTACTTAATCATATCTTAACTTAAACACCAAATCTTAACATATTTTCTAACAATTAAATCTTTCACACAAAAGTATCTTACTAACAATTTTATCTAACATATACCTACTAAAGCCGCTAATCTATTTAATTCTGCTCAAATATTCAATTTTACTGATTTAACCAAATAGTCTTTAAATTTCTTCCAGTCTCGTGACACCTTCTCCTCCCTCTGGTCCCGGATTCTGGCGGTCAGTTCCGCGAGTTCCATATATTCCATCATCTTCATCTGCCATTCTTCCACCGTTGGTATCTCTTCGCCTTTCCATGTTCTTGCCAATAAAATTCTCGCTGCTGTTGTGGCATACATAAAAAACACTCTATCCTGACTGGGTATCTCTTCATTAGTTATGCTCAGGAGAAATGCCTCTGGTTTCTTACAAAAGGTAACCTTCATTACCTTCTTGAGTTCGTTATAGATCTTATCCCAGAAAGCATTTACCACTGGGCACAACCACCACATATGAAAAAAGGTACCTTTCGCATGTTTACATTTCCAACATACATCTGACATTTTGGTATTCATCCTAGCTATCTTAACTGGTGTCAAATACCATCTGTAAACCATTTTCATTATATTTTCTCTTAGACTATGACAAGCAGTGAATTTAATACCTCTTTGCCACAATCCCTCCCAGTCATCCATCATAATGTTGTGTCCTATATCTTTCGCCCAATTTATCATTGACGATTTAACCAATTCATCTTTCGTATGCCACTCTAGCAATAGATTGTACATTTTGGAAAGGTTTTTAAAGTTCGATTCTATTAATTCTGTTTCCAGTTTTGATTTTTCTACTTGAAAACCAACTTTTTTGTCCATTTTGAATGTTTCATATACCTGATGATAATGCAGCCAGTCGGGGACCTGACTTTTCACTTGATCGTAGCTTTTTAGCTTAAAAGAGTCCCCTTCTTGCTGCAATATGTCCATGTACCTTAACCAGTTTGCAGACATGTTCGGTCTCTTATAGGCCTTGGCCTCCACTGGAGAAATCCATCTAGGGGTCTTTCTCTCTAACAAGTCTTTATATCTAATCCAGACCTGGTACAAGGATTTTCTGACTATATGCGTCTTAAAAGTTCTGTGGATCTTAGCCTTGTCATACCACAGGTATGCATGCCAACCGAACATATTATCATATCCTTCCAAGTCCAATACATCAACGTTCTCTAGTTTGAACCAATCCTTTAGCCAGCAAAAGGCCGCTGCTTCAAAGTAAAGTCTTAAATCCGGCAGGGCAAAGCCTCCTCTCTCTTTAGAGTCTGTTAAAATCTTAAACTTGATTCTTGGCTTTTTGCCCTGCCATATAAACCTTGATAAGTCCTTTTGCCATTTCTTAAAGCAATCCAGTTTGTCCAAAATTGGTATGGCTTGGAATAAAAACAGCATCCTTGGTAGGACATTCATTTTTATCACAGCAATTCTTCCCATTAACGACAATTTCAATCTAGTCCATATCTCCATGTCTTTCTTTATTTCCATCCACAGTCTTTCATAGTTGTCCTTGTACAGGTTCAGATTCTTGGTTGTGAGATTGATACCTAGATATTTTACTGTTTTGACAAAATTGAGGCCAGTGCCTTCCTGTATTCTTTGGATTTGTTCTGCACTCATATTTTTTCCTAAAACTTTGGTTTTCTGCTTGTTTAATTTGAAACCAGCTACAAGTCCAAATTGTTCGATTATTTCCAAGGCTCTGGGGACACTGCTTTCCGGTTCCTGCAGGGATAACATCAAATCGTCTGCGAAGGCGCGTAATTTGTATTCCTTCTCTCCCACACGAATTCCTTTTATCTGTTTGTCCTTTCGTATCATGTTTAGGAGGACTTCCAGGACCGTGATAAAAAGTAAAGGGGAGATAGGGCACCCTTGTCTTGTTCCCTTTTCAACTTCGAACTCCTCCGATATCACACTGTTTACAATTACTTTGGCTCTTTGTTCTGTATAGATGGCATTAGTGCCGTTCAAAAACTTTTCGCCAACTCCCATCCTTTCCAAATTCTTTTTCATAAATGTCCAAGAAACTTTATCAAATGCTTTCTCTGCATCGACAAACAATAGTGCCGCATCTGTATTTATGTTTCTCTCCAGTTTTTCTAAAATGTCCACAATAATTCTCGTATTATTACTAATTTGTCTTCCTGGCAAGAAACCTGCTTGGTCTCTATGTATATAGTCTTTCAGCACTCTTTTCAGCCTTGTAGCCAATATATTTGCAAAAATCTTATAATCCACATTCAAAAGGGATATTGGACGATAATTTTTCATTTGAGTCATATCCATATCTGGTTTTGGAATCAGTGTGATAAAGGCTTCCTTCCACGTCTCTGGTGCCCTATCTCCTTCTAATATCTTGTTGCAAACTTCTCTTAGTGGCTGCGATAGCCAGTCTTTCAATGTCTTATAATATTTTGCTGTTAATCCATCCGGTCCTGGAGCCTTCCCCAGTTGCATGTTATTTATTGCATCTTCTATTTCCTGCGTCGTTATTGGGTGGTTGAGAGTAACTAATTTTTCCTCTGGGACTTTTTGCAATCCGTTTTTTTCCAGAAATCGGTCTATTTCTGCTTCATCTATCTTCTCCTCCTTGTACAGTTGCTTGTAGAATCTTTGAAAACACCATCTGATTTCCTCTGGTTTCTCCACGTTTTTTCCGTTTACTACCAAGGTATTGATGACATTTACCTTTTGTCTTTTCTTCAATTGCCAAGCTAGTAATTTTCCGCATTTATTAGCCGATTCGAATGTTCTTTGCTTCATCATTTTCACTTTCCATTCAATGTCCTGGTTCATTATATTGGCATATTGGGATTGCAAGTATTTAATTTCTTTTTGAATTTTAATACATCTGGGATGTCCTCTTAATTCTTTTTCCTTTTCTTTGATTAATTTCAACAATCTCTCCATCTCTGCATTTTGTTGTCTCTTCTTTTTTGCTTTTTCACTAATGAGAAATCCTCTCATTACAGCTTTACTTGCATCCCAAGCAATTCTTTTCTCCACTTCGGAGCTCCAATTTATCTGAAAATATTCTTTCATCTTTTTCGCCGCTCTTTCCACTAGCTTGGTGTCTCTCATCAAAGCGTCATCCATTCTCCATCTAAAAGAATCCTTGGAAATCATTTTTAAATTTAACTGTACAGGATTATGGTCTGAAAGAGTTTTGGGGCCAATTTCTGCCTTTTGTATTTTTGGAGCCAATTCATTCGAAATCCAAATATAATCTATCCTCGACCATGACTGCTGAGGTTCGCTGAAGTATGTTGCCTCTGTATCTGTGGGATTTTTTAATCTCCAAGAGTCCACCAAATTCAGATTGTCCACCATTTCGAAAAAGGTCTTTGGGAGTTTCCCATCATTCGTTAATTTAGTTCTTTGAGATCTGTCCATTAATGTGGAAACTGCACCGTTGAAATCTCCAAGGCAAACTAATTTGTAATCCAAATAGTCCAACAGCAAGTCATGTATTTTCTTATAAAAAATTGACTTTCCATCGTTTGGTGCGTAAAGTCCCAGAATCAAAATTTTTTCGCCTTGTATATTAATTTCAATTGCGATGTATCTCCCTTCTTCATCTTTAAAAAGCTGTCTTGGGCTATATTTCTCCTTTGCGTATATCACTACTCCTCTCTTCTTGACCTTATCCGATGATATAAACTCTTGGCCTAATTTTTTGTTCTGTAATAATCTTCTGTGACGTCGGGCTATGTGGGTTTCCTGTAAGCATATTATATCCAAATTCTTCTTTTCTATGCTGTAAAACACTCTGCGTCTCTTTGGTCTCTGGTTCAATCCCCGGACATTCCATGTCATTAACTTGAGCGCCATTTTCCTTTCTCTAGTCTTCTCCTCCAGTTGCTTCTCCTTTCTTGTCTTCCTCTGGATCCTTGCCTGGACTTGGTAAACTTGGTGGTGGTCCCGGCGGTGGTGGGAATACCTCTGGGAACCTGTAGAATTGTGCTGGGTCGAGTGGTGTGCCTTTAAATTGTTCCAGATGCTTGTCCAAAAACTTCTGCTTCTCCGCCAGGGACCTTATTCTTATCTTTTTTCCTTCAAACGTAAATGCCAGGCCTTCTGGAAATTCCCAACTGAAGGGGATTTTCCTTTTTCTAAGCTGTATTTCCTGATGAAACTTGATCTTGTGTTTGCTTCAGCCCATCAGTAACGCTTTTCAATCCTGCTGCAATTTCTGCCACACTAACAACCAATTTCTCCATTTGTTCCTGTAGAGTTAGGGAAACAGAGCCTTTTCTTTTCTCAGAGCCAGTTCCTTTAGATCTAGTTTCCATTCCCTGTGGGCTCTGCAACTGTAATCTCAAGGTCACTCCAGTTGCTGTGGTAACAATCTCAGACATTCACAGTAGAAGGCCAACAGTCCCAAAAATAAACACCAGGTGGCCAGCAGATCAGTTCTGAGAACAAAGAGACTGCTGAGCCAGGAGCCCACACCAGTCCCAAAAGTCCAACTTTTAGGCAAAGAGTTTAAATTCCAAAGTATAAATTCCTTAAAGCCAAGAAGGGTCCACTTTCATATAGCCCAAGTCAGTAACAATTCTTGGCTTGCAGTGTTACCACCAAAGTCTATAAAGTAACTTGTATCTGGTTACAAAGAAGTCAAAATGTCTCCACTGGTAAACAGTCACTGAGACACCAACAAAGAAAAAAATGGCAACAATATATCACAGCCCGCTACTGACCCGGAATCCTAATCCAGAGGGTGAGGGGCGTCTTCTTTTGCCATATCAACTGTTTTTAAGTCTTAAAACAAACTTTAAGCAACTTTTAAACCACTTTTTAAAAGTTTGGCAGAGTTCGCAAAACTTTTCCGTTAGTCGCGGCTTTGATCTTTTAGCGCTACCAAGCTCGCGCAAACAGTACAAAGGGAACAGGCTTCCTTTTGCAGTTTCCTCTGCAAGCGGTGCTCTTTAAACTTGTAAAAATAATCCAATTCTTTAACTTACAGAGTTTCTTTGGAGATTTCTATGCAGGAAGTGCCGGGTGCTCGAGTCTGGCGGGATCGCTGCTTTGATCCTCCGCAGGCAGACGCTTCTTCAGTCCCGTGCCGGCGCTCCGCTCGCCCGATTTTCCCCCTTACGAGGGTCAATCGGGAACGGAGACGACACGTCTGGGACCCACGAAGCTCAGGTCCACGGGACGCTCTTCCCGTGGCTTTAAGGGACCCGTGGCGCAGGCACGGAAGTCCCTAAAGCCTAGCGGAGGACGGAGCCGTCGGACTCCCGTCCGCCATTGACCGGCACCTAACCGGAAGTTTGCTAATTATATGATTTTTGAATCCTCTATGGGCCTTTATCTTGTCATACCATAAATAAGCATGTCATCCAAAAACATTTTCAAATCCTTCCAAATCAAGCAACTCGGTATTTTCCAACAAAAACCATTCCTTCATCCAGCAAAATACTGCCACTTCAAAATAAATCGGATTTTTCAATCTCCATATATCTGTCAAGTCAAAATTGTCAACCAAATCGAAGAATGTCTTAGGTAATCTTCCATCATTAGTAATCTTTTGTCTCTGATCTGTCCATTAGCGTAGAGACTACTCCATTCAAGTCCCCCATCAGAATTATTTTGTAATCCAAAAAGTCCAGTAACCTTGTTTCCAAGTTCTTATAAAAATCAGCTTTGCCTTCATTTGGTGCATAAATTCCCACCAATAAATTTTTTCGCCTTGTGCCATAGTTTCCACTGCAATCTATCTTCCTTCTTCATCCTTAAAAATCGGTTTGGGTTCAAGTTTGTCTTTGGCATAGATCACTACGCCTCTTTTCTTAACCGTATCTGATGAGATAAATTCCTGGCCCAATCTTTTATTTTTAAAATCTTCCTGTGACTTCTTGTCATATGTGTTTCTTGTAGACAGATGACATCCAACTGTTGTTTTGACAAAACATGCTGTATCCGGTTCCTCTTAACACGTAAGTTAAGTCCATTAACGTTCCAAGAAAGCACTCTCAGCGCCATCTTGGAGTTAGATCTCAATAAAGAGGAAAAAGTCAGGCGTTTGCTATTCCTGGTCCTGAGCCTGTCAGTCCTAACTCAGTTTCAAAGTCTTTGGCGTGTTTATCTAGGAACTTCTTCTCCTCTGGTGTTCTGGTAACATATTTCAGGATTTTAAAAGCATAAGGTGGTAATCAATTTCACAGAGAAACTCACACTTGTAACATATGTAAGAGGAGTTGACAAAGAATCAACAACAAGATAACATTGCAAATTGCACAAATCTCCTAGCAGGAGATTTGGGTAACAGTAATTCAGGCATACGAAAGCATGGGCTCCAACCCAGGGTTAAAAATGGTTTTCATCAGAAGGATCATTATTTTAGCAAAGAAGGGCATTTATTTTAAACAAGGTCATAGAGCCATCTTAATTAGTTTACTTTCTCTCTGCAGGAAAAAATAGTGTTTACTGGAATGTTATCTGAACAGATTATATCACAACATGACTTTTCTATTGCTTTTACCATACCACTTAATTCTCTGATTCTGTACTACCTCACAGTTTATGCTCAATAGAAAACAGGGCTCATCTGCTGTCATATTCCTCTCTGAGTATGGTCTCCCTTGCTTCACATTACACTTACTTTCCAGCTAAGATGAATCTGGTCTATAACAGACTCCACAAGATTCCTCAACTCGTAACAGGGCTGGTCCAAGATATTTTCGCACCTGACACAAACCACAAAATGGTGGGCCCTCCTGACCAGGGAGGAAAGAGTGAGTGAAGAGCTCAGGAAAAGGAGGGAATAAAAATCTACATTGGGAACAAAGGTGGGAGGAGACCAGCAGTGCCTCCTATTCACCAAGCCACTCACTGCTGCTGAGGAGGAGGTGGCTGTTGGGGCCTCCAAGCAGCATACCGCAGCTATCACTGCAACAACAGTGGTGTCAGCAGGCAATGTGTTCCTTGGAGACCAGATTTGCTGCCCCTGTTGATCCTGCCGTCTGAGTTGGTCACCTTACCTTGCCTCATGGCCTGACTCTTAATATAACCAATTGTTATTAACAATTAATGTCTATCTGGTAAAGGTGAACTGAAGTCCCTGCTTTAGTACCTGCAGGTGTTACACCTGGCTTTGTATCTCTCTTTTTCACTTAATAACTTTTACCGTCTATTGAGAGGCTTTTTTCATAGTAAACTCCTCAGCTACCAAGAGAGTAAAATCAGGCGAGGTTTACTAAATACACCTCATCTGTTCCATACTCATGAGATTTAAAGGAAATTATCCAGAACATTAAACTCACAGCCTTAGCATTAAATCAGCTCCTATTACAGAGTATCACACACTGCCTGGAGTATCTTCAAAAGCAATGAAATGTAAATCACCTATGGAGTGGCCTGCTTCTCTGAAGATAGCGTAGCCCACTTTGGTTTTTCCATGTCCATCTGCATGCAGCAACCAGAAGGGCTTCATTTCTAACAAAGCCCACAATTTAAGGCAAATGATTCAGGTGAGGTTCAAACTTGCAATCTTGGCATTGTACCTTCTCTTATAAATATTGTCTGCTGGCCACTTCACTAGTGAATCGCTTTTGCAATGTTCACAGACAGTTGTAACATTAAATGTCGCTCATGCAGTGCCAGCCCAATTTTTTTTGATGCATTATTTAAAAAGACAGGATGGAGCCTGGCTCCCAATTCCATGCTGGCTGGAATGGCATTTCAAGCTTGCTTCAACAATGGCATAGGGACAGCATCCTCCACCACATCTGAGAGTGCCAGATCCCAGCTCTGTCCTCCAGCATTTTACCATCACTCCCCCCACCCACCCCCAGTATTGACCACCTGAGGTGACCACCTCCCTCTGCCTAATCTAGGGCCACCCTGTTCTTGCTCCATCAGAAAACCAGAGCACACTAATCCTTGAGGTACCTTATTAAATACGTTTTTTTTAAAAATATATTCTGTTCAGGTTTTTGAAAGTGGTTGAATGGTGCCACCTGGAGTTCTGTGATCAAACTAAGGCAGGCCAAGGACTACTGTGTGCAACATCAATGATCTTTTGCTGGACCTTTTAATAATAATTCCATTCAATGGTAAGCAATTGACCAACTGACTCATTAAAAATCTTTTTTGTGTGTGTATCTTCTCCATTAGAGTGATTTCTCATGTTCATTTCCCCTGATATGGATCAAAATATATATATGGAAATCTCACAAACAACTTCCCCAAGTTTGTGCAAGATATTCTCATGTGTTTAATTGATGTTTTTGTAAGTATTTTTGTAAATACATGACTCCCAATCCTGATAATTATACATCCACTCAAATCTGAGTACATGAGTGCATCTCTCCCTTCATCCTACACAGATATTCCAGCTCAAAATGCAATCTCTGCAGCTTTGCTGGATGAGGAGTGAATCCCCCAAAGCAGAGGTTTTCAACCTTTTTGAGTTCACACCTCCCTTGACAACTACATTCATTCTGCAGCACCCCTTTGGGGCTCAGGAGCCCAGTTATGTCCCCCCTTGCCTGCAGAGCTGGCAGCCTCTCACTGCTGCTGCCACCCCTGGTCTCCTGCCCCTCCCCTGCTCCAAAGAGAGGTGCCTCCTCACACTGCCCCACAGGGGCCTGGGAAGAGGATGGCCCCAGCCTTAGCGGCCCAACAGAGACTGGCCAAAGATGAACGTGAGGCCAGCACCTTACTCACCTTGGGAGGCGGCAGTGGAAGCAGCGGGTGCTGCTGGGCCGGCCTGTGTGTGGGAAAGGCTCCCCTTCAGCACCAGGCACTCAGCTCCCAGGCAGGCCTTGCATACAGCAAGCACAAGAAAGGCCAATGCAGTGCCTGCCCGCCTGCCCAGACTCCCACTAGTCTGTCCATTCCCAACAGCAAGCACTGGCGGACTGGCTGGCTGGGCACCCTCCCCTGCTTGTTTGTTTGCTTGCTTGCTTACTCTGAGGCTGCCTCAGCTCCTGGCACCCAGCACCGCCTGAGCAGCCCCAGAGGCACCATTCTCCTGGGGAGCCTGTAGCCAGGGCTGCTGCAATGAACAGCTGGGCAAGCCTTTGGAGGCCGAGATGTGAGAGGGCATCGGAGGAGGGAGGGAAGGAAAGAAGGACAGAGGCTACTATTGTCCGCAGCACCCCTGACCATCATTCAAGGCACTCCAGGGTACCATGGCACACTGGTTGAAAACCACTGTGCTGGCCCCAAGGGTTTGTCCATGAAGCGAGGTCCAAGTCCAGTCCTGGGTCTAGGGGTCCAAAGGAGGTCAGTCCAGTGGGGAGCGAGGCAGGGAGCAGGTCAAGGTCCAAGGCAGGTTCAGGCACAAGGTTGCAGGTTGAGCACACGCTTGCAACTAAGTTGCTCACGCAACTTGGGCTGGGTCTGGCTGGCTTTTATCTGGCCCTATGCTTAGGGCGGTCCCGATCCTCCGGAGACTCGCCTCTCCTCCGGGCCTGGAGGCGAGCACTCCTCCTGCAGACACTTAACTCCCTTCGCCTCTCTGCCCTGAGCCTCTGTAGCTCAGGAGAGGCTGGTGGGTTACTGGACCCAGGGGCTGCCTCAGCTTCCTCTGAAGAGACTGGGAGTGGAGCACCTGCAGGCAATGGGTCCTCCCTCCCATCAGGAGCCAGAGCAGACTCTGCTGATGCCTGCACCTGGGGATCCAGCACAGGTGGGGATCCTTCAGGCTCAAGCCCTGGCCCCGGCTCAGCTGGTTCTGGAGGCAGGGAATCCTGTGCAGGCTGGGATCCCTCAGGTTCAGCATCAGAGTCTGACTCCCAGGCCATCACAACCACCATCCTCCACTATCTATCACTTAACTCAGCCCATGCTGGTTCTCTATGGAAAGTTAGCATTGAACAGGAAGCCTTCCTTGAAGGAACAAAATGTTTCATTGTGGCAATTACCGTACTTTTCCGTGTATAAGACAATGTTTTTTTCTTTTAAAATTATGTTTAAAATTTGAGGTTGTCTTATACATGGATAGTGCATAGGGAGGACATGAGATTGGTTGCTGCCGTGAGTCAGAGATTGTCAGCGACTATTTGGCGTGTTATTGGTGGCTGTGTTGATTGGCTGTTGCTGCAGCAATAGGGTGTGCAATTGGCGGCTCAACAACTCTGGGCAATTTCCCACCATTTTCTCAATTTGGAGTCCCCCCAAATAGGGGGCGTCTTAAACACGGAGGTGTGTTATAAACGGAAAAATATAGTAATGTGCCCACAGAATTTAATACATGCCCTTCTTCCCCATATGTTTTCCTGGAACATATTTTCAACACCAGGGTGAAGCCCCAAACAAGGGAAATAATAATAGTCTATTCCCTAAGCCACTGAGTATTCACAGCCCACTTCTACACATCATCTGAAGGTTAAGGGGAGATGCTTCTTAGCTCGGAAAGTGTACTATCTCTCTGGTGGGCTGCAAACCTGTTGGGAGTTTCTTTAAAAAGAAAGAAAGTTTTGCAAACCTCTGACGCAAGAATGAAAAATATGAGAAAGGGGTTGAAAGAGTATTCATTATAAAAGAAAATCTGTCAAAAAAAAAAAAGGTTCAGTGCAGCTGCTGAAGAACTGCTGAACCTACTTAAGAAACATGGTTTATCCAGCGAAAAGCAAAGTAAGCATCACACAAATTAGTTACATACCTTTTCCATACGGTAAAATCAGCAGCAATCAAAATGGCGGATACAGGAAACAAACAGTTTTAGCAAGCTTCTCAGCAGAAGCATTTGAGAGCAAAAGATGGACACACACACCCTCCCAACAAATAACCCACAAAGAACAAGTTAAACACCACAACTTCTCAGATTGAGGAAGTGAGTAAAATGATGGTGGTTAGCTTTGACAGACAGGAAGTGTACAATTATTATAGCGTTCCAAAGCTGTAGCTTAAGAAAATGTAGTTTTAAAAGTCTGAAGATCTCATATTCAACAAAAACTATGCAATAACAAAATACCCTTTACATTTAGATGAAACAGAAGGGAATAATTATATCTGAAAAATAGGGGTTGTCATGTTTAGTTTAGAATAGGCAGCTATTCTGAAAGATTTCATGTTATTTCAAACTTCACGGGGACAGTCTAGAAAAAGTAATGCTCTGTAGAGTTACCTTAGGACTGTATAACTCTAAAGTGGGGGTGGGATAATTTTTATTATTTCTTTTTATTATTATTAAATGTTTATACCTCCCTTCATCCAAGGATCACAGGGTAGTTTGCAATATAAAAACACAAAAATATATAACATAGTAACAAACAAAAGCAATATCCGGCCACACAGTATTTGTTTGTTTGTTTGTTTGTTTATTATTTATTGTTAATTTTGCTGCGTTAAATGTGCAGTCTGTAGTTGTCTTCCTTTGCAATGTTTTATTTTGAAATATTTAAGATAATATTTCAGTTTCCTGTTAATTATGGTGCTTTGAATGTATACTTTATATTTTATTTTGTTCAGTCATGTTTTATTCTAGATTGTTGTAAACCACTTTGAGAAATAATTATAAGTTATGTTTTGCAAGATCTTTATCTCCATCCCCATGCCCCGGGCCCATGTTGACTCATTGGCAGAACCATCCCCCAGTCAATCAATCATCTGGTGTCAGAATGACATCAGGTGGTTGATGTCAGATGGTGTGGCACTTTCTGCAGCATTTCCCAACCACCTGAAAATCAGCTACTCCCTTGAAGTTGATTTGGCAAAATTTGGACTCTGTAAGTAAGGATCAATTGACTTTAAATTTTTTTAAAGATTTGGCACGGAAGGAGATGCAAAAAGGAAGTCCGTCTCCCCCGATTGCGGCAGGACTATTGTAACGGGACTGAAAAGTACAGCCGAGAACTGTTTGGAGTTTTAAAAGTTCAAAATTTGGACTGTGCAAGCCCCCTGAAGGGTAAAACCTTGTGGGGGGGCAAGAAAGTTGGATTTATAAGCTGTTTTAAAGTCTTAATTGAAAGAGGAAGCCCCGCGCGCCCTCTGGAATGCGGAATCCGGGTCAGTCTGCGGGCAGCCATTGTGACGTAACGGACTGAGGGAACTGCTTGATACATTGTTTCCAACTTGAATCTACTGCTACTTTGAAGCCTGTGGAAGCCCTTATAGGACTTTGGAAGGTTTTAAAGAAGCAATACAAGTAACGGATTTGTACAAAGACTTATTGCAACTTTTTTGACTTTGCCTAGACAAAAAAGAAGCACTGCTTCTTCAACCAGTTACTGGTGGATTACAAAGTTGATGGTAAGGGTCCCCCTAGTGGCTACAAATAACATTGTTTTGGATGTTTTGAATAGAGGGTGAAGCTATTGGAAATCTCAGAGCCTAAAAACATCTGCAGCTGTGTGACCTTGAGAGACTGAGATATGGAGGATGACAAAACAACACCAGCACAAGCTGTGAGATCAAAAAGAGACCAAAGGAAAGGCTCAGTAAAATCATTTGGGGAACAAATATTAGCTCAGCTTGCAGTGTTGACAGCAAGCGTTAACGCAAATACAGAGACATTGAAGCAAAACTCTCAGGAGGTTAGAGAGAACACTGAGACTCTTGACAGACTTGGAAAGGAAGTCGGTTTGATGAAAACTGAAATTAAACAAACAAAGGAACAACTAACAGAAGTGCAAGTACAATTAAACACCTTAGAGAATGTCAAGTTGAAGGAAGTTGACAGACAGCAGGAAAACCTTCAGATCCAGATTGCTATGCTCGAACTTAAGGAGAAAGAGACTAACTTGAGGATCAGATCGCTACCAGAACTGGAGAAAGAAGATCTAAAGACTTTCCTAATTGAACAATTTGCAGAATTTTGGGACCTGGACGAGGAGGAGCTGAATAATACAGTGGTGAAGGCATACAGATTTGGAGGAAAGAGCAAGAAAAGGAAAACAGTGAATGATTGCATGATTGTTTTCCGAAGTAGGCAAGACAGAGATAAAATCTTGGAATTACATTACGCAAAGAATTTGGTGATTGGGAACCAACAGATAATACTTTTTAAAGACATTCCACAGCTTCTCCTCGACTTAAGGAGAAAATATACTGACGTGACTACAGTTCTGAAGAAAAAAGGAATCTTTATCCGCTGGGAGTTCCCACAAGGCCTATCTTTTAAGTTTAAGGATAAGATCAGTTGAAGAGAAACAAAAGTTTCTGGATAAATATTCGGAGGAATTCGACACAAGGAAGTGCTTCTGGGAAGATTGGGAAGAAGCGCTTCTGGGAAGAAAGGACATTCCAAAATGTGATAGAAACTTGGTTTTATATGCCACAACAGCAGCTAGAGTTTTAATAGCTAAGAACTGGAAGACAGAAGAATTACCTACTATCGAAGAATGGCAGATGAAAATGATGGATTATATGGAGCTTGCAGAAATGACCAGGAGAATCCGTGACCAGAGAGACGACGCGGTGGAAAAAGAATGGGGAAAATTTAAATTGTATTTAAAAGAACATTGCAAGATTTAAAGTTAGATTTTTTCTTTTGAAGAAAGGATAGGTTGTAGAATTAAAGATGAGTTAAATGATTTGGATTTAGGAATAAGTTAAGAGATAGAGGTAGATATTGATATATTGATATAGCATTGAGTAAGAGATAAGAGATGATAAAAGAAATGTTGTTATTAGAAAAACATAGTATTAGTTTAAATGGGAAGTTACTCAAAGATATTTGCAAGGGACGCAGAAGGAGGAGACAGGAGGAAGTCCGATTAAGATGTGAGAAAAATACAGTTTGTTAAAGATAATGAGATTTTTGTAGTTTTTTGTCTTTTTTCTAAAGGAATAACAAATCCACATAAAGGTAATGGTAAAGGGACCCCTGATCATTAGGTCCAGTCATGTCCGACTCTGGGGTTGCGGTGCTCATCCCGCTTTATTGGCCGAGGGAGCCGGCGTTTGTCCGCAGACAGCTTCCGGGTCATGTGGCCAGCATGACAAAGCCGCTTCTGGTGAACCAGAGCAGTGCACGGAAAAGCCGTTTACCTTCCCGCCAAAGCGGTACCTATTTATCTACTTGCACTTTGATGTACTTTCGAACTGCTAGGTGGGCAGGAGCTGGGACTGAGCAACGGGAACTCACCCCGTCGCAGGGATTTGAACTGCCGACCTTCTGATTAGCAAGCCCTAGGCTCTGTGGTTTAGACCACAGCGCCACCCATATCCCTATGTTTATTACCCTGCCGCAAATGCTTTTTTGCATAAATAAATAAATGAATTTTCACTAAATTAATCCTGGTTAATTTTGGCACCTGCAAGTTTGAGAGCTGTGTGTGTGTGTGTGTGTGTGTGTGTCAAGTCTGGCACGCCCACCCCTTCACACAAAGAGTACATAAAGAAATAGCACACATATGGTTGTATAATTATTTGTTTGGTGTTTGGATGATATGGCTTCCAACTGATTGGTCTTGTGTCTCAGCTGATATGGAGGGCCTTGTTTAAGAACAGGCCATCCCCCCTGTGGCTTACAATGAGTGGGAGGGGGGAATCAGTGAGATGGTGTCAAGCGCCTTTGTGGCACTTTGATTGTCTTACACCAGCAACAGGTTTCTAAACAATGTTGTCAATACCACTAATAATGAAACATATGTTTTAGATATTTTTCCACATATATTATGCTCTTTTTGTGATATACAAATGACATGAGAAAACTTGGTATACTTATTTGTATAACATTATTCTTGTTTATTAAAAAAAAACTGCCTGAGAATAGTAGTAGCAACATTGTGGGTTCGTTTGGGCGCAGGGTTAGCGATGCACACAATGGCGCGCTCTGGCACCACCTTCAAGTTGTTAATGCATTTGATTTTAGCTTGTTAGTGACTTATTTTGATGGGCTGGGGAGTACTGTTCTGGTTAGTATTGTGTTGTGCTTCTATATGTATGATTAAGCGGGGCTGCATTCTTTCAGTATGGGGTGGCTTTGTAGGGTTGCTGGGGTCTAGTGGGGCAGGCTGTGTGGGGGAGATACTTGGGGTAGGTCTGTGGGGTGGAGTGGGGGAGTGAGTAGGTTTTTGTTTGGGATGTATGGTTGGGGTGGGGGGAGTTTAGAGGGATTGAGAGTGAGTTTTGGAGTGGTGGGGGGACAGGATGGGATGGGGGTTGATGGGTGGGCATGGTAGGGGTGGAGAGGGAATGGGGGATTTTACCAGTCTGTCAATTTGGGTAAGTGTCTGGTTGCCACGTCTGGCTGTGGTTTTCATCATGCATTTGGCATTCGGAGTGTGAGGTCAATGGGTCTTGTTGTCTTTGTCAGAGGTTTCTTTTGGTTTGGAAAGTGTGTGTGTATGTCATTTTGGAGCATTGTGAGACGAAGAAGAGAAGAGTTTGGATTTGATATCCCGTTTTATCACTACCTGAAGGAGTCTCAAAGTGGCTAATATTCTCCTTTCCCTTCCTCCCCCACAACAAACACTTTGTGAGGTGAGTGGGGCTGAGAGACTTCAAAGAAGTGGGACTAGCCCAAGGTCACCCAGCTAAATCAGTATACAATCAGCAGCACAGAAACGGCGCACACAAATCTACTAAACCATTCCACGTATAGAATTCTATATTGGTATTCCAATCAACAAGAAAGCAATGCAAAAAGTCAAACAAAGAAGCCACAAACAGAAAACTCATTCAAGTTGGTACAACAGGACAATTTCAGTCTTTAAATGTCTTTAGCCAGGCTCCTGTAGATATTGACGAAAATAGATCCAGTCAGATGATATGTACAGATGTTAATAGATGAAAGCAAGTCCAATCAGATGGAATATTGACGATGTGACGCACAATAATTAAGTGTCCATTATGACAATGGAACCTCCTTTGTCTGCAGGTTTTTTCGTAATTGAACGGTCGCTTGCCAGATTATTTATTATTTCTTGTTGTTCTTTTGTTATATTGTATCGGGTGGGGATATGACGTTTTTCCAATTTCTCTAAATCTTTCAATATTTCGTGATAAAAAGCTTCTATCCTGAAGTCCTGATTATGAGGAATAAAGGTTGATTTGATTTTGAAGGGAGTACTAGAATCCACAATGTCAGTTTTAGATTGAAATAGTAATTTTAATTTAAGTTGTCGAATCATTTTATACATGTCAATACGAGTGTTTATGGCTGAGTACTTTTGAGTGGGAGCAAAATTTAAACCTAGACTAAGCACTTTCACCTCAGCAGGGGAAAGTATACGGCTTGACAGGTTAACTACGGTTACCTGTTCTTCCCTCTGCCCCTGCGCCTGGGAGGGTCATATTGTGCATGTTGTCTAGATCTCACTTGTCTAAATTCAGATGCTGAGTCGGATTATTCTTTACTGGAAATACTGCTTCCATTCTCTCCTGGATTGATGGTATTGGTTGTTACAAGGTCACCCAGCAGCTGCATGTGGAGGAGCAGGGACGCGAACCCAGTTCCCCAGATTACGAGTCTACCGCTCTTAACCACTACACCACACTGGCTTTGTTTGTTTGGTTCTTTTTTCCTTCCAACTTTCCCCCAGCTGTCTTCCATTTTTCCATTGTTGTCTTCTCCTGTCAGGTTCATGATTGCCATTTGGGTGGGGTGGGGGTCAAGGTTGAGGCCAGGGGCGTACCCAGGATCAAAACTAGGGGGGGCAGGCCATGGTTGTTCAGGTTGTGACATTTCAGCACGGAAAAGGTGAATGAAACCAAAATTTTAAGAAAATTATATATAATTATAGCAGTGCTTTATTACGGTAGTTATTACAATGATTTGCTTGAAAAAAAATAATTTTTATTCTAGTTACATGTCTTATACTAATATCATTTTTCTTGGGTTTGAAGAAAACTTGCTCAAAACTTTTGTTTCAATCCAGACCCCATCCACATCCATTATTAAAAAAATAAAGGAAAAACGCACAGATTACCTGAAACAGCTGGCAGCAGGCTCGGATATGGTTGGCTGCTGCAAATGGCGCTGAGCCAGCTCAGTCCATCCCTCTTCCTGCTCTCAGCCATGCAGAGCTGCCCGCCCATTGGCCTGTGCCTCAGCGATATTAGCCAATGGCTGCACCGGGAGGAGGGAGGGAGGAGGGAGTATGCAGTGAGGGAGAGGGGGGGAAATGGTGCTGAGCCGGAAAAAAATGCTTCTGAAAAAAAAATGTAGGGGGGAAAATGCTTTGATAGCCCTGCTGTGTATAGTGTGGGTCCTGCTTGTTCCTATGAATGGGGTCATGGACTTCTGCCCCCAAAGTCCTGCCCTGACGCCACCCCATCCCCCGTTTCCAACAGAGCTGGCCAGATGCCCCGCTTTCCCTCTGTCCCCAGCAGTACCTGAAACTGCCCCTTTCCAAAGAGGCTTCATACATATCCAAACTGCCTTTAGCTACCCCGTGAACCTTGACACGTGCAGGAGAGATGCTGGACCCCCTCCCCCCGAAAAAAAACATGGGCCACGTTTCTGCTCGGTCGGTAGAGTGGACATCTCCTCGTCATTCTGAGGCCCTGCCCGTGAGGTTTACATTCGCACCATCACCACTACCATCATCATTTGGGTCTTGCTGTGAACTTACTGCCCTGCGGGAACAGAAATGCACTCTGCACATTCTCAGAGGCGCCCTGGTTTCTCTTCTTGACTCCCAACGGAGAAGCAGCCAACAGACGGGGACCCAGCCAACGTCTAAGAATATCTCCCCGCCGCCCTGCCAATCCCAGAAGGTTTTGCTGTGGGGGTTGCTGGCGGTTGGGAGGAAGAGGCGCTCTGCACTTGGCTCAGAGGCGCCGGAGCCTCGGTTTCCGTTGCCTCCCGTGGCGCACAGAAGCAGCGCTCTACTTACAGACTTTTCGGGGTGCAAACAGCACCCCAGAATGGATTGCGTCCGTAAGTAGAGATACCACTGTATTTAAAATATTTATGCACCTGCTCTTACATTCAAAATTCCCAAGACAGTTTATAAGAACTAATACAAATTACTTTAAAAACAGTTACAGGTGGGTAGCCATGTTGGTCTGCCATAGTCGAAACAAAATAGAAAATTCTTTCCAGTAGCACCTTAGAGACCAACTGAGTTTGTTCTTGGTATGAGCTTTCGTGTGCATGCACACTTCTTCAGATACCAGATGCACACTTCTTCAGATACCAGATACTTCAGATACTTTAAAAACAGTAATAGGCAGTACTGAAAACAATCTATGTGCAGGTGGTTAGGCAGAGGTTAATAAAGCCTGGGGAGATAAAAAGGTCTTTAGAAGGAAGAGGATGAATGAGTAAAAGCTTATTTATTTGGCACAGAGAGGATTGCCATACTCAACTGTGAAATAAGCAGTGATGCTCCTTCCCTGCCTGCTCCACAGAGCTGTGAGTGCCATGCAGCCTGCCCTGTGCCCACTAGGCCAACCTGTTGCAGCGATGGACTCTGTTTTGTTAGCAGTGAAGGTTCATCTGCCAGTCTGGTGGGCCTCTGTAGTGTGGTCTAGTGGTTAGAGGATCAAGATGAGCAGTGTTCAAAGCCACTCATAGACCCAGACTCTTAGCCTAACCAGGGGTCAGCAAACCTTTTCAGCAGCAAACTGTCCCTCAGACCTTGTGGGGGGCCAGGCTATATTTTGGAAATAAAAAAAATCAACTAATTCCTATGCCCCACAAATAACCCAGAGATGCATTTTAAATAAAAGCACACATTCTACTCATGTAAAAACACCAGGCAGGCCCCCAAATAACATAGAGATGCATTTTAAGGACACATTCTACTCATGTAAAAACACGCTGATTCCCGGACCGTCCGTGGGCCAGATTTAGAAGGCGATTGGGCCACATCCAGCCCTGGGCCTTAGTTTGCCTACCCACGGCCTAACCTCTTCTATAGGCCTGTTGCACAGATAATGGGGGAAAGAGAAATGTATGGGGAGGGAAAGATGAGATAGAAACCTAATAAATTACTAAATGCATAGGATGGGAAGGGTGAACTCTCATCCTTGGCCTCAGGCAGCAAAATGTCCTGCACTAGCCCTCAGGGGAACAGCTCAGCTGGTAGAGTAGGAGACTTTCAATCTCAGGCTTGTGGGTTTGAGCCCCATGCTGGATAAAAGATTTCTTCGTTGCAGGGGGGTACTTGGACCAACTCTACAATTCCATGAAATGCACAAGCCCCATTGATTGTCACCACCACCCCAGTTTTCACCAAAGAAAGCTTCCTTACTGCTTTCAGAAAGCAGTAGCCAAGGGAAGTGTCATTGACTGGGTCTCTGCCTGGGGGCCAAGGGGAAGGGAAAAGGGAATGAAGGGGCAGCAGACCACAGGCTGAAGACAATAAAAGGCGAGAAAGCGACGAAGGAATGAGAGGAGGGGAGAAAAGAAAAGAAAAGAAAAGAAAAAGAAAAGTTGAGTGAGGAAAATGGCAATGGCACAAGAAAGGAGGTAAAGTATGAAGGGTGGAGTGGAGAAGGCTGAAGGAAATATATCTGGGGCTGGGGTGGAAGAAATGGAAAGGACGCAAAGAGGAGCAGGAAAGGAGGAAGGGAAAGGGACAGAAAGTGAACGAGAAACAGGAGGAGGCTGAAGGAGACCGGCAGCGCAAAAGGAAGGGAATATGAGGAGCAAGGGGAGAGAAAAGGGGCGAGAAGGGGAAGGGGCAAAGGCACGCAGGCACCCGATGGAGGGGCAAGGGCGAGAGAGAGAGAGAGAGAGAGAGAGAGAGAGAGAGAGAACCGGGCAGGGAGGGAGGGAGGCTGAGGGAGGCGCGAGAGGGAAGAGCGAAGCCTGACGCAGCGGTGGCAGCACAGTGAGCGGCTCTGCAGTCCCCGCCGCTGTGAGCGCGTGACAGGCACAACAGCCGCTCCTCCTTCGCCTCCGGGACAGGAGCTGCCTTGGACAAGGGGGGGGCAAAGGGAGGAACTCGGGCGGCGGGGACAGCAGCCTCCTCCTCCTCCTCCACTGCCTCCCCTTCTTCTCCGCTCCTCTCTTCCCGCCCTGCTTCTTCTTCAGCATGATTGACACCGATCATTTTTGCTTCGGGGGGGGGCAGCTGGCTTCTAGGGGGGCAGCTGCCCCCTGCTGCCCCCCCTGGGTACGCCCATGGTTGAGGCCTTTTAGCAGTTCTTTGGGTTTGTTGGTGGCCATGATTGCATTGTTTGGGTGTTTTTGATGAGGTGGAAGGGGAAGCCAAGGGCTTTCTAGCGGTTCCCTCACTGTGAGAAGTGAGGTTACAGGGAAACAGACGGAGGGCCTTCTCGGTAGTGGCGCCCATGCTGTGGAATGCCCTCCCATCAGATGTCAAGGAAATAAACAAATATCTGAATTTTAGAAGAAGTCTGGAGGCAGCCCTGTTTAGGGAAGTTTTTAATGTTCGAAGTTTTATTCTTTTTTAGTCGTATGTTGGGAGTCACCCAGGGTGGCTGGGGTATTATTATTATTATTATTATTATTATTATTATTATTATGCCCCATTGGTACTTTAGTCTTGCTTTCTGAGGAAGTAAGATACGAGGCTGTAGATATTTTTCTTTGATTCAAGATTTATTGGGAGAGATCTTGTAGGGTCATGATGGGAGTGTTCCCATGTCTATGGTGGTTAGCTTCTTGAGGTTGTTACAGATTTTGTCTTTTTTCCTGTAGCAGGTGAAGCATACTATGACGTATTGAGGTTGGGGGGGGGTAGTTTATGGCATAGGTCTTAGAGCCCTGTGTGCCCTCTCCACATCATCCACTTTGAGCTCCAGGTCTGGGAACAGTTTTTTTTAGCTAGTTTATTTTTATTTTTATTTTTTTTAATTTTTCTTTATTAAAGATTTTCTTGGTTTACAAAGTTATAATGTCTCTCATATTTTTCCATAAAACATTTTTACAGATCAATTTTAGTGGTTGAGACATTAGGGAGAGAGGGGGGAGAAGGAAGTGGGTGGGATGGGTGGAAGGGTGGGGTGGGGAGATGATGTTTCTATTTTCCTTAATATATGTAGGCTTTGGTATCAGCGTTGCTTGTGTTGGTTCTCTGTTGTTTGCTTGTGTTTCTTTGGCGGTGAGAGGTTGTGATTGGCGTAGGGTTTGATTGTTCATTTGTGATTGGCTGTGATGGTCTTTGGTTTCCTGTGTGAGTGGGGTGGGTGGGTGTTTTGGATCAGGTTAGCCATATTGATTTGTATGCTGTCGGTAGGTTTTTGTCATTGTCTTGTTGGGCTGCGTGTGCGATGAAGGGGGACCATACGGGGGTGAAGGTGTCTTCTTCTGTTTGTCCCCGTGCTAGTTTTAGGTTGCTGGTTAATTTTTCTAGTAGGGCTGTTTCCCATACTGCTTGGTACCATTGGTCCATAGTTTATGATGAAGCTTGCTGGGCTTTTTTCTCCTCTTCTTTGGGGAAGTTGTGGAATCAGATGTTGTAGCATTTGCTGCGGTTCTCAAGGTCGGCTAGCTTGTTTCTCATGTCCAGATGTACTTCTGAAGATACCGGTAGTTTATTTTCTCTTCTTATATCTCAGTGTTCTTCTCCAGTGTAGTGATGGGCTATGGGCCTTAAATGTTTCAATATTCGCCTCTTCTCTCTGTGCCTTTGTTCAGCTCCTGCTATTGATTTAAGAACTTTTCTTGGACTGTGGTAGCTGCATCAACAATGGTGACAAGATGAAAGATAAACAAACAAACAAAAGGACAAACAAGGAAACATACAAAAAACAAACAAGAGTAAAGCCAAAAGGAGAGAAGGGTGGTTGAGGATTTTACACACACACACATCTAGAAGAGGGGGGGGGGGAGAAAAGGGAGGTGTATGTGGAGAGAGAGAGAATAAAAATGCAAAATAAAAATTAAGATAAAAATATAAGAATAAGTCTAGGACATTAAGATAAAAGTAAAAAAAAAGCAAAGAGTCAAGTTAAAATTCAAGGGTAAAATAAAAAAATAAAAAATAAAAATGAGGTAAAAACAACAAAATTTAAAAAGTGAAAAATGAAAGTTGAAAAATGAAGAGTGAAAGATGAGATAGCATAGGAATGGTTTCTTTTGTGGGTGGTGCACATCAGTTACAGGTGAGAGATAATCTAAAGTTAGAGTAAAAGGAAGGAGATTTTAAAAGTAAAAGAAAAATGGAAATTAAAAAAATAGAAAATATGTATATGTAAACACAAACACACAAAGTAAAAATAAAGGATGTATGTGTAAGAAATAAAATCATAGAGGCAGAAAAAAATTAAGTTTCAAAATAATAGAAATAATGGTGGCTGGCTTGTGGCGTTTTCCTTGGCCCATCACCAGCCTTCTCTATTCTCCCTGGCCTGGCAGGTGGCTTGCAGCCAGTAACTGTACATGTGGAGACTATTTATTTACTGATTTATTTTTGTGGGCGCTTAGCTGGTTGGCACCTCCCTCTCCTTGGCCAGGTGATTCTGGCTCTCCTGGTGGGTTAGGTGCTGCAGCCTTCCCCCACCTCCCCAATTCAGCTGGTGGTGTGCAGTGGGTAAAATTTAAAAAGAAAGGGGATATTAAAGAGAGAGAGAGAAAAGGGGGGTGGGAATAAAAGTAAAGCTTTTAAGTTTGGCCAGCGATCGGGACGCTGGATTCGGAGCTCTGGTGCCTGGGTCCCGAAGTGGGGGAGCTGGGGGGCGAGACCTGTCTGGTTTTGCCTCCCCCCCCCCCACATGCGCACTGAGGCTGGTGCCAGTCAGGAGAGGTTTCACTCCAAAGTGACTAGAATGGACAAACCTGGTGGTGGTTAAACTGTCCCGGGAGACCTGCAGGGCTCAAGGGATAAGGCGATGGCCATCTCCTCAGGGGGAAGCCTATTGGGAGAGAGCACCGTTTCAGGCTTCCCTCCTGGGCACCACAATCTTGATCCCTC
Organism: Lacerta agilis; assembly: GCF_009819535.1. Lineage (NCBI taxonomy): Eukaryota > Metazoa > Chordata > Lepidosauria > Squamata > Lacertidae > Lacerta > Lacerta agilis. The sequence goes on from NC_046322.1 coordinate 61,348,859, forward strand.
TCGCATGTCCTCAGGTGCCTCAACCTAGACCCCCACACACACCTTTCTCAATTCCTTTCCTACATGTCTCCTTACTTTTCTTCCTTCTCCTGGGGGTTTTCTGGGCAGCCCTGCTTTGGGGTAGCCTGGGATCTACCAGAAAGCGGGGGATGCTCCCCTCAGTCTGCCATCTTTAGTGGAAGTCTGTATTTACCGGTAACTGATATAAGAGGAAGGTACAAAACTGGGCCTTCTCAATGACTGCACCTAAGCTGGGAAACACTCCTCCTTAGGTTTTTGCTTATGGTTTCCCCCTAGCATTAAAAATCTGCCCATCCATGCCTAATAGCCTACTACTGCATAGATTGCAGTTTGGTGCTGATTGCTGGTTTTTACTTTAGCAGGCTGTTTTCATTCACTTCAGTCTTTATCTGTTTGATTATGTGTTTTGATAGTACTTTTTGTTGGAATTGTATGTTTTATTGCTGTTAACTATCTTGGGTGCCTCAGTGTGGATAGTCAACTGAAATAAGAAATAAAACAATTAAAATAATGAACTACCTATTATGGTGCGGGTGGCACAGTGGTCTAAACCACAGAGCCTAGGGCTTGCTGATCAGAAGGTCGGCAGTTCAAATCCCTGCGACGGGGTGAGCTCCCGTTGATCGGTCCCAGCTCCTGCTGTTCGAAAGTACATCAAAGTGCAAGTAGATAAATAGGTACCGCTTCGGCGGGAAGGTAAACGGTGTTTCCATGCGCTGCTCTGGTTCACCAGAAGCGGCTTTGTCATGCTGGTCACATGAGCAGGCTGTGGTAAAGGGACCCCTGACCATTAGGCCCAGTCATGGACGACTCTGGGGTTGCGGCACTCATCTCACTTTACTGGCCGAGGGAGCTGGCATACAGCTTCTGGATCATGTGGCCAGCATGACTAAACTGCTTCTGGAGAACCAGAGCAGCGCACGGAAATGCCATTTACCTTCCCGCCGGAGCGGTACCTATTTATCTACTTGCACTTTGACGTGCTTTCGAATTGCTAGGTGGGCAAGAGCTGGGACCAAACAACGGGCGCTCACCCCGTCGTGGGGATTCGAACCACTGACCTTCTTTTCTTTTCTTTTTTTTTTTTATAAAAAACTTTATTTTATTTCAACATATTACAGAATATTTAAAAAAAAAAAAGGAGCACATTGCAGGAAAAGGAAAAAAAAACATAAAGGTAACCACTTTACATATCCAATCAAATTGCAAACTGCTTATCAAAACGTATTAGACTATTACAAAGTATCATCTTCTTCCCGCTTAGCTTCTTTCCCCTTCCCTCTTATCTCTGCGTTCCCTCCCCCCCTCTCCCCCCCATCTTGACTTCTCAGCTTACCCATCACTGCCTGATTGTTCTTCTTTCCTCTGTCCGCATGATCTTTCCTTTATTCATAGTCTATTAATCTCGGTTGTTTGGGTCTTTGCTAGTCTGTCAGGAGGCTGGTCTTCCCTACCTGTAAGCTAAAATAATCCTTTAATGGTTTCCAATTTTCCTCTCTTTCTGAATTACTTGTTCCTTTTAACTCTTCATATTTTTGCGCCAGATTGTAATATGTTAACATTTTAAGTTGCCAATCCTCCTTTTCTGGTATAATTTGTGTTTTCCAATTCATTGCTATTAATAGTCTCGCTGAGACCGTAGCATACAAGACTATCTTTCTATCTTTTGGCTGAAATTCATTACCCACCATTCCTAGTAAAAAGGTCTCCATACTCTTCTTAAAGGGATATCTGATTATTTTTTCATCTCTATGTACACCTTCTCCCAGAATACTTTGATCTCCTTGCAAAACCACCACATATGTGGGTAAGTCCCTACCTCCTTCTTGCATCTCCAGCATTGGTTGGATACATTTTTATACATTTTAGCTAACTTGACAGGTGTCAAGTGCCATCTATATTGCATTTTTAGAAGATTCTCTTTGATATCGTAATTTGGTGTCAGTTTACTATCCTTTTTCCATAGGTTTTCCCATTTCTCCAACCTGATTGGCTTTCCCACGTCCTGCCCCCATCGTATCATCGTTTCTTTAATTTGTTCATCCTCTGTTTCCCATTTTAATAATATATGATATAAATTTTTTATATAATCCTTTTCCTTGTCTAATAATATTTCTTCTAATTTCGATTTCCCTTTCTCAAAACCAATTTTTTTATCTTCCTGAAATCTCTGGTTTAACTGAAAGTATTGAAGCCAACTGGTTAAAAAAGTTTTGATTAAGTTATAATCTTTTAGTTTCAGTTCGCCGTTTGCTTCCTCCAAGATATCTTTATAAGTGGGCCAGTTGATTTCCATATTTCTCCTTTTAGATGATACGATCTCCAGGGGGGAAAGCCACCAAGGTGTTTTCATCTCAAAGAATCTTCTATATTTAGACCAAACTGTAAACAATGATTTTCTGATGATGTTAAACATAAATACATTTTGTTTGTTGATCTTTTCTTTCATGAGGTACCAATGCCAGCCGAACCCTAATCCGTCGCTCTCCAAGTCTAGAAGGTCATTATTCTTTAGTTCAATCCAGTCTTTAATCCAATATATTGCCGCTGCGTCGTGATATAGCTCTAGGTCCGGCAGCCCGAACCCACCTCTTTCCCTTTGGTCAATTAAAATTTTGTATTTAATTCGCGGCTTTTTACCATTCCAAACAAACCTGGATATGTCTTTCCTCCATTCCTTGAAGTGGTCTGAGCCTCCTAACAGTGGTAGGTTTTGAAATAGGTAGTTCATTTTGGATAGCACTCCCATTTTGATCAGTGAGATTCTGCCTAATAACGAGATTTTTAATTTCGACCATAAGTCCAATTTTTTCTTTATCTCTTTCCACTTTTCCCCATAATTTTCTTTTACCAAATCTAGATTATTAATCGAAATGTGGATGCCCAGATACTTTAACTTTTTGGAGATTTTTATCCCGGTTAATCCTTCTAATTCTCTTTTGTCTCTTTCTTCCAAATTTTTAACTAGCATTTTAGTTTTATCATAATTTATTTTCAAGCCTGCCAATTTGCCATACTCTTTTATTACTTGTAGTGTGTTCGGAATGCTATGCAGAGGATCTTCCGTGGTTATAATTATATCGTCGGCAAAGGCTTTGATCTTATGCCTCTTCTTTCCTATCACCACTCCCTTTATGCTCTCGTTCTCCCTTATGTTCCTTAATAAGACTAATAGTACAATTATAAAAAGGAGTGGTGATAGGGGGCAGCCTTGCTGTGTCCCTCTTGTTATGTCAATATTTTCTGTCAACTTATTGTTAATAATTAATTTCGCTTTCTGCTTTTCATAGATAATGTCAATTGCCCGTTCCATATTTTCTCCTAAATTTACTTCCTTTAAAACTTTCTTCATGAATTGCCACGAGACTCTATCAAAAGCCTTATCTGCATCCAAAGACAATATTGCGGCTTGTTTTCCTCTATTATTCTCCAAGCATTCCAATATATTTACTATATTTCTGATATTTTCTTTTGTTTGTCTACCCTTGATAAAACCAGCTTGATCTTTATGAATTAGGTCATCCAAAATGTTGTTTAATCTATTGGCCAATATCTTGGCGAAGATTTTATAATCACAGTTCAACAAAGATATTGGCCTGTAATTCTGTGGGGATTCTAAATCTGTGTTCTGTTTGGGTATAAGCGTAATTAATGCCTCTTCCCAGGATGAGGGTATTGCCCCTTTCCTAAAAATGTCATTCATTAATTCTTTCATTGGTGTTATTATTATTTCTTCCAAATTCTTATAATACTCAATTGGTAGCCCATCCGGCCCTGGTGACTTCCCTTTCTTCATACTTTTGATGGCTTCCTTTATTTCTGTTAAGGTGATTTCTTTATTCAGCATATTGGTTTTTTCTTGTAGTAATTTCGGTAGTTTATATTTATTCAGAAATTCTTTAATATCCTTATCCTGTATATTTTCTTTTCGATATAAAGCCTTATAGAAATCTTCAAAAACTCTCATAATTTCCTCTGTCTTATTTATAACCTTCCCTTCTGATTTAATTTTATTTATAATCTTCTCATTTCTTCTCTTGTTCATTTGCCAACTAAGTAATTTGTTGGGCTTGTTGGCCCATTCGAAATTTCTATACTTCCAGGTCTGGATTTGGTACTCTATTTCCTGGTCTATGATATTTTGATACTGAGTTCTTAAGATTTTAAGTTCATGTTCTACTGCCTTTTTCCCAGTTTTATATAGTATTTTTTCTTTAGATTTTATTTCTTCTAATAGATCTTCCTTATTTTTTTCTTTATTTCTTTTGCTTATAATGTTTTGCTGAATAAAGTACCCCCTCGCCACAGCCTTACCCGCATCCCACACTGTTTTTGGCTCTACCTCTCCGTTGTTATTTAATTCAAAGAATTCTCTCATTGTCTCCTGAGCTCCTTTTTTAATTTTGTCGTTGTTTAATAAGAACACATTTAGACTCCATTTTTTGTTTTTCTCTTGTTTTCCTTTGTCAATTATCAGTTTTATGGGGTTGTGGTCTGAGAGTGTTTGAGGTCCAATTTCTATTTTTTGAGTAATTAATATCAATTCTTTCGGCATCCAAATAGTGTCTATTCTGCTGGCAGTTTGGTGTCTGTGCGAGAAGAAGGTGAAATCTTTTTTTATGGGGAATTTATGCCTCCATGCATCTATCAAGTTAAAATTTTCCATCATTTCTGAGAATATTTTTGGTAATTTATAATCCCTTTTTTCCCCCTTGGTAGTTTTTGTTTTATCTAATTCGGGGTCGGTAACTCCATTTAGATCTCCCATAATTATAATCCTTTCTCCCAAGTAGTTTAGTAGCTGGTTTTCCAGCTCTTTAAAAAAAGCAGTCTTACTTCCATTGGGAGCATATATCCCAACCCAGAACCATCTTTCCCCTTCTACCACTGTTTTGATTATTATAATTCTTCCCTCTTTATCGTTCCAGACTAGCTCTGGTTCCCATTTTTTTTTAACATAGAACACTACCCCTCTTTTCTTGCATTGGTGTGATGTAATAAATTCTAATCCTAATTTCCCATTTTTTAATACTCTTTCGTGTTTCTTATTTATATGCGTTTCCTGGAGACAAACAATGTCCCAGTCCTGCTTTCTTAATGTGTGAGTTATCCTATTTCTTTTTTTTTATTGTTCAATCCGTTCACGTTCCAGCTGATCGCTTTAAATTTCATATTTATTCGGTCAAGTAAGGGTAGTTTAAAAAAGAACCAAGGGTTCCCCCTTTTTTACCTCTGCCACTCAGCTAGAGATATAGATTAATGTCCTGGGTATGTTATGTGGGTCAGTCCTTTTGTTCTTCCTCCTCTTCCTCTTCTACTGCGTCTTCTCCTTCCGCGTCGGTCACTACGATGCCTTCCTCTACTTCTTCTGCTTCTTCGTCTTGGTTGTGCAGCTTTCCTTTGATGAGTTTTGCTTTTCCTCCTCCCAGTTCCTGTGCGTATGTCCTCGAGAACCTTTCTGCTTCCAGAGGGGACTCGAACCTTCTTCTTTTTCCCTTTTTCCCTTCTGATCAGCAAGCCCTAGGCCGGGGGTCAGCAACCTGCGGCTCTGGAGCCGCATGCGGCTCTCTGACAGGTCTCCCGCGGCTCCGGCATGCCCCCTTTCAATGCCCTTTCAATAATAATTAAATGGTTATCTGCAGGGGGCAAGAACCGGCCCGCGTGCCAGGCGCTGCCAGCAACCCTGCGGGAAGCTTTCCAGGCAGGTTTCCTGCACTCGAAGCGAGCCGCGCTGACGGGAGAAAGGCATCGCCGACCTTTTCATCTCTCTTCTCCCACCTCTGGCGCAGCGGCGAAGTTTGTTTTGGCCCGGCGGGATGAGCCTTCCTCCCTCCTTCACGCCCTGAGGGCGGGCCCAGCTCCCTTCGCCGACTTCGCCAACGCTCGCATTTTAAACCCCCTGAAGGAACAGCACCATCTTTCTCATTTAAAATGCAACAGAGATTTGGCCCACGAGGGAAAAACCCACGAGGGGAGATTTAAAGGGCCAAAAAAACAATGAATAATCCGCATCAACATTGAACAGCTGGGCGGTCTTTCTCAGCCCTCTCGGGGTTCCCGAGGACAGACCCAAGATTGATGTCCACCTTGACCACTCCCAGAGAGAGGAAGCGACTTCTTCACACCAATAAGCGTGTGGGGAGGGCTGAGCTTTTACCACCTCAGCGTGCCGATTGGCAGGACAGATCGCTCGCCTTGGCGCATAGGCTTGGAGCCAGGGCCTTACCGCCGAGGTAGCCACTGAGGATGAAGGCGGGAGGCGGGCACGAGAGAGCGACGCTTCGTCCGGCCAATGAGCCGCTGGGGAACCTGTTCCTGTTTGAGGGGAACGTGCCAATGAGGGTGGTGTTAGGGCGGGGAGAAGAAGGAGCTGGGCTTTGCGAGTTATCGAGAGAGAGAGAGAGAGAGAGAGAGAGAAAGAGTTGGGATAATAAAGGCGGCGGGAGGTGGCGGCGGCGATTGGAGCGGCCCCTGTTCTGAGCGGCCGCTGTCGGGCGGAATCCTTTTCAAAGCGGCCGTGCGGAGGGCGGAGCAGGCGGGCCAGGCGTCGCCGTGACGGGAGGGCGGTGATGGTCGCCGACAGGATGAAGTAGAGCTGCTTTGGGGCGGGGGCGGCGAAAACGTCCGGGCTGCTTCTGAAACCTCCTCTGCCAACCGGTGCTTCGCCAGCGCTCGCTGCGGGCGGTGTACATGCTGAACGACGGCCCCAAGGGTGGCTCGGGGGCCCGGAGCCCCGAGGCCGGCACGCTGCAGTGCCTGGCACGATCCCCCCCCCAAAAAAACCTGTTTTTTGCTTTTTGCCTTGCTCTCCCACCCCCCCTCTCTTTTTCTTCCTCCCCTCCTTTTTTAATCCAAGGGGAGAAATCCCATTTTTAAAACAAACAAACAAACAAACGAAAAACAAACACCCCCCACAGCTGCTGCAGCCACTCTATTTGAATTTTTATTATTACCCTTTTCTCCCTCTATCCCCCTTTTTCTTTTCTCTTCCCCTTTTGTTTTTGTTTTCAAAAAAAGGAAAAAGAAGAAAAATATTTTCCCCCTTTATTTTTATTTTTTAAACTACTACATATTTTTAATAGATATTCTCCCCACCCCACCCCACCCCCAATTTATATTTTTCCACCCCACTTTTCCATTCCCACCCCCCCCTTTTTCTTTCTTTCTTAGTTCGCTTGCCAACCTATCTTAGAGGGGGAAGCCCTCTCTCCCACCCACCACACCCCCCCAAAACAACTTTGAGCTGAACCCCAAAAACAGGGGTAGATCACTGCTGAAAGTAGATCACAGTTTCTTGGGAGTTGGCCACCCCTGGTATAAGACATGTAACTAGAATAAAAATTAAAAAAAACCAAGCAAATAATTGTAATAACTACTGTAATAAAGCACTGCTATAATTATATATAATTTCCCTAAAATTTTGGTTTCATTCGCCTTTCCGTGCTGAAATGTCACAACCTGAATGACCATGGCTTGCCCCCCCCCCCTAGTTTTGATCCTGGGTATGCCCCTGAGTCAATGCAAAAAAGTAAGAACTTGTTCTTGTTGTTTTTACTAATTATACTTTGCATTGGCTCCTATATGTTATTTATTATTATTGCATTAAGGTAAGAAACAATATATGCAGCGTTATATTTGTTTTAAATGTCGCAATGGTTTTGCGGCTCCCAGTTTGTTTGTTTTTCCTTTGGAAACGGGTCCAAGTGGCTCTTTGTGTCTTAAAGGTTGCAGACCCCTGCCCTAGGCTCTGTGGTTTAACCCACAGTGCCACCCACGTCCCTGGGAATGTTTCCTCTAGAGGGCAGCAAAATTCAGTGTTCTCCGATATTTATTTTAACTCCTTGGCTCAGGCAGTATGGTAGCATGTTTAAACGCTGTAAATAACTGCTTAGTGGCTGCTATAAATGCCAGTTCTCATCTGCAGTCCAAATACATTCTCACTGTGGGACTTATTCCTCCTGAATAAATCTTGCCCACACTCAAGCTAGCCCAAAGGAAATTGCTCCAAAATATTGTAAAGGGTATACTGTGGAACTTTTTCCCTTGTTTCTGTGCACATTAGAAAAAACATCAGAATAGCTCTCACTATCAGTCCTGATGACTGATACCTTATTAGAACAGACACTTATGACACCACTCACCACACTCCTGAGAGCTTCATCAATACCAGTGCCCACCCACCTGCTCACCATGCTGATAGCTACTTTGTCAATATTTATCAACTCCTTGGTACTGCCACCTGTCATACCATTTAACATGCTACTAGTTCCTTTTTCTTCTGTGGAGTCAGCTCTCCAGTATGATATTATCCCTCCATTAGATCTGACCCAAGCTTCATGAACAGCATCAGCCTCAGCTTTAGTTTTGGTAAAGCTTATTGAGGAGGGACATTCAGCACCCCTTCAGCCTTGAGTTCAGCTTCTTTAGGTCTTGTGTCCTATGCTTCCAGCACTGGCTGGTCACCTCAAATATGGCAGCTATGTAGTTCCTCCATAGATATCAACATGGGAGGCTAGAATGCTGCAAAAGACATTAGTTTATTTCCCCACAGTCTATTCTGGCATAAGCTTTTATTGTAGCTGAGCCCTGACACTGGATGTAAAGTATACTAGAGAAAAAGTTACAGGGAGGAAAGCGAAAGGCTTGTGCCCTCCCAGCACTCCACATCCTATTTTTATTTATTTTATTTCAATTATTTCTATACAGCGTGATCACAGTCACCTCTAAGTGGGATATAGGAGATTAAACCATAAAATCAGAACTGAATTAAAAGTCTGCTGGAATAATAATAATAAGTGCTTCATACCAGAGCAGTCAACCACCAATTTAATGTTGCTGTTGTTGTTTTTTTTAAAAAAACCTAACCAATATCTTTTTAACCAGTTAACCAAGTAATATGACTTTTATTGCTAGCACCAACCAGCAAATGAATGAATTCAGTCGCAATCTAATAAATGAATCTCTATTAAAAATCAGACAGAAAGATACATATAATTTTATCTGAGTCCCAAACAAGACATCACTTCAACAATGCACTACAGCAAATTCCAATAATTGAGGTCACATGTAATAAATATTTAGCTGGACTTTCTATTTAGATATGTGTGACATCCATTTGGCATTTTAAAATCTTGGGTAAGCTGATATGGGGCAATTCTGAATTTTGTTTCTACTTTTGATTAATTTTGCAGGTGCAAGTGATGATAGTAGATTTCTCAGAACATCAAACAGAGTGGTAGCCCTGTTAGGGACTCTTCAGATGCCCCTCCTATTGTGCAATTCATGGTGCTTTGTGCTCACATTACAGTATTGGGATAGTCATATACGATCCTGCTTTCAACACTTTTTGCACCTATAAAGGTTTTCAGGCAGTTATGCTGCTTATTTTCCTTCAGTGCATATCTGAAGTTCCTGTTGAAATCCTGTAACTTTTCATACCAAATGTTTGCTTTAGTTGTGATTTTCAGCCCCTCTGTACAACAATGTGGTCACTGAACATCTAATAAAGCAAAATAAACCAGAGAGGTAATCAACAGTGATCTGGTGGCACTTTAAAGACTAACAGGTTTATCACATCATAGCCATTTTACAAACATACTATAGTAAAGTCTTTTTGTTGAGTTATTTTAAAACATCAAGAAGTACTAGACTGGCCTTTCTTCAGATCTTCGGCGCTGTGAACACTTCATGTCCAAGAGTAGCCTAACCCCCACTAAATCCCAGACCAGCTGAGATGGGGATATCGGCAGAAAACCTCCTGAAGGAGGAGCACAGTTTGAAATCACTCGGTTCTGCCCTCCATCGGACCGAGCAGCACCAGAAAGTGAGTCTGTGCAGGAACAGGTGCGATTCAGCGTCTGCACTTCAGGCTCCAATCCGAGCTGCACCGCTCGCCTCATTCAGCGGCGATCGGGGCTCAAGTGCTGCTGGAGAAGGGCGCGTGGCTTCAGAAAGCGGCTGCCCTTCCTCGGGTGGGGATCGCGAGGAGAGCTGCGGAGGCCGCGAGGTCCGCTTCGAGGCCGGGAAGAATGGCAGCAAAGTGGGTCGTGGCTGCGGCTGGATCGGCGAGGCGAAGGGGGCGGCCAAGGGGCCCCTCAGAATGCTCTCGATGCTGAAGGAGCAGCTGCGGGGGCCGCGGCGAAGGCCCCCCTCCGCGCCAGGCCTCTTCGGCGCCCCCGGGGGCCGCTTCCCGGCGGGCAGCAAGGAGCCAAGCGGCCCCGCTCTCTCGGGCCGCGGCGGCGGCGGCGGCGGCGGCAGTGGCAGTGGCCAGTCCGGCAGAGCGCAGGGCGCTGCGCGGATAAGGGGGACACCCGGCGGCGGGAAGAGCAGGATCCCGGCGACGGGGGCCGCGGGCGAAGGCAGCGGGGGCCGCTTGAAGCGCTTCCTGCGCCGGAGGAAGCTGCCGTGGCGGAACATGCCCTGCGCGGCCGGGTGCAGGCTCCAGTCGCTGCCTTTGCCCGCGCGGCCGGGCTCGCGGGGCACCTTGACGAAGCAGTCGTTGAGCGACAGGTTGTGGCGGATGGAGTTCTGCCAGGCGGGGAAGCGCTCGCCGTAGTAAGGGAAGCAGTCGCGGATGAAGGCGCAGATCCCGCTCAGCGACAGCTTCTGCCGCGGGCTCTGCAGAATGGCCATGGTGATCAGCGCGATGTACGAGTAGGGCGGCTTGGCCAGCGCCTTTGCCGCCGCCGCCGCGTCGCCGCCGCCGCCGCCGCCGCCTGGCGCCTGGCCGGCTCGGGCGCGGCTCGCGGACGCCTCCTGTCGACGGAGCAGTGCCCGGCCGCCCGAGACGTCGAGCTCTTCCTCCGCGTCGTCTTCCTCTCCATCGGAGCCCGGGCAGCGGAGCTGCTCGAAAGCTGCCTCCTCACTCATCGGAAGCAAAGTCCGCGCAGCCGGCCCCCGAGGGGAAACTGGTGCCAACCCGCCCCCCTCTCGCTCGCTCTACCCAGGGAGACCCGCGGGGACTTTCCTTACCCTGGAAGAGGGAGGGAGGGATCCTGCTGCCCATTGGCTGCCACTTGAGTAGGCAATGGGGGGTCGGGGAGGGGAATGAGCAGCTGGTGAACACGGGTTGGAAATCAAAGCACACGAGGTTTTTCTTTCATTAGTGAGGTTCTGAACATTCCTTAAAACAGGATATAGCCTACAGCAACAGGCAACTGGGGAAACGGATCATGTCTCACCCACAAGGACGACATGGATGTCATCTCTCCTCCCAAATGTGAACACAACACGGAAAGCAGGTCCAGCTGTCATGAGCAACTGGTCACCATCAGGGATGAGGATGTGTGTCCCTATTCCTATCGGCAGAGCATTGGACTAGAACGGACTTTGAAAGTGGATGTTCAACTGCAAGTGCAGCTGCATCCGCAACGCGGGCAGAAGGCTGCCTAAGGTCCTGCCTAAGATTGACTGCCTCAGTCAATCATCTTTAACCGAGGTGACCCCTGAAACAATTTAGAGCCCAGTACAGCAGTTTAAAAACAACTACTTATAATTGCACAAGTCAGGGTTCAGAAAGTATTCAGGAGTACCAAGATTTGTAATCTCAAATCAAAATCTGAATTTGTTTTCCAGTCTTAAATACAAAATACAAACAAACACAAAACTTGCTACCAAAATACGTGAGGGTGGGAAAATAAGGGAAAACTACTTAGAACAACACGATAAAGCAGTGGTTCCCAATTGGTGGTCTGTGGACCTCGGGGGTGTGCATAACCCACCCAGGGGGTCCGTGGCTCCATTCACATAACAAAAACTACCATAGAGATATCAACGTTTTCAAAAGTAGGGGATCCATTGCTTGGCTTTTGAAAAACAGAGAGTCTGCAGTGCTTAGCTAAGTGGGAACTACTGCGATAAAGCATTTCGCAGCTCTCTAGAGAGCAAGCCAAGATGGGCACCACCACACAGAAAGATTATATAAACGGAAATTATTATCTGCATGGGGGGGAAATAACCAGGGAACATCCGAGGTGTAGCATAAAGAAGAAAACAATTAGGGGAAATGCTGGGGGAACAGCCATGCTGTGTTTATAGTAGTGCCCCCCCCAATTGCATCAACGAAAGAACAACAATTTATCAAAAACCTGGGTTAGAAAAGGATTCTTTACTATCCTTCCCACTTCTCCTGCCAACAGCATTCCAACAGATGTCCAAGCAGACCAAATACGATCATATAGATTTATTATATATATATATATATATATATATATATATATATATATATATATATATACACGCACACACACACACACACACACACACATTAATATAAAAGCACATTTAGTACCAAACAAGACTACTGTCGTTCACTCATGTACTCTGTACGTATTCCCATACTAACCTTAGGCGAATTTAGCCCGCACTCCAAAAGGAAGTAGATGGAGAAAGGGTGCAAACATATATTCTGCTCCCTTGAACAAGGGAAGCGATAACATGAGAATATTAGAGGGTCAGAAAAATCAAATAATTATCGAATAGTATATTCTAGCAGGAGGTACTACAGAGTAGTTGTTCTTTAACAGGAATTTTAAAAGAACTACAATTACTATTTACAATTTAGGAAGCAGCTTCAAGGAAAGTTAATTTAGCAGTCCCCCAAGTGCCATTTAAAAATCCTGCCAAATATGGTGCCCAGTTTTCTACTGAGTGCCTTGAGTTACTTGATGAAAGTACAGTAAAGCACTTTGATTGCAGATCCATACTAATCTGTATCAAGTTGTAGAACATGAGCTTAGCCACACTTTGTGTTTCTTGCTTACTGTTGTGCAAACGATACTTTTTTATTTCATTTTTAATTTCGAAAATTATTATGTTCTGCAAGCTTATTAAACGAAAGTAAATATAAACAGGGAGTTCTTTTGAGCATGTTCAGGGATTATGTTTTTTTTAATGTTTTAAAAAAGAACTGTCTGATTCCATTCAAATATAATATAGTTTTCCTATAAAATTAACACAATGCCATCAGCATACATATATTGCATACAAGTATCAAAGTATATATTTCCATATATTAGCATAGTACGTGTATGACAGTACAAATATCAACCGAGAATTGTCTTGTTAGTAACATCACAATCTTGAAGAACGCGCCCGTTTTCGCTTCCGAATCAGAAGCTGCCGTTTAAAGACTGGCCGTCCAGTCCTAGGCAGTCTGACTCCGAAGCGCACCAGAAGCGCAGCCGACGGAGGGGGAGCAGCGAACGGTGTCCGACCCCCGGGGACACCCGCCGCCCCCTCGAGCAGCCAAGGCTGGGCCGATCGCTTTGGGCCCCTGGGGTGCAAAAGCCCAGCAGCGCCCCTGACCCTCCGTGGACGTCAGAATACGCGGCCAGCCCCTAAAACCTGCCTGGGCAGCTGCTTCGGTCGGGCCGAGTCCTCCCTGCGCCAGAGGCGGCTTACTCCCCGGGAAGCGCGTTTAGGATTGGGGCCGAACAAGAAAGAAAGGCGCGCAGGAGGAGCTGCACGAGGCCGCGGAAGAGCTTCGAACTTCTGGGGGCAACGCGGGCAGCCAGTTGCCGCTTCCCCGTGAGGACGTCTCCATCCTCCAGAGGCAGCCCAGGAGCCCCGTCCCAACATCTGCCAAATTCTCACGAGCGCTGGCTTCGAGTGGCAGTAGGAAACCAGTAGGAGAAAACTTCAATCTCCTAGGACATTCAATACAAAATCTCAAAGTAGCTGTCTTACAAAAGAATTTCAGAAATAGACTGGAAAGAGAAGTTGCTGAATTGCAACTTATTACCAAACTTAAAACCATGGAGAGACCTGGTCTGAATAGAAACATTGGATTCTTATCTCATTATACATGATAAAGCTATTTTTAGCCATCTCACCCCATGCTTTTTCCTGTAAGACCAATTGCAGTAGACTAGTTAACAGTCTTCAACAGGTTTACCACACCTATCAGTCAATCACCCATCTCCCACCATCCGAGTCATACCCCTCCCCACCCTCTCTCACTATATAGAAGGGTCTGGTGACTTCTGTTTCAATGTATCTGAAGAAGTGTGCATGCACACGAAAGCTCATACTAAGAACAAACTTAGTTGGTCTCTTTTTTATTTTGTTTCGAGTGGCAGAGCAGCACGAACTGTTGGGGGGGGGGAAAGCAGGACATTGTTAAAAGCAGCTCCGCCACGGGATGCTCATACCCATCGGAGCCCCCCAGCCGCCCCCACGTCTCCCGTTCAACGTTATTGTCCGTCCCCACAAAATCCCTCTATAATTTTTGTGAAGTGTAGGATGCTTCCCCCATTACGGAATATTTTCTCACCTGTTGGTTCCCCCTTATCTCTGTGCCTCTCTCTCGCCTCCTGCCTCTCCCTCCCTATGACGTCATAATGAGGGTGATGCAACAATAAGCGCGTTGCCGCCAGGAGATCATCGCAGGAGCGAAACCACTTCGGCATGAGGCTGCTTCAAAAATCCGGAGGAATTGTTTCGGTATCTGGCTCGCTTAAACATATTCTCAAGAGTTTCCAAGCACGTGAATGACTTTGGCCGCCTGATACCTTTTCGGGCTCTCCCCTCTTGCTCCAACGCTGTAGCCAAAAGCAAAGCGGGAGCGTGGCTGGGGGGACGCAGCGCGTTCAGGGCAAGCGCAGAGAAACATTTACGTGGAAAACCACTTCGCTGTTCTTTCAATGCACCTTTTGTGATTCAAAAGTAATTGCAGAGGTCACAACTCGCGCATTCTATTTTCTAGTTACATTAAACTTGTTGTTTAGTCGATTAGTCGTGTCCGACTCTTTTAGGTAAACTGCTCATTTGGTCTTTAAGGTGCTACATTATAATTTTTAAATTCTTTTGGAAGGATTCTTTTAAAGACGTTCTTAGAACATATAACTTTTTTGAAGACTTGATTCATTTAAGGGAGTTTTTAGGTTTTCAAGAGGAGTCTTTTTAACTATCTTTTAAAATAATTGTTTTAATTTATGGATAAGATTCTTCTTCTTAAGGTCCACTACAGGAGTTTTAAGGGACGAGAAGCCCTGGCAAGTTTAAAGCAACCTGGGGCTGGGGAAGTTTATTAAGATTTAAGCCAAGCCTGAAATCCTTTTACAGCTGTTAAAATCGTTTCCCCTTCGTGTCCGGGCTCCAAGAAGGGTCGCAGCCCTGGCAATTCGCTTAGAGAGACGCCGCCGTTTCCTCTCCTATAGCAGACAAGAGGAAACGCGATGGCGGGAGGCGCGAAACGGAGCTGCAAGTGTCGCGTGAGCGGCGGGTGTCTCGCCCGTGCGACGGTTTCGTGGGGCCGGTGGCTGCCCGCTGACACATCGCTTCGGCAGCTTTTCCTCCGTCCTCTTCGTTCAACTTCCAACCGCGAGCTACTTCTATTCTGAAAGAGGGGAGACACTTCGGACTGAAGCATCTCCGAGGCCAGGCAGGGACTTCTTTTCTGGAGCTCCAAAACTGGCCAGACCTTCCAGCGGTTATGGTTTCCTTCTTATTTTAACGCGCGAGGTTCACACTCTCGTCTTCCAAGCAACGTAGATACTTATCTTTGTTTTTTTTTTGTTTTTTAAAGTTCACTTTACATTTTCTAAGTGCAAAGGAATCTAAATCTATCCTTTACAGCAGACAGCGAAACCCTCCCGATGTTGCTGAGCTCCAGCTCCCATCAGTCCCAACAAGCATTGCCAGTGCCCACTGCAACAAAAATCCTGGCTATAGCCATGGATTAGAATAGAATTTAAAGTAGAAAATAAAATAAACACAATAAATTCATTCTACCCTGTCCATCTGGCTGGGTTTCCCCAGCCACTCTGGGGGAAACAAACTGCATTAGAATGACTTAATAATGGAACAAAACCCATACATAATTTTAAAATAGATTTGGAGAATTATTAAGGCTATATTAGTTTCAACCTTCAGTTGCTGCTCACTGGGATCAAGAAAGACCAGTCACACAAAAGACACAGACTAGACGAGAAATACTGTTTTGAAATGATGTTGCGTTCACAGTGATGTAATTGGGAGAGTAATGGGAGTTCTCTCATTTCCACCCCCCCCCAGGAACTACCGCTGTCTCCCCCTCCTCTGAGCTTGCTCTGGCAACAAAAGGTGAAATGCAAAAGTGGGAGACCTCTCCGAAAGGTTTACTGGTGCCTGTAATGTACCAGGAGACTCGGAAATCCCTTGAGAAAACAGTAGCCTCCTGGATGCTACTGTCCAGCACTCAAAGCTATAGGGAATGCGCCAAAGGAAGCCTTACCCCTTTTGCTGATGAGACTCCCACTGCAGGTCACGTAACGACAGAGGCAATGGGCAGGAGCCATGGCAAAGGGAGGGATGGCATGTAATTTGATTTGCAGAAGAAAAACAAACTGATCTTAGCGTTGTGTTTACTGTGACCAAACATTCCATGACTTTGGCACAATCTGTCTTGTTTGATCCATATGGATTAATTTTACAACAATTCATTTAATCAGGGTATTGTTTAAATTTTTAGTTCTTGTTCTTTGCCTCCTGCCACACTCTTTGTTCTTTGCCTCCTGCCACACTCATCCTAGACTGATGGATGGGAGGTTGCCCGCCCTTGATGGGGTTATATTCCCTCTGAAGAAGCAGATACCTAGCTTGGGGGTATTACTGGGACCATTGCTGTTGCTTGAGGCTGAGGTGGCCTCAGTGGTGCAGTGCCTTCCATCAGCTTTGGCTGGTAACCTAGCTACACCCCTATCTGGATAGCTGAGCTTCTGCCATCTATGTTCTGGTAATCTACTGCAACGTGGGACTGCTTCAGAAAATAGTTCAGAAACTCAGCTGGTGTGGAATTCAGTGGCTGGGTTTATCAGTGGAGCAACACAGTTTGACCTGACTGCACTGGCTGCCTATTTGTTTCCGGATCCAATATAGAGTGCTGGTTTTCACCTATGAAGAATTATAATGGCTCAAGGACTGCCTCTTGCCATATGAACCGACCCAGACCCTGTGATCATCATCTGAGGCCCTTCTTCATGTGCCTCCTGAGGTCCAGAGGCAGCAACAAGAGGACAGGCCTTTTCTGTGGTGGCTCCCTACTTGTGGCAAGGCTCTCCTGGTGCCTTCAAAAACATTCCTCTTCTCCCAGGCCTTTGGGCTAATTAGCCCATCTATGACCTTTTAAACTGTGCTTCGTGTGTGTGCAAGTGTGTGGGGAGTTCTTTGTTATTATGGTATGTATTTTTGTGTTTTTATATTGTAAACTGCCCAGTGATCTTCAGATGGGTGGTATAGAAATAATAATAATAAAAGGACAAAAGGAGAAAGAGGGAGGGAGGCGAGGTGGAGGGAGTGGATGGGAGAGAAGGACATCTAGTGGCAAAAAGTGGTAATTGCAGGGAAGGGAAATTTTATTTTTTTCTCTTTCTTTTTATATACACCCAGCTACATTTAGATTAGAAATCTTTTTTATATACACCCAGCTACATTTAGATTAGAAATCTACATTTAGATTTAGAAATCAGATTGATTATATTCTCTGCAGCCAAAGATGGAGAAGCTCTATACACTCAGCAAAAACAAGACCTGGAGCTGACTGTGGCTCAGATCATCAGCTTCTTATAGCAAAATTCCAGCTTAAACTGAAGAAAGTAGGAAAAACCACTGGGCCAGTAAGATACAATCTAAATCAAATTCCTTATGAATACACAGTTGAAGTGAAGAACAGGTTTAAGGATTTAGATTTGGTGGATAGAGTGCCTGAAGAACTGTGGATGGAGGCTCGTAACATTATACAGGAGACAGCAACGAAAACTATCCCAATGAAAAAGAAATGCAAGAAAGCAAAGTGGCTGTCCAATGAGGCCTTACAAATAGCGGGGGAGAGAAGGCAAGCAAAATGCGAGGGAGATCGTGAAAGATACAGGAAATTGAATGCAGATTTCCAAAGAATAGCAAGGAGAGACAAGAGGGCCTTTCTAAACGAGCAATGCAAAGAAATAGAGGAAAATAACAGAATGGGAAAAACCAGAGATTTGTTCAAGAAAATTGGAGATATGAAAGGAAGATTTCGTACAAAGATTACCACAATTAAGGACAAAAGTGGAAAGGACCTAACAGAAGCAGAAGACATCAAGAAGAGGTGGCAAGAATACACAGAGGAATTATACCAGAAAGATATGGAGGTCTCATACACCCCAGGTAATGTGGTTTCTGACCTTGAGCCAGACATCCTGGAGAGTGAAGTCAAATGGGCCTTAGAAAGCCTCGCTAACAACAAGGCCAGTGGAAGTGATGATATTCCAGCTGAACTATTTAAAATTTTAAAAGATGATGCTGTTAAGGTGCTACACTCAATATGCCAGCAAATTTGGAAAACTCAGCAGTGGCCAGAGGATTGGAGATCAGTCTACATCCCAATCCCAAAGAAGGGCAGTGCCAAAGAATGCTCCAACCACCGCACAACTGCACTCATTTCACACGCTAGCAAGGTTATGCTTAAAATTCTACAAGGCAGGCTTAAGCAGTATGTGGACCGAGAACTCCCAGAAGTGCAAGCTGGATTTCGAAGGGGCAGAGGAAACAGAGACCAAATTGCAAACATGCGCTCGATTATGGAGAAAGCTAGAGAGTTCCAGAAAAACATCTACTTCTGCTTCATTGACTACGCCAAAGCATTTGACTGTGTCGACCACAGCAAACTATGGCAAGTTCTTAAAGAAATGGGAGTGCCGGATCACCTCATTTGTCTCCTGGGAAATCTCTATGTGGGACAAGAAGCTACAGTTAGAACTGGATATGGAACAACTGATTGGTTCAAAATTGGGAAAGGAGTACGACAAGGCTGTATATTGTCTCCCTGCTTATTTAACTTATATGCAGAATTCATCATGCGAAAGGCTGGACTGGATGAATCCCAAACCGGAATTAAGATTGCCGGAAAAAATATCAACAACCTCAGATATGCTGATGATACTACCCTGATGGCAGAAAGTGAGGAGGAATTAAAGAACCTTTTAATGAGAGTGAAAGAGGAGAGCGCTAAATATGGTCTGAAGCTCAACATCAAAAAAACTAAGATCATGGCCACTGGTCCCATCACCTCCTGGCAAATAGAAGGGGAAGAAATGGAGGCAGTGAGAGATTTCACTTTCTTGGGTTCCATGATCACTGCAGATGGTGACAGCAGTCACGAAATTAGAAGACGCCTGCTTCTTGGGAGAAAAGCAATGACAAACCTAGACAACATCTTAAAAAGCAAAGACATCACCTTGCCGACAAAGGTCCGTATAGTTAAAGCTATGGTTTTCCCAGTAGTAATGTACGGAAGTGAGAGCTGGACCATAAAGAAGGCTGATCGCAGAAGAATTGATGCTTTTGAATTATGGTGCTGGAGGAGACTCTTGAGAGTCCCATGGACTGCAAGAAGATCAAACCTATCCATTCTCAAAGAAATCAGCCCCGAGTGCTCACTAGAAGGACAGATCCTGAAGTTGAGGCTCCAGTACTTTGGCCACCTCATGAGAAGAGAAGACTCCCTAGAAAAGACCCTGATGTTGGGAAAGATGGAGGGCACAAGGAGAAGGGGACGACAGAGGATGAGATGGTTGGACAGTGTTCTCGAAGCTACTAACATGAGTTTGGCCAAACTGCGGGAGGCAGTGAAGGATAGGCGTGCCTGGCGTGCTCTGGTCCATGGGGTCACGAAGAGTCGGACACGACTGAACGACTGAACAACAACAACAACATTTAGATGGTCTGGCTGTAGCTCTCCAAGTAAAGGAGAGGAAAGTAAGAATTGAAACAAAGGGAACAGAGGTTTGAGAGGAAAAAGAGGAACATACAAAGGTAATTTACTTAAAATAATTTACAGGGAAACAAACATAAAGTAAATATGGCAGCAAAAAAATTACAATCAGTTGCAGGAAGTGCAACTACCACACAGATGAGGAGTTCGGTTATAGAGACAGAACCAAAGGTGGAGATTGCAGATATTTTAATGGATTTGAGAAAAGAGTTAAAATGTCGGGAAATTTGAATAGAACACCAAGACCAGGCATAGGCAAACTCGGCCCTCCAGATGTTTTGAGACTACAATTCCTATCATCCCTGACCACTGGTCCTATTAACTAGGGATCATGGGAGTTGTAGTCCCAAAACATCTGGAGGGCCAAGTTTGCCTATGCCTGACCAAGCCAAAAAGGCTCATAATAGGTGGGGGAAATGCCATAATCCTTAAGGAAATCTCGTTGAGATTGCTGAAAAAGAGATCCAATTATAAAACCTTAACTGATGCTCTGAAGACTAACAAGATTGCATGGGAGTTCCCTGAATGTGTCTCTTTCACTGACAAAGGCAAAAAGCAAAGATGTAGAAGCATAAAAGACATGGGAAAGTTCTGGAGGAAATCTAAAAACAAACTGGGGAAGAAAAAGCCTGAAACAATAAGGGGACAAGGAGAAGGAGAAACAGACTCGACTGGAAAGGATGAAGATTCACAGGAAGAGGACAAAAAAGATACAAGGTGAAACTCGAAAAATTAGAATATCGTGGAAAAGTCCATTTATGTAAGCAATTGTTTTCATTAGCTACTGGAGTTTAATATATGAGATAGACTCATGACATGCAAAGCGAGTTACAGGTGGGTAGCCGTGTTGGTCTGCCATAGTCGAACAAAATAGAAAATTCTTTTCAGTAGTACCTTAGAGAACAACTGTGTAGAACAAGCACAGTTGGTCTCTAAGGTGCTACTGAAAAGAATTTTCTATTTTGTTCATGCAAAGCGAGATATGTCAAGCCTTTGTTTGTTATAATTGTGATGATTATGGCGTACAGCTGATGAAAACACCAAAGTTGAAATTGTTAATTTGGGGTTCTCATCAGCTGTAAGCCATAATCATCACAATTATAACAAATAAAGGCTTGACATATCTCGCCTTGCATGTCATGAGTCTATCTCATATATTAGTTTCACCTTTTAAGTTGAATTACTGAAAGAAATGAACCTTTCCACAATATTCTAATTTTTCAAGTTTCACCTGTATTTATAAAATATTCACATTTAAATAAAAACAAAATAATGTTTAACTTGGAATGTAAATGGACTAAATAATAAAACAAAAAGGAATAAGATTCAGCATATATTACAAAAAGAAAATTTAGATATTGTTTGTCTGCAAGAAACAAATGTAACAAGAAAACATAGAAGAATATTGATGAAATACAAAAAATAAGGAAAGGACTTTATCACATCAGACAAGATAAAAAAACGAGGTGTAGTTATTTATGTAAAAGACAAATACGACCCTAAACAGCTATTTAAAGATGAGGAGGGAAGAGTGATGGCTACACAGATAACATTACAAGGCGAGAAAATAGTCATAATTGGAATCTATGTACCCAATGAAAAAAATCGGTAATGCCAGAAGTTAGATTAAGATAGGATATAAGAAGTAGTTAGAAATGTATTATGTTTATTTTTATTAGGATTAAGATTTCTAATAAATAAATGATGATTATTGTTTATAAAGATTAAGATTAGATGAGAATGAGGATTTTACAATGTTATAAAGTTACTAAAGAAGATTAGAAATGAACGCAGAAGAGAGGATGTGAGGAGGTCCCAAAATAATGTTAGGAATAAGATAAGAATAGTTGAATAAGTGTTTGTTTGTTTGTTAAGATTTTTGTATTTTTTGTAGTTTTTGTTGTTTTGTAATTTGTAATTTGTATTTTGTTTTATTGTTAAAAACTTAATAAATTCTTATAAAAAATCGGAAGAGAAATTGTTTGATTTAATGGACAAAAAATTAATTTTAATGGGGGATTTGAACGGGGTAGTCTCACTAGAAATGGACAGGACAATAAGAAAAACAGAATCAAGAGAAAGTAGACTACTCCTGACATTCTTTAATTTGGTGGATAATTTAAAATTGAAT